>NC_143031.1:21174166-21542500 GCF_057628025.1 Oncorhynchus mykiss
TTTACGGAAAAAGCATACCATGCAATAATCTGAGACTGCCCTCAGAAATATAATACAATTAGCTGCCATGTTGGTCAACAGAAACCAGAAATTACATGCTAAATATTCCCTTACCTTTGATTATCTTCATCAGAATGCACTCCCAGGAATCCCAGGTCCACAATAAATGCTTGATTTGTTCGATAATGCCCATTATTTATGTCCAATTAGCTACTTTTGTTAGCGTGTTTGGTACACCTATCCAAACGCTCGTGCATTTCTTCGGACAAAAACTTCAAAAAGTTATATTACAAGTCAAAGAAACATTTCAAACTAAGTACAGAATCAATCATTAGGATGTTTTTATTATAAATCTTCAATAAAGTTCCAACCGGAGAATTCCTTTGTGTCTTGAGGATGGAACGCAAGTCGATATCATGTGGAATGCGCGTGACCAGGAAATGGCTCTCTGCCAGTAAGCTGACTCATTCAGCTCTTATTCAGTCCCACAGCACAGTAGAATCATCATTCAAGTTTCTAAAGATGGTTGACATCTAGTGGAAGCCCTAGGAAGTGCAATTTAATTCATATCCCAATGTGAATTCAATTGGGCCTGGTTTGAAAATCTACCAACCTCACTTACTGTTTGGATTTCTTCTCAGCTTTTTGCCTGCCATTAGAGTTCTGTTTTACTCACAGACAACATTCAAACAGTTTTAGAAACTTCAGAGTGTTTTCTATCCAATACTAATAATAATATGCATATATTAGCAACTGAGACTGAGGAGCAGGCCGTTTACTCTGGGCACCTCTGGGCACTTTTCATCCAAGCTACTCAATAGTGCCCCTGCAGCCATATGAAGTTTTCACAACGCTCTATGGGTTTTGACTGATAGCCGTTCTGAACATGATCACCTTGCGCGACAAGAAGTTGCCCCCATCCCTCCCACTAATTGGGCAACTTTTGCAAATGTTTTGTTGTCTGAGTGAGGGAAATGCTGTAAATTAAGAGGACTATAATAAATACCGCTTTGAAATCATACAAGCAAGCCAAACACCCATGAGTCCAAATGTGCACTTCACATTTCCATATCATAAAACTCATGTCATATACAGCGTCAATGTTTATGATCATTATGTTTGATGTACAGTTACAAGATGACATGGTGTCATACCCTGGTTTGTTCTGAACAGAATTAATATATATGTTTGTCTATTGTGAAGAAAATTAGCACGGAACAAGCACTAACATGATCTGATTCCCTGAATTGCATTGTGAAAGCCTAACGCTGTAATATCGTATTTTATAACCTAGCTAGTCATGTTTGCAATAGAACAAGCTTAAAAATGATGCAATTTATAATGGACTGTTCTTGGATTGCATAAACAACAACAGTAATTGTGTGAGTGCTGGGATGCAGAGTTGTGTTCCAAACAAAAAACCTCCAAGTGTGCTTTCTGTAGTTCCCCAACTGCATAGCTAGGAGAGCTGAAAAAAACACCTTATAGTTGAAGACTCTACTTTGAGTCATGAAAGTGCATTAAAATGACTTAGGAACTGTGAACACTTTGGAGAGGTGTGTGGCCACTCTCACTCAAACCCTTGTAATTCGTTTTGGCTTATGTTGCACCTACCCCACATTTTCCAGGAATATTCCTTTCATATTACTGAATGTATCCAGAGTATTGTCAGATTTCGTTATCAACAAATGCGACGAAAGTACAGTAAATGTAAAATGCACATAAAATCATTGGATTCAGTATTGTGTCAGGTAAACTGTTGCGTCCTCACCTTTGTCCTAATAATTTTCCCATAATTTCCAAACTGTTTCCTACCATGGTTGTGCATATGCATTTCATATGTATTCTGTAAGAAACATTTCAATTTAGTCCATATAGGTTGAGTGTACTGGCTTTATTCTTGGAGAGGACCAAGGGGCTGTTTTTAGTGGCAGAGGCTGGAGGGCCCCACAAGGTCCCAGGCCCCTCGTTGTTTGTGTGTTTTGTGGGGTCAGCTAAGGGCTGGCTAGCTGGCAGCGTACCCAATGTGTGACGCATGACCTGTGGCCAGGCAGACAGGAAGCTGCTGCAGAGTACTTCCTGTTCCTGCCACCCTGTGAGAGACAGTCTGGTGCCACGCTCTGGAATCAAAGGAGGGAGCTGGAGCAGGTCAAGACAACCTGGACACATGTTAACTCACTCAGGCACAAGGAGTGTCTGCAAGCATCACTCTTTTGTTTTGTTACTAGCCGCCTGTATTTTCATAGATCAAAGTCTGCCGCCTACCACTGGGACTCCCCCAAATGTCTATTTGGGTGAAATATAATTGAAAAAATTATCAATAGATCAACTGAACATAATAAGTCATGGCCCTTTGCTCTACAACATGATTGAATCATGAAGCTACCTGAAACCACCGAAACACACTAACATCGGTCTCTATCTTCCCTATCTTTCCTTTCTCTTCCTCCCTTCATCCTATCGCAGGAAGAAGCACATCTCCACCCTGCTAAATGTGCGGGGGATGATACGACAGGCAGAGCGCCAAGAGATCTTGAACGTGGTCCGAGACTTTGAGAGCAGCAACAGCTCTACCCTGCCATGCAGGGATCATGCCCTCTTCTCGGACATCCCTGTCACCTCCGAGGTACATTGCATCAACCTGGGCCTCATCCGTGTTGCCATGACCGTCGCCAACTGGTTCTCAGAGGCCCGGCTTCGACAACACCGTAAGAGAAGCCCCAGGAACAGAACCACGCTGCCACCGGAACAACTGAAAGAGGACAAGGATATGGATTATGATTGACTTCAAGGAAATCGTATGTAGTTGATGCACATTAAGTGTTTGGTAGAACAGAGGCTCGTTCACCCGTAATTCTGTATCCATGTGTGCATCTCTATGACTACTTGATACTGAATGAGCTTTAAGATCGAATTGTTTGGATTTCTGCTTTAAATAAGAGAAGTAGAAGTTTGTTGATGACGACACTTCGAAGAGTACTCAATCTTAAATTCTGTCATATGTGCTGCGACTACTACAATGGGCCAAAATCACAAATTACTGTGAAACTTACTACTACTGATAAGAAATGCAAAGTCCCCATAGAAACATGAAATTAAATGTTTTTAATTCATCTGTAAATGATCTTCCCACTCATTTACAGACATTTGAATGGATAGCGATAATAAGAAGAACTTGACATCAGGTACCACAGATACAAGCCCATCTACTGTACTTCAAGCTCAGATTTTTCTTAATGTTTAGAATAATTTTGTAAACCTCATTGGGTAACACTTTACATTAAGGAGTAATTGTATACATCCATAAGTAGTTAATAAACTGCTTAAAGATAGCTTACATGACTGCACAATTTTAACCAATGTGTTATAACTGTTTAACTAACCACTAATGGTTTATAAAATACGTATAAACCTTTAGTAAATAATTTTAAGTAAACCTCAATGTAAAGTGTTACCGATTTAAATAAATTCTCTGGTACTTTAGAATACCTTTTAGCCAGTAGTTCTGAAAGGACCACTCATGAGCCAAAAGTGGTCCCCAGAAATTGCACACTGTCACATACAGTATGTGCAGATATGTGCACTACGTCATTTCTCGCTCTCTCTCGCTCTCTCTCTCTCGCTCGCTCTCTCTCTCTCTCGCTCTCTCGCTCTCTCGCTCTCTCGCTCTCTCTCTCGCTCGCAAGATGTCACTCAAGCTCATTTGTCTAGAACTCAAATTGCTAGGGGCTAGCTCATGTAGGGAAAATGGCACAGCAGTCACTTTCAAAGTAGCGATGTCATCATAGCCGCGGGAAGTAGGGGTGCTGAGGGTGCTGCAGCACTAGGGTTTAATATTTTCCCGGTATTTTACAAACGTGCCATCTCAAGAATAAATCATTATTCTCCCGGGTAACCTGGTATTTCCTGCCAAAACAGTATGTGTAATTCAAAAGCATTATAAAACATATACAGTGCCTTCGGGAAAGTATTCAGACCCCTTGCCTTTTCCCAAATTTTGTTACGTTACAGCCTTATTCTAAAATTGATATAATAACACAATACCCCATAATGACAAAGTGAAAAAACAGGTTTTTAGAATTTACATAAGTATTCAGACCCTATTGCTATGAAACTCGAAATTGAGCTCAGGTACATCCTGTTTCCATGAATCATCCTCGAGATGTTTCTACAACTTGATTGGCGTCCACCTGTGATAAATTAAATTATTGCACATGATTTGGAAAGTAACACGCCTGTCTATATAAGGTCCCACAGTTGAAAGTGGATGTCACAGCAAAAACCAAGCCATGAGGTCGAAGGAATTGTCCGTAGAGCTCTGAGGCACAGATCTGGGGAAGGGTACCAAAACATTTCTGCAGCATTGAAGGTCCCCAAGAACACAGTGGCCTCCATCATTCTTAAATGGAAGAAGTTTGGAACCACCAAGACTCTTCCTAAACTGAGCAATCGGGGGAGAAGGGCCTTGGTCAGGGAGGTATAGGATTAGCCCCCTTTTTCAATTTTTGCCTAAAATGACATACCCAAATCTAACTGCCTGTAGCTCAGGCCCTGAAGGAAGGATATGCATATTATTGGTACCATTTGAAAGGAAACACTTTGAGGTTTATGGAAATGTGAAAGGAATGTAGTAGAATATAACACAATAGATCTGGTGAAAGATAATTCAAAGAAAAAAACAATTGTTCTTGTGTATTTTTTTGTACCATCATCTGAAATGCAAAAGAAAGGCCATAATGTGTTATTCCAGCCCAGGTGCAATTTAGACAATTTGGCCACTAGATGGCATCAGTGTATGTGCAATGTTTTAGACTGATCCCATGAACCATTGCATTTCTGTTTAAAATTTTGCATCAAGGCGCCCAAATGTGCCTAATTTGTTTATATGTCTATGTCCTGGGAAATGTGCTTGTTACTTACAACCTCATGCTAATCGCATTAGCCTATGTTAGCTCAACCGTCCCGTGGAAAGGACACCGATCCTGAAGAAGTTCTAGTAGGTGTCTTGGATACTGCACAAATTTTATCTGGTCTTTACCTACAGTGTCTTCAGAAAGTATTTAAACCCCTTGATTCTTCCCACATTTTGTTACGTTACAGCCTTATTCTAAAATTGATTCAAATGTTTTTTTCCCTCATCAATCTACACACAATTCCCCATAATGACAGAGCAAACACTGTTTTTTAGACATTTTTTGCAAATGTATGAAAAATACAAAAAGGAAATATAACATTTACATAAGTATTCAGACACTTTACTCAGTACTTTGTTGCAGCACCTTTGGCAGCGATTACAGCCTCGGGTCTTCTTGGGTATGACGCAACAAGCTTGGCACACCTGTATTTGGGGAGTTTCTCCCATTCTTCTCTGCAGATCCTCTCAAGCTCTGTCAGGTTGGATGGGGAGCGTTACTGCAACGCTATTTTCAGGTCTCTCCGGAGATGTTCGATCGGGTTCAAATCCGGGCTCCTGCATTGTCTTGGCTGTGTGCTTAGGGTCGTTGTCCTGTCGGAAGGTGAACCTTCGCCCAAGTATGAGGTCCTGAGCGCTCTGGAGTAGGATTTCATCAAGGATCTCTCTGTTCTTTGCTCCGTTTATCTTTTCCTCAATGCTGACTAGTCTCCCAGTCCCTGCCGCTGAAAAACATCCCCACAACATGACGCTGCCAACACCATGCTTCATCGTAGGGATGTGCTAGGTTTCCTCCAGATGTGACGCTTGGCATTCAGGCCGAAGAGTTCAATCTTGGTTTCATCAGACCAGAGAAAATTGTTTCTCATGGTCTGAGAGTCTTTAGGTGCTGTTTGGCAAAGTCCAAGCGGGCTGTCATGTGCCTTTTACTGAGGAGTGGCTTCCATTTGGCCACTCTACCACAAAGGCATGATTGGTGGAGTGCTGCAGAGATGATTGTCCTTCTGGAAGGTTCTCCCATCTCCACAGAGGAACTCTGAGCTCTGTCAGAGTGACCATCGGGCTCTTGGTCACCTCCCTGACCAAGGCCCTTGGCCTGGCGGCCAGCTCTAGGAAGAGTCTTGGTGGTTCCAAACTTCCTCCATTTAAGAATGTTGGAGGCCACTGTGTTCTTTGGGACCTTCAATTCTGCAGAAATGTTTTGGTTCCCTTCACACAATCCTGTCTCGGAGTTCTACGGATAATTCCTTTGATCTCAAGGCTTGGTTTTTGCTCTGACATGCACTGTCAACTGTGGGACCTTATATAGACAGGTGTGTGCCTTTCCAAATCATGTCCAATCAATTGAATTGACCACATGTGGACTCCAATCAAGTTGTAGAAACTTCTCAAGGATGATCAATGGAAACAGGATGCATCTGAGCTGAATTGTGTAGTCTCATAGCAAAGGGTCTGAATACTTATGTAACTGAGTGATTTATGTTTTTTTTTTTTGGTAATATATTAGCAAACATTTCTAAAAACCTGTTTTCGCTTGCTCATGATGGCTTATTGTGTGGATCACTTTTCGAAGGCAAAGTATTCAGGCCCCTTGACTTTTTCCACATTTTGTTAAGTTACAGCCTTATTCTAAGCCTTATTCTATTATATATATATGGGCCTGAATACTTTTTATTTAGGGGTCTGAATACTTTCTGAAGGCACTGTATATATATATATATATATATATACACACACAGTGCCTTCGGAAAGTATTCAGACCCCTATATAAAAATGATTTGGACACACCTACTCAGGGGTTTTCTTAATTTGTACTATTTTCTACATAGTAGAATAATAATGAAGATATCCAACATATGAAATTTCACATATTGAATCATGTAGTACCTAAAGTAGCCACTCTTTGCCTTGATGACATTTTCTCAACCAGCTTCATGAGATAGTCACCTGGAATGCATTTCAATTAACAGGTGTGCCTCGTTAAAAGTTCATTTGTGGAATTTCTTTCCTTAATGCGTTTGAGCCAATCAGTTGTGTTGTGTCAAGTTAGGGTTGGTATACAGAAGATAGACCTATTTGGTAAAAGACCAAGACCATATTATGGAAAGAACAGCTCAAATAATCAAAGAGAAACGACAGTCCATCATTACTTTAAGGTAAATTCGGAATACTTTGAAATTTTCTTCAAGTGCAGTCGGAAAAACCATCAAGCACTATGATGAAACTAGCTCTCATGAGGACCGCCACAGGAAAGGAAGACCCAGAATTACCTCTGCTGCAGAGGATATTTAATTTACATGTGTTTATTTAACTAGGCAAGACAGTTAAGAACAAATTCTTATTTACAACGATGGCCTACATTAAAGTTACCAGCCTAAGAAATTACAGCCCAAATAAATGCTTCACAGAGTTCCAGTAACAGACAACATTAACTGTTCAGAAGAGACTGTGAATCAGGCCTTCATGGTCAAATTGCTGCAAAGAAAACACTACTAAAGGACATCAATAAAAAGAAGAGACTTGCTTGGGCCAAGAAACATGAGCAATGGCAATTAGACTGGTGGAAATCTGTCCTTTGGTCTGATGAGTCCAAATTTGAGATTTTTGGTTCCAACTGCCATGTCTTTGTGAGACCCTGAGTAGGTGAACGGAGATGATCTCCGCATGTGTGTTTCCCACTGTGAAGCATGGAGGAGAAGATGTGATGCTGTGGGGGTGCTTTGCTGGTGACACTGTCAGTAATTTATTTAGAATTCAAGGCACACTTAACCAGCATGGCTACCACAGCATTCTGCAGCGATACACCATCCCATCTGTTTTGCGCTTAGTGGGACAATTTTCTTTTTTTTTAACAGGACAATGTCCCAACACACTTTCAGGCTGTGTAAGGGCTATTTGACCAAGAAGGAGAGTGATGGAGTGCTGCATCAGATGACCTGGCCGCCACAATCACCCGACCACAAATCAGTTGACATGGTTTGGGATGAGTTGGACTGCTGAGTGAAGGAAAAGTGCTCAGCATATGTGGGAACTCCTTCAAGACTGTTGGAAAAGCATTCCTCATGAAGCTGGTTGAGAGAATGCCAAGCGTGTGCGAAGTTGTCATCAAGGCAAACGGTGGCAACTTTGAAGAATCTAAAATCTAAAATATATTTTTTGGTTACTACATGATTCCATATGTGTTATTTCAACGTATTGATGTCTTCACTATTATTCTACAATGTAGAAAATAGTAAAAATAAAGAAAAACCCTGGAATGAGTAGCTGTGTCCTGAGTAGCTGTGTTTTTGTCTGGTACTTAAATGTGTGTGGGTTACATGGATTGTAAATGTTTTGAACACTCACTGTGAATGGACATATATATGATATATGATATATCTGTTGCCACAGAGTAAATCGATTGGGTGTCAGAGTAAATAATCCCCAATTGATTTTGTGGATTGAACTAACTTCTCATTTAGTGGGTGGGGGGGAGCATTTATTTGATCATATAGAAGTACCTACTGTATTTTTAGCCACATATGGGAGCAAACTAATCTTTAAAGGTGTAATACGCAGTTGAAACAATAACAAAGCCATTTCCCCGGTGAAATGCTGAGGGATGGGGCTGGAGAAATGTAACCACTCTCAGCTTAACATGCAAGGTCGGATCATCCATGACACCAACATTATAGTTTGAAGCATGTTTTGAGGCTATACAGTGTTTGTTTACATTTACCTTGTTTACAAACATTGGAGTAGAACAAGCTTATATTTTCGGTTCTGATGCCGTAGGACAGTTTAACTAAGCTAATGAGACATAAGTTATATTCTTCAAGAATCAATGGATACATATCAGTAATATATGAGTCCAAAAATGTATTTAGCAACTGCAGATTGCCCCTTTAAAATACAAAATGTCCTGTGCTTAGAAGCATCTGTTTGATGACGGAAAGGTGGTGCCCTGCCCAAGGGAGGAGTGCTGAATATCTTCAAAACAGCAGTGTTGAACAATACAAACCAAAGGGCCGTCTGACAAACTGATATAGTGTCTGACGCAGGATATATATTTGAGCACGTACAGTATATATACACCTCTGTTGTTTGTCTCTCTGTATGCGTGTTATGGCAGCCATGTCCAATTGGGCTCCACTGTAGCTCCTGTATGGACATAGCTGCAGAGAGAAACTGAAGGGTTGTACCTCCAGAGTTGACTGAAGGGATGTTTTGCAGTAAACAAAGGCTTCCTGTTGTCCACCACCAAGGTGGCAAACGGATGCTTTTATTGGAGCCAAGTTTACACCACGCACTAGGAGGGAACTTCCTTTTCACTGGTCGGAGCACAGGTTCAGCCACAGCGGATCTTTATGTTTGATCAACGCTCATGGGCTGTTCAAAACAAAGTAATGCGACCTCAGTATGGGTTCTGTACTGTGTGTTCCCTTCACACACTCCCTATATTGGACTGTATCTCAAAAAGCATGTTACTTCTCACTACATGTAACTTTCCATGGGGAAATTACAACACATGGCAACCAATATAATATGCAGATAAGATGATTCACATAAACATCCAGGTTTTTCAATGTTTGCCAACAGTGCAGTGTGCCACTTCACCTGCATGGTCACCAGAATAAGTCCAAACAAGCCTGTTTATGTAGCAGCTTGATGAACAGGCACACCCTCTGGGCAGGTCCCTACCCCATATTTCATTCCTTACAGTGCCAAGCAGAGTTACATTTTTATAGTCTTTGGTATTACTCAGCCAGGGATTGAACTCCCAACCTTCCAAACTCAGCACGGATACTCTAACCACAAGGCCACTGAGCTCCTAGGGTAGGGTGCACAATTCCGGCAACTTTACCAAAATCCTGGCTGGAAGATTCCTGGACTCAGGAGGGAATAAGAGGGAATCCTCCAACCAGTAATTCTGGGAAATGTTGGAATTTTGGGAAGGTTACCGGATTTTCCTCTTGTAAACACACAAAAAAGTGCAAAAAGTAACCTAAATATTTTAAATAGTCAGGATGCGGAAGATAACAAAAAACAAGTTACTAATACTGAGCTTGCGATTGCAGCGTCAGTGCAAGAATACATTTAAAACAGGAAATGTCCTCCTATATTGACCTAAGATAAATAATAGACAAGACTTTTGCTCACAATTAAAAGATTTTAAGCTTTCATCAAAGCTTCAACTTAGCCAGTCCATGTTAATTGGGGCTAACATTTTAGCTGTAGCCATATTAACTTCTATGCTAACCCTGTTGAAACATTTAAAGTGTACAGAACACTGTGAGGCCAGGCTATTTGGCCTAGGAAAGCACATTGTTTTGTCCATTTAGGCAAGTCTTGTGAACACATTGAAGGACAGGAAGTAAATCAATTGAAGTTTGGCACTGCTTTAAATGTTGAGCTTGGCTGGCTGACTCTAACTCATATGGATATCTAACGGCATCATCAGACATCCTTTAATATACTTAGAAGACTACTGATACGGATGCCACCAGTGTGTATTTCAGGCAAGGACCAACTGTTCTGGCAGAGGCAGTCAGGTGGGGGCAGAAGCTAAACGAGCTCATGTACATGGAGGTTGCCCCTGATCAGGCCCTTTAATGGTGGAACAGCAACAGAATATCACAATGAAGTCCCTGGGAAGCACTACCCAGCTTCCTCCTAATTAATACAGGCCAGCACTGGAAAACACATTGGACGTTAATCACCAACAATCCACTGTTTGTTTTCGGAACAAGGCATCCTCAACCACCTCCCCCTCTCTTTTTCCGCTCAATCGATTATATTTTTAATGGTTTGGTTCCTCTATTTTTTTTGTTTTTGTTTGTTTACACTGGAGTGCCTTGGCTGTTTTGAGGAGAGAAGGTGTTGTTCCCAGGTCTGGTTCATTCCAGATTGGCCCAGTCTGGAGCACAGCAGCCATCTATTCACATTGATTATAAATACAAGCTTCTGGTCTGGATTTCACTCCTAGTGGGTGACGTCCCAGCAGGGCAGGGGCTTGGCATTGACTGCTTACAGATTGCACAACAACATCCCTATAAATTCCCATCACAATGCAGGCCACAATAACACGCCATGGCACATGCAGACAGAGAGGAAGACTCAATATAACCTCATGTCCTCTCCCACATATATTGTATATGCCTCATCCACGTCTGTCAGGATGTCTACCCACTTCAATCAAAACAATGCGGCACTTCGTCAAACCTGATGGGATATCCTGATTTGTTATCACAGTGAATCCATCAGGTGACTCTTTATTAAGCCTCGTAAGAGACGTATGGTTCAGCACCCTGTGAACTAAGAATAAGACTCAGGGTGCTTCTGAAATGGCACCCTACCCAGCTAGCACATTTGGTTACTTGGTAGTTGTGGGAACGTACGTTTTTGGTTTCCCATTGGTTCTGGGAATGAAGCCATACGTTTCCTGATCTGTAAAATGGAAAGCTTTTAAAACATTGTAAGAACGGAAGTGAAAATTTCACGTGTTATGGGAAGATAGATTTTTTTGCTTGCAGGGCGGTTCTGAGAAAATTATACTATGGGACCCTGAAAGTTTTCCTGGAAGGTTTTATTAACGTTCCGAGAACGGAGATTCTAGGTTATTGAATAAATTAATGTTTCAATAAGACTTTTAGTAACACTGCTAGCTTAGCTGTTTTGAAATCTAAGCACAGATAGAACACATGGAATTTAATTTGCTTAGGCATTAATCATGCAAACATGTTTCTTTTTAATTGTGAGAAGGTAGCAGTGAGATTTGAACCTATGATTTTCAGTTTTTTTAATCATTGGAATTAGTCCACTGCGCCAGCAGGATGGAAGTAGCATGCCATGTTTTTTAAACATACAAACAACATTTTTGTCTATTGAAACAGACCCAATTTCAAAGGAAACAAGCACTCATTAAGATCAGGTGTGGCCAAGGCACCTGAACACACTTAACAAGATAGATGATAGAGAGCGTTTTGTTGACGCTGAGAACGGAATGTAAATGTTTTTCAATAACAATCTTACATGCTGACCAAACCGCCTGCGTTACGTGTTTGAGTGTTGCAAAATAAATGTACTGTATACATACATGTTATTCAATCATTTCATCCAAACTGCTTGCGTGCGTCCATGGTGACTGCTTACCCAGGTGCTAAACTCAACAAAAAAATAAACATCCTTTTTTCAGGACCCTGTCTTTCAAAAATAATTCGAAAGAATCAGATCTTCATTGTAAAGGGTTTAAACACAGTTTCCCATGCTTGTTCAATGAACCATAAACAATTCATGAACATGCAACGATCATTAAGACACTAACATCTTACTGACAGTAGGAAATTAAGGTCACAGTTATGAAAACTTAGGACACTAAAGAGGCCTTTCTACTGACTGAAAAACGCCAAAGGAAAGATGCCCAGGGTCCCTGCTCATCTGCGTGAATGTGCCTTAGGCATGCTGCAAGGAGGCATGACGACTGCAGATGTGGCCAGGGCAATACATTGCAATGTCCGTACTGTGAGACGCCTAAGACCTGGCCTGGTGGTGCCAGAATAACAACCTATTCCTCAACGTAACCAAGACTAAGTGGACTACAGGAAAAGAAGCACCGAGCACGCCCCCATTCTCATCGACGGGGCTGTAGCGGAGCAGGTTGAGAACTTCATGTTCCTTGGTGTCCACATCAACAACAAACTAGAATGGTCCAAACACATCAAGACAGTCGTGAAGAGGGCACGACAAAGCCTATTCCCCCTCAGAAAACTAAAAAGATTTGGCATGGGTCCTGAGATTCTCAAAAGTTCTACAGCTGCAACATTGAGAGAATCCTGACCTGTTGCATCACTGCCTGGTACGGCAATTGCTCGGCCTCCGACCACAAGGCACTTCAGAGGGTAGTGCGTACGGCCCAGTACATCACTGGGGCAAAGCTGCCTGCCATCCAGGACCTCTACACCAGGCAGTGTCAGAGGAAGGCCCTAAAAATTGTCAAAGTCCCCAGCCACCCCAGTCATAGACTCTTCTCTCTACTACCGCATGGCAAGCAGTGCCGGAGTGCCAAGTCTAGGACAAAAAGGCTTCTCAACAGTTTTTACCCCCAAGCCATAAGACTCCTGAACAGGTAACCAAATGGTTACCCGGACTATTTGCATTGTGTCCCCCCAACCCCTCTTTTACGCTGCTGCTACTCTCTGTTTATCTTATATGCATAGTCACTTTAACTATACATTCATGTACATACTACCTCAATTGTGGCCACACCAGATACTGACTGTTACTTTTGATTCTGACCCCCCCCCTTTGTTCAGGGACACATTATTCTATTTCTGTTAGTCACATGTCTGTGGAACTTGTTCAGTTTATGTCTCAGTTGTTGAATCTTGTTATGTTCATACAAATATTTACAGATGTTAAGTTTGCTGAAAATAACGCAGTTGCCAGTGAGAGGACATTTCTTTTTTTCCCGAGTTTATTTTAGACTCTTGATGCACTGCAAGTCCCGCCTCTACCATTTGCTCATTAGTTTTTAGGAGCATACTAACCCACATGGGTGATTGAAAGATGAACGATGTCCACACTCCAGTACAGTTGGTGATGTAATGCACCTTAAAGGGTGGCCAACTGGCATATTTATTTAAATGTACCTTTATTTCAACAGGGAGTCCAATTGAGAACAAAGTCTATTTTACAAGGTTGCCCTGCATTTTACAATTTACACATTTTATAGAATACAAACAACAGCTAATACACAAACATCAAAAATACAATCATAGATAACATCTACATCTCTCAGATGCCAGGTCTTCAATCAATATCCTAAATGTTGTGGGAAGGTTGTATGCAAAAATAACCACACTCTCACCAAGCTCCAAGAAACACATGGTTCTCTGAACGTTATGTGCTAGCTGGGTATTCCCTATATAGTGGACTATGTTTGACCAGGGGCCATATGGCTTTGGTGGACCACTCACCCTGTTAGTGTAAGTGTCTCACTGTAAATGATCACCCTTGACTAGAAGCAGAGAAGCGGATGTACATCTTTGTTCACAGGGCATCCTAAAATAACCTTGATAAAATCTAATCTGACATAGAAGTCTTATGCAGATGTTCGCTGTAAGACTAAATCAGGTAAAAACGTGCCTGTGTTTGTGTCATGAAATGCACAAAAATAAATATTAATTGTGAAAACGGATCAAAACCAATATGAGAACATACAGAAGATGAAAGATGAAAATAAAATCTGGGTGTAATAATTAAATAATTGCTTTACTCAAAGAGTTAACATTTTTGCCCACACAAGATATATTTTGTCTTGAGGGCAATTCATAATCCGGACAAAGTGATAGAGATTGACAGTATAAAAAATTATAATACAATCCCCCGAAACACAACACTAAATTGACTAAAGTAAATGTCCCTATACAGTGCATTTGGAAAGTATTCAGACCTCTTGACTTTTTCAACATTGTGTTACGTTACAGCCTCACGCTAAAATTGATTACATAAATAAAAAATCTTCATCAATCTACACACAATACCCAATAATGACAAAGTGAAAATGGGTTTTTTCATGTTTTTTTGCAAATATATTAAAAATAAAAACAGAAGTATTCAGACCCTTTGGTATGAGACTTGAAATTGAGCTCAGGTGCATTCTGTTTCCATTGATCATTCTTGAGAAGTTTCTACAACTTGATTGGAGTCCACCTGTGGTAAATTCAATTGATTGGACATGATTTGGAAAGGCACACACCTGTCTATATAAGGTCCCACAATTGACAGTGCATGTCAGACCAAAACCAAGCCATGAGGTTGAAGGAACTGTCTGTAGAGCTACAAGACAGGACTGTGTCGAGGCACAGATCTGTGGAAGGGTACTAAAAAATGTCGGCAGCATCGAAGGTCCCCAAGAACACATTAGCTTCCATCATTCTTAAATGGAAGAAGTTTGGAACCACCAAGACTCTTCCTAGAGCTGAGCAATCGGGAGAAGGGCCTAGGTCTAGGACAGGTCTCGAGTGGCCCAGCCAGAGCCCGGACTTGAACCCGATCAAACATCTCTGGAGACCTGAAAATAGCTTTGCAGCGACACTCATCATCCAACCTGGCAGAGCTTGTGAGGATCTGCAGAGAAGGCGGCGTGCCCAAGAAGACTTAAGGCTGTAATCAACTGCCAAAGGTGATTCAACAAATTACTGAGTAAAGGGTCTGAATACTTAATACTTATAAATTTGCAAAAATGTGTAAAAACCTGTTTTGCTTTGTCATTACGGGGTATTGTGTGTAGATAACAATTTCATATATTTTAGAATAAGGCTATTAAAAAAAGTCAAAAGGTCTGAATACTTTCTGAATGTACTGTAACTATTTGGTTGGGTCTGAGCTCGCATGATGTCACGGACACTGTAAACATCCAAAGCGGCTGGGATATTTTTTTTCCTTTGTGTAAATTGTTTTGACATTTGAATAATAGTGAGAAAAAAAGGGGGATGCTTTATTCGTCATGTGTGCGTATGCAGCTGTCTTTATTTACGTGATCACATCCCCTGCCCTTCGAGACCTGGCTGCCATACAGGAGCACTATCTACACTCATCACACACAGGACAGGACACCTTACCTCACTTTCATAATGGAAACAGGGGCACAAATGCATAGAAATAAAGTACAATCTATTCTATAATTATACATTTCCATGCCCAAAGTGGGGCGGCAGGCTAGCCTAGTGGTTACAGCGTTGAACTAGTAACTGAAAGGTTGCAAGTTCAAACCCCTGAGCTGAAAAGGTACAAATCTGTCGCTCTGCCCCTGATGTCCTTGCTGTGTCTGAATCCTGGCTCAGGAAGGCCACCAAAAATTCAGAGATTTCCATACCCAACTATAACATCTTCCGTCAAGATAGAACTGCCAAAGGGGGAGGAGTTGCAGTCTACTGCAGAGATCGCCTGCAAAGTAATGTCATACTTTCCAGGTCCATACCCAAACAGTTCGAACTACTAATTTTGAAAATTACTCTCTCCAGAAATAAGTCTCTCACTGTTGCCGCCTGCTACCGACCTCCCTCAGCTCCCAGCTGTGCCCTGGACACCATTTGTGAATTGATCGCCCCCCATCTAGCTTCAGAGTTTGTTCTGTTAGGTGACCTAAACTGGGATATGCTTAACACCCCGGCAGTCCTACAATCTAAGCTAGATGCCCTCAATCTCACACAAATCATCAAGGAACCCACCAGGTACAACCCTAACTCTGTAAACAAGGGCACCCTCATAGACGTCATCCTGACCAACTGGCCCTCCAAATACACCTCCGCTGTCTTCAACCAGGATCTCAGCGATCACTGCCTCATTGCCTGTATCCGCTACGGAGCCGCAGTCAAACGACCACCCCTCATCACTGTCAAACGCTCCCTAAAACACTTCTGTGAGCAGGCCTTTCTAATCGACCTGGCCCGGGTATCCTGGAAGGACATTGACCTCATCCCGTCAGTTGAGGATGCCTGGTCATTCTTTAAAAGTAACTTCCTCACCATTTTAGATAAGCATGCTCCGTTCAAAAAATGCAGAACTAAGAACAGATACAGCCCTTGGTTCACCCCAGACCTGACTGCCCTCGACCAGCACAAAAACATCCTGTGGCGGACTGCAATAGCATCGAATAGTCCCCGTGATATGCAACTGTTCAGGGAAGTCCGGAACCAATACACGCAGTCAGTCAGGAAAGCTAAGGCCAGCTTCTTCAGGCAGAAGTTTGCATCCTGTAGCTCCAACTCCAAAAAGTTCTGGGACACTGTGAAGTCAATGGAGAACAAGAGCACCTCCTCCCAGCTGCCCACTGCACTGAGGCTAGGTAACACGGTCACCACCGATAAATCCATGATTATCGAAAACTTCAATGAGCATTTCTCAACGGCTGGCCATGCCTTCCGCCTGGCTACTTCAACCTCGGCCAACAGCCCCGCCCCCCCCCGCTGCTCCTCGCCCAAGCCTCTCCAGGTTCTCCTTTACCCAAATCCAGATAGCAGATGTTCTGAAAAAGCTGCAAAACCTGGACCCGTACAAATCAGCTGGGCTTGACAATCTGGACCCTCTATTTCTGAAACTATCCGCCACCATTGTCGCAACCCCTATTACCAGCCTGTTCAACCTCTCTTTCATATCGTCTGAGATCCCCAAGGATTGGAAAGCTGCCGCAGTCATCCCCCTCTTCAAAGGGGGAGACACCCTGGACCCAAACTGTTACAGACCTATATCCATCCTGCCCTGCCTATCTAAGGTCTTCGAAAGCCAAGTCAACAAACAGGTCACTGACCATCTCGAATCCCACTGTACCTTCTCCGCTGTGCAATCTGGTTTCCGAGCCGGTCACGGGTGCACCTCAGCCACACTCAAGGTACTAAACGATATCATAACCGCCATCGATAAAAGACAGTACTGTGCAGCCGTCTTCATCGACCTTGCCAAGGCTTTCGACTCTGTCAATCACCATATTCTTATCGGCAGACTCAGTAGCCTCGGTTTTTCGGATGACTGCCTTGCCTGGTTCACCAATTACTTTGCAGACAGAGTTCAGTGTGTCAAATCGGAGGGCATGCTGTCCGGTCCTCTGGCAGTCTCTATGGGGGTGCCACAGGGTTCAATTCTCGGGCCGACTCTTTTCTCTGTATACATCAATGATGTTGCTCTTGCTGCGGGCGATTCCCTGATCCACCTCTACGCAGACGACACCATTCTATATACTTTCGGCCCGTCATTGGACACTGTGCTATCTAACCTCCAAACAAGCTTCAATGCCATACAACACTCCTTCCGTGGCCTCCGACTGCTCTTAAACGCTAGTAAAACCAAATGCATGCTTTTCAACCGATCGCTGCCTGCACCCGCATGCCCGCCTAGCATCACCACCCTGGATGGTTCCGACCTAGAATATGTGGACATCTATAAGTACCTAGGTGTCTGGCTAGACTGCAAACTCTCCTTCCAGACTCATATCAAACATCTCCAATCGAAAATCAAATCAAGAGTCGGCTTTCTATTCCGCAACAAAGCCTCCTTCACTCACGCCGCCAAGCTTACCCTAGTAAAACTGACTATCCTACCGATCCTCGACTTCGGCGATGTCATCTACAAAATGGCTTCCAACACTCTACTCAGCAAACTGGATGCAGTCTATCACAGTGCCATCCGTTTTGTCACTAAAGCACCTTATACCACCCACCACTGCGACTTGTATGCGCTAGTCGGCTGGCCCTCGCTACATATTCGTCGCCAGACCCACTGGCTCCAGGTCATCTACAAGTCCATGCTAGGTAAAGCTCCGCCTTATCTCAGCTCACTGGTCACGATGGCAACACCCATCCGTAGCACGCGCTCCAGCAGGTGTATCTCACTGATCATCCCTAAAGCCAACACCTCATTTGGCCGCCTTTCGTTCCAGTACTCTGCTGCCTGTGACTGGAACGAATTGCAAAAATCGCTAAAGTTGGAGACTTTTATCTCCCTCACCAACTTCAAACATCAGCTATCTGAGCAGCTAACCGATCGCTGCAGCTGTACATAGTCTATTGGTAAATAGCCCACCCATTTTCACCTACCTCATCCCCATACTGTTTTTATTTATTTATTTTTCTGCTCTTTTGCACACCAATATCTCTACCTGTACATGACCATCTGATCATTTATCACTCCAGTGTTAATCTGCAAAATTGTAATTATTCGCCTACCTCATGCCTTTTGCACACATTGTATATAGACTCCCCCTTTGTTTTCTACTGTGTTATTGACTTGTTAATTGTTTACTCCATGTGTAACTCTGTGTTGTCTGCTCATACTGCTATGCTTTATCTTGGCCAGGTCGCAGTTGCAAATGAGAACTTGTTCTCAACTAGCCTACCTGGTTAAATAAAGGTGAAATAATTTTTTTTTTTTTTTAAAACAGGCGGTTAACCCACTGTTCCTAGGCTGTCATTGAAAATAAGAATTTGTTCTTAACTGACATGCCTAGTTAAATATAGGTAAAAAAATACTCAATAGGTGCCAACACTGTCTATTGCTTTATGAGTGTTCAACTCTTAATATTTTCTATATTTTATTTGAACAGACAGGGCAGTGACAGGAGACGTCGGAGAGATACAGTATACCAAAGAAATGGTGGGACCAGGATAGATCACACATGGACACATTTTATGTTCACTATATATACAAAAGTATAAGGACACCCCTTCAAGTTAGTGGATTTGGCTATTTCAGCCACACCTGGTGCTGACAGGTGTATAAAGCACACAGCCATGCAATCTCCATAGACACACATTGGCAGTAGAATGGCCTACTGAAGAGCTCAGTGACTTTCAACGTGGCATCGTCATATGATGCCACCTTTCCAACAAGTCAGTACGTCCAATTTCCGCCCTGCTAGACCTGCCCAGGTCAACTGTAAGTGATGTTATTGTGAAATGAAACGTCTAGGAGCAACAACTGCTCAGCTGCGAAGTGGTAGGCCACACAAAATCACAGAACATGACCGCCGAGTGCTGAAGCGTGTAGTGCGTAAAATCATCTGTCTTCGGTTGCAACACTCACTAATGAGTTCCAAACTGATTTTGGAAGCAAGGTCAGCACAATAACTGTTAGTCGGGAGCTTCATGAAATTGGTTTCCATGGCCGAGCAGCCGCACACAAGCCTAAGATCACCATGCGCAATGCCAAGCATCGGCTGGAATGGTGTAAAGCTTGCCGCTATTGAACTCTGGAGCAGTGGAAACACGTTCTTTGGAATCATGAATCATGCTTTACCATCTAGCCGTCCAACAGATTAATCTGGGTTTGGCTAATGCCAGGAGAACGCTAACTGCCCCAATGCAGAGTGCCAACTGTAAAGTTTGGTGAAGGAGGAATAAATGTCTGGGGCTGGTTTTCATGATTTCAACCCCAATAAGGTTGTTAAAATGTCATATTAAATTCAGTAAAAATTAACCACAATTGGAATACAGTTAACTTCCGATCTCTCTGTAGGACAGGGTTGACCACTGCCTGGACAGATGTTTAGACAGTAAGAACAGTAGCACTGCTTCATCCTTCTCTCTCTCTCTGTGTGTGTGTGTGTGTGTGTGTGTGTGTGTGTGTGTGTGTGTGTGTGTGTGTGTGTGTGTGTGTGTGTGTGTGTGTGTGAAACTAGAAATTCAGTTAGCATATTTGGTTCCTTGGGAGTTGTGGGAACATATGTTTTTTGGTTTTCCCTTGGTTCTGTGAATGAAGCCAAACATTTCCTGACCGGTAAAAAGGGAAAACGTTTTTTTTAACATTCTGAGAATGGAAGTGAAAATGTTGCCTGTTCTGGGAATGTTATTTTGGGGTTTCAGAGAGGTTCTGAGAACGTTTTACTATGGTTTCCTGAACATTTTCCAGGGATGTTTTAATTATGGTTCTGAGAATGGAAATGATAGGTTATTTGAAGGTAATGAAATAATGTTCTGAGAACATTCTCTAAATGTTGTGAATGTTTTGAACAAAATGTAGAGCGTTTTTACTAACACTTCTAGCTTAGTTTGGGTTAACTGTTTTGAACTCTGAGCACAGATAGGATGCTTGGAAATTAATTTGCTTAGGCATAAATCATGCAAACACATTTCTAATTTTAATGTGGCACAGCATCATTGAGATTAAAACCTATGATCTTCTCTTTTCTATCAATGAGTCTACAAAGCTGTTCTTTTTAGTCTATTCAAACAGACCCCATTTCAAAGTAAACAAGCACTCATCAGGTTTGGCCAATTATAGGGTGTGGCTAACACACCTGAAAAACACTTAACAAGATAGAGGCTAGAGAGAGTTTTGTTGGCGCTGAGAACGGTATGTATATGTTTTAAATAACATCCTTAGAATGTTATTTGAACGTTACTAATGTTTTCTTCCTGCATGAGAGCATCAGCTGTTCCGGTCAACTGTGTGATCACTCTCCGTAGTCGATGTGAGTAAGACCTTTAAACAGATGGATTCGCTGTACTGCAGCGCCAGCTGTGCCATCAGAGTCCTGGGTTCGCGCCCAGGCTCTGTCGTAACCGGCCGCGACCGGGAGGTCCGTGGGGCGACGCACAATTGGCCTAGCGTCGCCCGGGTTATGGAGGGCTTGGTCGGTAGGGGTGTCCTTGTCTCATCGCGCACCAGCGACTCCTGTGGCGGGCTGGGCGCAGTGTACGCTAGCCAAGGTGGCCAGGTGCACGGTGTTTCCTCCGGCGCATTGGTGCGGCTGGCTTCCGGGTTGGATGTGCGCTGTGTTAAAGAAGCAGCGGCTTGGTTGGTTGTGTATCGGAGGACGCATGACTTTCAACCTTCGTCTCTCCCGAGCCCATACGGGAGTTGTAGCGATGAGACAAGATAGTAGCTACTACAACAATTGGATACTACGAAATTGGGGAGAAAAAGGGGTAAAATTCAAAAAAAAAATAAAATAAAAAAATAAAAAAAAAACAAATGGATTATCAGGATGTGTACTGCAAGCTTGCGCTGAGCAACTGGCAAGTGTCTTCACTGACAATTTCAACCTGTCCCTGACTGAGTCTGTAATACCAACATGTTTCAAGCAGACCACTATAGTACCTGTGCCCAAGAACACTAAGGTAACCTGCTTAAATTACTACCGACCCGACCCGTAGCACTCACGTCTGTAGCCATGAAGTGCTTTGAAAGGCTGGTCATGAATCACATCAACACCATTATTTCTGAAACCGTAGACCCACTCCAATTTGCATACCGCCCCAACAGATCCACAGATGATCTGATATCTATTATACTCCACACTGCCCTTACCCACCTGGACAAAAGGAACACCTACGTGAGAATGCTATTCATTGACTACAGGTCACCATTTAACACCTTAGTGCCCTCAAAGCTCATCCCTAAGCTAAAGACACTGGGACTGAACACCTCCCTCTGCAACTGGATCCTGGACTTCCTGATGGGCCGCTCCCAGGTGGTACGGTAACAACACATTTGCCACATCCGCCACACCCTCAGGGGTGTGTGCTCAGTCCCCTCCTGTACTCCCTGTTCACTTATGACTGCATGGCCAGGCACAACTCCAACACCATCATTAAGTTTGCCGATGACACAACAGTGGTAGGCCTGATCACCAATAACGATGAGAAAACCTATAGGGAGGAAGTCAGAGACCTGGCCGTGTGGTGGCAGGATAACAACCTCTCCCTCAACGTTATCAAGACAAAGGAGATGAAGCGGTACCGGAGCGCCACGTCTAGGTCCAAAAGGCTTCTAGCCCCAAGCCATAAGACTCCTGAACAGCTAATCAAATGGCTACCCAGACTATTTGAATTGTTGTTGTTGTCCCCCTTTTACGCTGCTGCTACTATCTGTTTATTATCTATGCATAATCACTCCTATTCCTACCTACATGTATGTATTACCTCAATTACCTCGACTAACCGGTGCCCTGCATATTGACTCTGTACCGGTACCCCCTGTATATAGCCCCACTACTGTTATTTTACTGCTGCTCTAATTATTTGTTACTTTTTATTTTTATTTTTTACTTTATCTATTTTTTACTCAACAGTTATTTTTCTTAAAACTGCATTGTTAGTTAAGGGCTTGTAAGTAAGTATTTCACTGTAAGGTAATACCTGTTTTATTCTGCGCATGTGACAAATACAATTTATTTGATGAGGAAACCTGCTGAAAATGTTACGCTAAAGTACTGAAATTCCCACAGAAGGACGTTGTTTCTTAACATTCTCTGAACTATTTGAGATCATTCCCAATGACAAACCAGTTGGACAACGTTAAATGTAACCATGTTTGAACTTTTAGGAAACATTCTGTTAAAGTAATGAAATACCAAGAAAATATTGTTATGTGCTGAGAATGAACTATCCTGCACCATTACCAGAACATTGTGGGAAGGTTGTATGCTAAATAACCATAAGAAAACCATGCTCTCACTAAACTCTAAGGGGAGGGAGGGAGAAAAAGAGAGAGAGAGAGAGAGAGAGAGGAAACCCTCCAAAACAACTTCAGGGAAAAAAAGGTCTATTAATAGAGCGAGACAGTGAGTGATTGTGCTGTCAGATCTTTAATGGAAAACAGGGTGGACAAACGGACATCCTCAATGGCTGTGTATTCATTATGGATTATAAGGGGAAGTCCATGGGCCATGCTAGGTGGCTGTAGATTGATATTGTGATATTCTCTGTCAAGTCGTAATAATAGCAGTCTAGTCACAACAAGTTGACACCGTCTCCATTAATCACATGAACTCAACGACAAAAGTTGCTCGTAGATTTGTGTTTGTTGATGTGAGCTCGATAATTACGCTGTAGAAAAATGTTGATTTAAATTGTGATTTAATTTATAATTTATAAATATGACACTCCTAATACAGCAAATATGTCTGTATTGCGAAATGTCTGTATTACCCTCTTCTTACCTCTCCTTAATGTGACCTTTATTTTAAAGCTGCTTTTGGCAGAGTGTCAGAGTTCTGAGCAAATGGAGCTAATAGCTATAGACAAAGCGAATGATAAAGACAGACAACAACTAAGAGGCATCTTACACTGGGTTTAGTTTTTTCATTCACCTGCTACCAAAAAAATATGTTTCTGCAGAACAACAAATGTATTGGCGCGACCTGATCCCAGGAAAGGAAACTACTTTGCAGGGTAAGAAAGAAGTCTAGAGCACAAACAATGGTGCCTCTCGTGAAATATGGCAACAGGGCCTCACCTTTGGCTCTGTGTGCTTTTCTCCCCCTGCCTTATTTACGTAAGCAAGGCTGTGTTCCCTGCTCTCTCGTACCCGATCAGGAAGAGGCGTTGCAGGAAGCACAAACCTGTGGTAGAATCCAGGGTAAACTCACAGCATTAGAACCCCTGTGTGATCCTTATCACAGATCTTAGAGCACCATGCACTCGGCTTGCCACTTCCCCTCCTGGTGAGACACGTGCTGACTTTTGGACCTCCTTGGTGCCCTCTCTAAAGTCAGCCAATGTGGTACTACTACTGGGTCGTATTTATTAGGGCACACCGTAGCAAAAAAAATTGCAACAGAAAACGAAAATGACTGTTTCTTATTGGACAGGTTCAACAATAGCCCCCTTCTTCAGTCTGTTGTCTTCCGTTTGGTGCCTAATGAATATGACCCTGGACTCCCTATCAGATGTTATTGTCAAAATGTAGACTATATATAGAGTTGTGGTTTAGTTGTAAAACCCACTATTGTGAGTCAACATAATTATTGTTGATCATCCAGTACATCAAGACAGTCCCTAAATCATAAGATTGGATAGGATAGGGCAGTACGTAGCCGCTGGAGGTAGGGGTGCAGAGGGTGCTGCAGCAACCCATGAAAAATAAATATATACATATAAACAATAAATACATATATATGATTTTTTCAAAAGTAGTGCACTGGGCCTTTACTAGTATTGTGGACCGATATAGATGTCTGTAGAGCTAGATGTCTGTAGAGAGGGTAACAAATGTTTCCAGCATCTCCACTTTGGCAAAAAGGTTGTTGTATAATTAAGAACAGTATCTTGCAGGATTCAGTAGTTGGAATTGTAAGAGTTGTTGCCCTGTCCCTTTCTCCATGATTGTACTTTTAATGGAATCAAGAAAGAACAAAACCCTGTCCTCAAACATTGTCACGCCCTGACCATAGAGAGCCCTTGGTTCTCTATGGTGTTGTAGGTCAGGGCATGACTAGGGGGTGTTATAGTCGCTGTATTTCTATGTTTGAGTTTGAGTATGGTTCCCAATTAGAGGCAGCTGATTATCGTTGTCTCTAATTGGGGATCATATTTAAGGTGTCCCTGTTTCCACCTGTATTTGTGGGATATTGTTTTGTGTATGTGCATGGTGCACCACGTAGGTCACGTTTCGTTGTTTGTTTAGTGTTTTGCTGAAGTTTCACTTTAAATAAAGATGTGGAACTTGAATCACGCTGCGCCTTGGTCCGTCTAGCATAACAACCGTGATAGAATACCCCACCAAACAAGGACCAAGCAGCGCGTTCATCAGTCCGGTGCCATCTGTGCCGGCTCCACGCACCAGGCCACCAGTGCGCCTCCCCAGTCCAGTATGTCCTGTGCCGGTTCCTCGCACTCGCCATGAAGAGCGTGTCTTCAGTCCGCTGCCACAAAAACCCCAAGATTCTTTAGGGGGGGGCACATGGAGCTGGCGGCTGAGCAGAGGGAAGAGCCAGAGACCATCAGGGAGGCGATGAAGTTGGGGGAGAGAGAGAGGAGAGAGATGTTGGTCAAGTGTGTTCTGCTCAACATTCCACCTGAGGAGCCTGTCAGCAGTCTGGTGAAACCTGTGCCGGCTCCACGCATCTGGCCTCCAGTGCGCCTCCCCAGTCCGGTACGTCCTGTGCCAGCTCCCCGCACTCGCCCTGATGTGCGTGTCAACAGTCCGGTGTCACCTGTGCCGGCTCCATGCACCAGGCCTCCAGTGCGCCTCCCCAGCCCGGTACGTCCTGTGCCGGCTCCCCGCACTCGCCCTGAAGTGCGTGTCAACAGTCCGGTGCCACCTGTACCGGCTCCACGCACTAGGCCTCCAGTGTGCCTCCCCAGCCCGGAGCGTTCTGTGCCGGCTCCACGCACTCGATCTGAGGAGCGTGCCATCAGTCCGGTGCAACCTGCGCCGATGCCCAGTCCAGGCACGGCGTCCAGTCCCGCTCCAAGGCCGGAGCATTCCTCTGTGCCGGTGCCCAGTCCAGGCACAGCGTCCAGTCCCGCTCCATGGCTGGAGCCCTCCTCTACGCCGGTGCCGTCCAGGCACGGCGGCCAACCCAGCTCCATGGCTGGAGCCCTCCTCTACGCCGGTGCCCAGTCCAGGCATGGCGTCCAATCCAGCTCTATGGCCGGAGCCCTCCTCTGTGCCGGTGCCCAGTCCAGACACGGCATCCAGTACCGCTCCAAGGCAGGAGCCTTCCTCTACGCCGGTGCCCAGTCCAGGGTTGGCGTCCAATCCAGCTCTATGGCCGGAGCCCTCCTCTGTGCCGGTGCCCAGTCCAGACACGGCATCCAGTACCGCTCCAAGGCCGGAGCCTTCCTCTGCGCTGATGCCCAGTCCAGGCATGGCGTTCAGCCCGGCACCATGGCCGGATCTGGGGTCTGGGAGTGGGCTACAACCCCGCACCAGAGCTGCCACTGACACTAGTCATCCCCCCAACCCCCCCCCCCCCCATTTTGTTTAAAGTTTTCTGGACGGAGTCCGCACCTTCGGGGGGGTACTGTCACACCCTGACCATAGAGAGCCCTTGGTTCTCTATGGTGTTGTAGGTCAGGGCATGACTAGGGGGTGTTCTAGTTGCTGTATTTCTATGTTTGGGTTTGAGTATGATTCCCAATTAGAGGCAGCTGATTATCGTTGTCTCTAATTGGGGATCATATTTAAGGTGTCCCTGTTTCCACCTGTATTGGTGGGATATTGTTTTGTGTATGTGCATGGTGCACCACGTAGGTCACGTTTCGTTGTTTGTTTAGTGTTTTGCTGAAGTTTCACTTTAAATAAAGATGTGGAACGTGAATCACGCTGCGCCTTGGTCCGTCTAGCATAACAACTGTGACAAATATATACATCAAAAGGTGCAAAGTTTTAGGCAAAGACACAAAACATCCAAATTAAATATTTTTCTTGATCAAATAACATGGAAAACAACCACTTTTTGTGCAGTATTGATTTACTGTCCTTACTAACCACTTAATGTAAATGTACATTATTGTATTGTACATAGGCTGGTGACTAGGTTTGTACCTGTCGACTTTTCATCACCATCAGAAAAACAATGTACAATACAGTAATTGAGTACATTGAGACATCAAGTGGTTTGTGATGATGTGGCTCAGTTGGTAGAGCAGAGCACTTGCAATGCTAGGGTTGTGGGTTTGATTCCCACGGGGGACCAGTATGAAAATGTATGCACTCATTCTGTAAGTTGCTCTGGATAACAGTGTCTACTAAAATGGAATAAGGAGTGAATCGACCATTTCAGTTTTCACATAGAAATAAGTTACATTTGCAAAGTATTTCAAGAAACTGGAAAACATACACTACCGTTCAAAAGTTTGGGGTCACTTAGAAATGTCCTTGTTTTTGAAAGAAAATAAAAAGATTTTACATTAAAATAACATCAAGTTGATCAGAAATACAGTGTAGACATTGTTTATGTTGTAAATGACTATTGTAGCTGGAAACGACAGATTTTTTATTAAAAATCATTTAACATCTGCCGTTTCCAGCTACAATAGTCATTTACAACATTAACAATGTATACAATGTATTTCTGATAAATTTGATGTTATTTTAATGGACATAAAATCAGCTTTTCTTTAAAAAACAAGGACATTCCTAAGTGACCCCAAACTTTTGAACGGTAGTGTATATCAAGCAAGTATTTTTATATTCTACAAGCAGTATCAGATTCACTTTTTCCACAGGTAAATATCACACTCAAGTAAAAAATGCTGGTAAACACTAAATACATTTAGTTAAACCAGTCCTGTATTAGCGGACCGATAAATCAAATGAAATGTAATGTTATTGGTCACATACACATGGTTAGCAGATGTAGCAGATGTAGCGAAATGCTTATGCTTCTAGATCCGACCGTGCAGCAGTATCTAAAAGGTAATATCCAATAATTCCACAACAAAACCTAATATCTAACAAATTCCACAACAAAACCCAATACACACAATCTAGTAAAGGAGTGGGATAAGAATATATAAGTATAAAATATATGGATGAGCAGTGACACAGTGGCTAAGATGCAATAGAGAGTAAAGAATAGATAGCAAAAAAAGAAGCGTTCTCTCACTGTCAACTATGTTAATTTTCAGCAAACTTTACATGTGTAAATATTTGTATGAACATAACAAGATTCAACAACTGAGACATAAACTGAACAAGTTCCACAGACATGTGACTAACAGAAATGGAATAATGTGTCCCTGAACAAAGGGGGGAGCAAAATTAAAAGTAACAGTCAGTATTTGACTGCATTAGGTACTGCAGTGTACTGCATTAGGTACTGCAGTGCATCTCCTCCTCATGGACTGCACCAGATTTGCCAGTTCTTGCTGTGAGATGTTGCCCCACTCTTCCACCAAGACACCTGCAAGTTCTGGGGGGAATGGCCGTAGCCTTCACCCTCCGATCCAACAGGTCCCAGATGTGCTCAATGGGATGGAGATCTGGGCTCTTCGCTGGCCATGGCAGAACATTGACATCCCTGTCTTGTAGGAAATCACGCACAGAATGAGCAGTATGGCTGGTGGCATTGTGATGCTGGAGGGTCATGTCAGGATGAGCCTGCAGGAAGGGTTCCACATTAGGGAGGAAGATGTCTTCCCTGTAATGCAAAGTGTGGAGATTGCCTGCAATGACAACAAGCTCAGTCCGATGATGCTACGACACACTGCCCCAGACCATGACGGACCCTCCACCTCCAAATCGATCCCGCTCCAGAGTACAGGCCTCGGTGTAACGCTCATTCCTTCGACGATAAATGCAAATCCGACTATCACAACTGGTAAAGACAAAACCGTGACTCGTCAGTCACTTTTGCCAGTCCTGTCTGGTCCAGCGATGGTGGGTTTGAGCCCATAGGCGACATTGTTGTTGTTGATGTCTGGTGAGGACCTGCCTTACGACAGGCTTACAAGCCCTCAGTCCAGCCTCTCTCAGCCTATTACAGACAGTCTGAGCACTGATGGAGGGATTGTGCGTTCCTGGTGTAACTCAGGCAGTTGTTGTTGCCATCCTGTACCAGTCCTGTGCAGGTGTTGTTAAAAGTGGCCGGCCACTGCGAGGACGATCAGCTGTCCGTTCTGTCTCCTTGCAGCACTGTCTTAGGTGTCTCACAGTACATACATTTAAATGTATTGCCCTGACCACATCTGCAGTCCTCATGCCTCCTTGCAGCATGCCTAAGGCACGTTCACACAGATGAGCAGGGACGCTGGGCATCTTTCTTTTGGTGTTTTTCAGAGTCAGTAGTAAGGCCTCTTTAGTGTCCTAAGTTTTCATAACTGTGACCTTAATTGCCTACCGTCTGTAAGCTGTTAGTGTCTTAATGACCGTTCCACAGGTGCATGTTCATTAATTGTTTATGGTTCATTGAACAAGCATGGGAAACAATGTTTAAACCTTTTACAATGAAGATCTGTGAAGTTATTAGGATTTTTACGAAATATCTTTGAAAGACAGGGTCCTGAAAAAGGGATGTTTCTTTTTTTGCTGAGTTTGTGAGATGAGTAATGTGAAGTGACTAGTGTTCCATTTATTAAAGAGGCCAATGATATCACGTCTGTAGGTACGCAGCCCCCTCTCTGTGCTAGTGTTGGCTGTTTTACAACCTGATGGCCTTGAGATAGAAGCTGTTTTTCATTCTCTCTGTCCCAGCTTTTATGCACTTGTACTGACCTCGACATCAATGCGAGCTGTGGCAAGAAGGTTTGCTGTGTCTGTCAGCGTAGTGTCCAGAGCATGGAGGCGCTACCAGGAGACAGGCCAGTACATCAGGAGACGTGGAGGAGGCCGTAGGAGGGCAACAACCCAGCAGCAGGACCGCTACCTTCGCCTTTGTGCAAGGAGGAGCAGGAGGAGCACTGCCAGAGCCCTGCAAAATGACCTCAAGCAGGCCACAAATGTGTCTGCTCAAACGGTCAGAAACGGACTCCATGAGGGTGATATGAGGGCCCGACGTCCACAGGTGGGGATTGTGCTTACAGCCCAACACCGTGCAGGACGTTTGGCATTTGCCAGAGAACACCAAGATTGGCAAATTCGCCACTGGCGTCCTGTGCTCTTCACAGATGAAAGCAGGTTCACACTGAGCACATGTGACAGACGTGACAGAGTCTGGAGACGCTGTGGAGAACGTTCTGTTGCCTGCAACATCCTCCAGCATGACCGGTTTGGCGGTGGGTCAGTCATGGTGTGGGGTGGCATTTCTTTGGGGGGCCGCACAGCCCTCCATGTGCTCGCCAGAGGTAGCCTGACTGCCATTAGGTACTGAGATGAGATCCTCAGACCCCTTGTGAGACCATATGCTGGTGCGGTTGGCCCTGGGTTCATCCTAATGCAAGAAAATGCTATACCTCATGTGGCTGGAGTGTGTCAGCAGTTCCTGCAAGAGGAAGGCATTGATGTCATGGACTGGCCCGCCCATTCCCCAGACCTGAATCCAATTGAGCACATCTGGGACATCATGTCTCCCTCCATCCACCAACGCCACGTTGCACCACAGACTGTCCAGGAGTTGCCGGATGCTTTAGTCCAGGTCTGGGAGGAGATCCCTCAGGAGACCATCCTCCACCTCATTAGGAGCATGACCATGCGTTGTAGGGAGGTCATACAGGCACGTGGAGGCCACACACACTACTAAGCCTCATTTTGACTTGTTTTAAGGACCTTACATCAAAGTTGGATCAGCCTGTAGTGTGGTTTTCCACTTTAATTTTGAGTGTGACTCCAAATCCAGACCTCCATGGGTTGATAAATTGATTTCCATTGATCATTTTTGTGTGATTTTGTTGTCAGCACATTCAACTATGTAAAGTATTTAATAAGAATTTTCATTCATTCAGATCTAGGATGTGTTATTTTAGTGTTCCCTTTATTTCTTTGAGCAGTGTAGTAAAAAAAAAAGACTGAAGTATGTTGATACAGTTCTTATATACATGTGTAATTGACAAAAAAATCAAAAGACTTTTGAAAAAACGGGATAAGTTTTGTCAAATTTTTTACTATTTTCGACTTTTGACTTTTGACTTTCTATGAAATTATATTGAAAATGGACAAAACATATGTCTTATGGACAAGTCTTTTTTTTATTTGTATTTTTTACAAATTATGATAATAAAATTTGACAAAAGTATGTTCATACAGTTCTTATACATGTGTAATGGACAAAAAAATCGAAAGAATTTCGAAAAATGGTCCAGAAAGCACTTTTCTAAGGGGGTGATACGTTTTTGAAAAAATGTTCAAATTTTCAACATTTTACTCTTGGGTCTTGACTTGTGTTACATTTGCGATATGAAAAATTGCGGTGGAGCGCACTCGCCATCTATTGGCTTTTTGCAGTGTTACACTTGGTATTTGCCATATGGCATTTGCAATCAACTTTGAATGAAAGACGTCCAATTGAGTGGTATTGGACATTGTGTATATGTTTCGTATGGTGCCAATATGTTCCCATTCATTTTTGTCCATTTCAGGGGGGTGTTCCCTTACATAAGTACTCAGACCATTTATTCAGTACTTTGTTGAAGAACCTTTTGCAGCGATTACAGCCTCGAGTCTTCTTGGGTATGACGCTACAATCTTGGCACTCCTGTATTTGGGGAGTTTCTCCCATTCTTCTCTGCAGATCCTCTCAAGCTCTGTCAGGTTGAATGGGAGTGTCACTCCACAGCTATTTCAGGTCTCTCCAGAGATGTTTGATTGGATTCATGTCTGGGCTCTGGCTTGGCCACTCAAGGACATTCAGAGATTTGTCCTGAAGCCACTCCTGCGTTGTCTTGGCAGTGTGCCGTGACCAAGGCTCTTCCCCCCTGATTGCTCAGTTTGGCCGGCCTGCACTAGGAAGAGTCTTGGTGGTTCCAAACTTCTTCCATTTAAGGCCACTGTGTTCTTGGGGACCATCAATGCTGCATAATTATTTTGGTACCCTTCCCCAGATCTGTGCCTCGACACAACCCTGTCTCGGTGCTCTACGGACAATTCCTTTGAACTAATGGCTTGGTTTTTGCTCTGACATGCACTGTTAACTGTGGGACCTTATATAGACAAATGTGTGCCTTCCCAAATCATGTCCAATCAATTTAATTGACCACAGGTGGACTCCAATCAAGTTGTAGAAACATCTCAAGGATGATCAATGTTAAGCTCAGGTGCACCCTGTTACTTTCGAGTCTCATAGTAAAGGGTCTGAATACTTATGCAAATAAGGTATTTCAGTTTTTTTTATTTTTTTTTATACATTTGCAAAAATGTCTAAAAACCTGTTTTTGCTTTGACATTATGGGGTTTTGTGTGTATATATGAGGGGGGAAATAATTTAATTGATTTTAGAATAAGGCTGTAATGTAACAAAATGTGGAAAATGTCAAGGAGTAGGATTTACTTTCCGAACGCACTGTATGTGGTACATTTTCATAACTCTTAGTACAAAACTCCAAACTGGTCACACGTAAGGCAGCCAAGCTTTCATTAAAAACCTGTCATTGTGCATTCATTTGGATTGTAAACATCTCTCACCAAACGACCATGGATTGAAAATATAAGTTGTGAAATGTAATGAGAACATTGGTTTAATCACCGAATCCCAAAATAATGATATATTTTCAAGTAGTTTTAACTACCAGTTAATCCAATAGCAAACAATGCAAGATACACGTTTGAAATCGCTCTTAGAAGTGCTGAAAGTAATATGCTACAGTACTATAAATTACAGTTTTCACTTTAGGCAATACACTTCCATTACTAAACAAAATCTACAGAAAATCTACAATTTCCATAATATCTATGCAATGTGTAATCGAAGGTGATTTCAATGAAGACATCCTCTACAATCACTCATGCAAAAAAAACATTTTTTCAGATATAATTGCAACATATACTGTACTGCCTGTAATCAAATGTAAGAAATTAAATTAAACAAATGTCACAACTAATTAAATGAATGTCACAGTGAATGTCATTGTTTATGCACCGCGGGAAAAAACTTTTGGCATGGCGAATCCAAGTTTGAGGTTGTGTGCCTCACCCATGGCCAGAAGTAGGGTGGCACGCTCATGGTGATCGTAAACACATTCCACCTCTATGCTGAAAAAAAATAGGGTTGCGGAAAGGAATGTATGGGGGCAGGTATAGGGTCAAGAATTGGGGAAGGGCCCAAAACCATTCCTGAAAAACCTCTGCATGGTGGAACCTGACATTGTCCCACACAATGACATAGGTGACCCCTTCACCTTGACAGGCCTGCTCAATTTAATTGAGAAACACAATGGGGTGCACAGCATTACAGGACCCAAGTACTGGCCTAGGTGCTACGATACCATCGTCAGTGATGGCTGTGCACATGGAGATGCTTCTCCCACGTTGTCCAGGCACTTGGACGGTCGCCCGTTTACCAATGAGGTTCCGCCCACGGCGCTGAGTTTTGGTCATTTTGAAGCCTGCTTCATCAACAAAAATATACTTGTGATGGTTCACAGCAGCATCAAGCACCATCACCCTCTAAAAATATATTTTGATTAGTTCATTTTTACAATATAGATCCAATATGGTATTGTGAAGTAACATGTGCATCATAGTAACTGTAATACAGTATATAGTGCTGTACCTGAACATACTTGGCCAGCAATTGTTTCACCAGGTTGTTGTTTCTCTCAAAAGGTACCAGACAAATGTGTTTCAAAGATACCTGGTGCCGCCTCAAAAGGCGAGATGATTGTTGGTAGGCTGATGGATGCCACATCGGCAAAGATGTCATTGTTCTCCTCAATGGTCTGCTTTATTTCGGACAGCCTTATGTCATTCCTGGCCCTCACCCTTTCAACCACTGCTGGACGGTCAGCACACGGCCACCACCATAGGGTCCTCTATTACTTCTGAGGGTAGGACAGAGTATACAGTCAATAAATCATACTGTAAGAATACTGTAACATGTTCTGTGAATTTACACGCATTATAATGTAATTTACTGTAAATGTAATGGTAAAGCATAGTATATATCCTGCAGATTTATCTGTTTTCTTGGTGAAATGTTTCCATGATCGAATTGACAGTTGATCTTGTCAGACTGAGGTGAACTAATCTGTCAGCCTCTGCCATGGTAAGGCCTATTTTTATCACATGGTCAACAACGATGGCCCGGAATTCATTAGACACAACAGTTCCCTCTCTCCTATGTCCACATCTTTGACGGGGCCCATGCCCATCTCGCTGACGGGCCCCTTGTCTACAAGCTCTTTGATTTCTTCCTCTCCCTTGCTATCTATCCTGCTCTATCTATATTGAAAGAAATTGCAAGTGTTCACACACACCCTTTTATATGGTGAACATATTGTGGCTATCACTATGTGAAATCAATTAGCAATAACGAGTAGTCATTATGTATGCTTATCAGGTATCATACATGTAATTTCGATGTTTATACTTAACAAAATCAAAATCAAAATCCATTTATAGTAGACAAACCAGTTTAAAATCTATAGGTTTATCAAACAGTGAAGTGATTAAACCTTAAGCGCAGTTGGATTAAGTGATGGTCAGATGTATTTAAACAAATGAAAAGAGAATCATATGAAAAGTACTGTGACCATTGCATTGTGAAAGGCAATAACTTTATATGAAAGTTATTTCTAGATTAGGTTTGGTGAAAAGGTTACTGTGTGATTTTGTGACAACACACTAGTACCATCTGCTGGAAGCTTTAAAGCACTGCAGGGTTGTGCCCCTGCTGGGTAGACCAAGGGCTTGTTTAAAAACATCCTTCCTTCCATCCTTTCACCCTTCCTTGAAGTAATCACCTATCTAACATCAAGATTTCCACTACATTAATTTCACCAATTCACATAAACTCAATGGAGGAAGGAAGGGAGGAAAGATGCATATTGTGTGTATTTGAAGAAGGCCCATACCTGAATAGGAAAGGATCCCAATCTACTTGGTTGCTCTAGCATCAATATGACCAAACTCATGGGTTAGTATGTGCTGATAGTATATGTGTTAATAGACAATGCTGCATATAGACAGGATTTACGTCCCAAATGGCACCCTATTCCCTATATAGTGCACTACTTTTGACCAGAGCACAGGGTCAGCCACAGCAGCTCTGCTGGATGGAGTGCAATTTAGGGTTAAGTGCTTTACTCAAGGGCACAATAGCATTGATTTGTATGGTTTCAGGGAAATTCTTAGGATTTGGGATGTAAATTTGTATCCCTCCATTTAGTATGATATGTTACGTTACGAATGGAATTGCAGTTGTACAATATAATCTGAATTAGAGTACGTGTTATCATACGTTTTACCCGTCATACAATATCATCTGAATTAGAGTACGTGTTATCTATCATACGTTTTACCCATCATACAATATCATCTGAATTAGAGTACGTGTTATCTATCATACGTTTTACCCGTCATACAATATCATCTGAATTAGAGTACGTGTTATCTATCATACGTTTTACCCATCATACAATATCATCTGAATTAGAGTACGCGTTATCATACGTTTTACAGTCATACAATATCATCTGAATTAGAGTACCATCATACGTTTTACCATCATACAATATCAGATTAATTGGACGTAGCTTGTTTCTTTATTAGAATTTGTGATAAAGACAAAGTTCAGGAGAATTTATGTTGCAGCTTAAGAGAACTAATGACAACGTTTAGGAGAATTTACGTAGCAGGTTTGATAAATAACGCAGCAGGTTAAGATATTTAGGTTAAGGTTAGGAAATGGGTTAGTTTAGAGTTGCCAAATTCCAGTAACTTTCCCCAAATTATGTTCGGAGGAATTTTGAAACCCTATGACTGAGATACTGTTAGATCCTATTTTTACCCCATTGCACCCCCACCCAAATCAAAATTCACAACAACAAAGACAGGCCTATATTTGCTCAAATCAAAATATCAACATTGTTGTTACAAAGGCTGCTTAACTGTTCTAACCATGTAATTACACATTGCTACATAGTCTACCCTCAGCGGTGGCTTGCATTTTATAACACATACCATTTTTGTTTTTATATATGATTTAGATGTACAAACATTTGAATTCCTGTATTTCTTATTCACTTTAATATTAGGCTATACACTTTAGGCCTAGTCCTGATTTTATCTGCAACATAGTTGTAACTAGGCTAGTCCAAGTATACAATACCGAAAGTGATGTCCAATTAACTCTCCCTTTTGGAATAATTTATTCATATTAATCTTCATATCATAAAAAATGTCCAGGCTCCCGATTTGACTAGAGAAGGTATATTGGTCGATCTGTAGGCTAGCCTACAATAATCCCAATGTGTGCACCTGCTCTGGAGTGATGGCTTTGGTTGGGAGAATACCTTAAAAATGGATTGATGCATTGGAGAGCGTGGCGGGGTGTTTGTTTATCTAAATACTGGTTTAGGCTATAGCTAACCAATCAGAATAGCACCGATCGTAATGTACTCAAACGGTTTGGATACAAATGCAAGAACAAACAATAGGCCACATAAATGATGCAGTAGGCCTATAATACATATTGAAGATGGGTCAGTGATTCAAACACGCTCATTCCCTCTGCAGTTTTGGATAGGTTTATTTTACGCTCAAGTTTACGCTCATAAAATAGGCAGTGCGTTTTCGGTCGGTAGATGTGTCAGTAAGCGTCTTTGACGGGAGAATTGGCGCATCTCACGGAGCAGCCACCAGGACAATCGGGTTATGAACGATTCGGCCTTTTTGCAAAAATACCCTGTGTTTTCCCGAGGAGTGATGCAATCACCGTCGGTTGCATGCAGGACAGCGATGGGCCATTGGTAGATCATACAGTTGTATTATTATAAACGGGGACGCTCCTCCCGAAGCCATATTTGTTTGTATGCCAAACTGAGGCAGGGGGTGGAGAGTCGCTACAGAAACATTGGGCTTTGGCCAAACATCACCCTGTATTAGTCCATAATTTACGTTTAGTCGTGGGTTTGCGTTCCTTTTCGTGCAAAATTTCCGAATTGAGCGAATTTTGCCAGAGAAATGCAGCTTGCTTGAGGACACCCCCGATATCGGTTGGCTGCTGCTGCCATGATTGGCAGAAGTCTCCTCTCGATCACTGCTTCGCGGGTTGGAGAAGAAGCAGATTGATTTGGACCTGGTCTCAGCTGCGGAACTGCCGATGTCGGATGTTATTATCAGTGGAGCCTGATCTTGTAAATATTAGAAGCGCAAACAAAGAGTAATTCTGGAAAAACTCAGGGAAAATGTCTTCTCGTTCTGCGTTACCGTCTGGGAACGACAGGGGCACGGACCATGTAAGTGGAATTATTAGGCTATCCCCATAATTTGTGTGCATGCAGAAATTCTGCATCCTATGTGGATTATTGTTTTATGTCTCATAATATGGTGCCTTACATTCACCATATTTATTTGTAGCGCATATTACATGGTGTGCATTTTGGTTGTTTGAAAAGGGAGCCAGTTTATGAGAGTGGATGGATATTTAGCATAGCAGGTTCTTTCAAAATGGGCCGTATCCTTGAACGTTTTAACAGCGAAAGAGATGATGGCAAAAGGCGAACAGACCGGGATGAGTCCATCCGCATACGATAACACTCAGTCAGTGGATATGCGCAGAAGCTTCATACTAACCGTCACCTATTTATAACGCTGTATAGAGATAGTGATGTCACGTACTGCCGGTGTATTCCAGCCGTTATGACTGGCATATTGTCGTACCCTATTAATAAAAACGAGAAAACTTCACTAGTCCGATTAATTTTAAGATAACTCTTTCGGATCATTGCATACAATGTTGTGCAAATGCAATTGATTGCTGCGTATAGCGGACTATACAGAGCTATCGGGTTAAACAGCGCAGCGCCATCCGCTACAGCCTCTAGCCAGTAGCAGTCGGGCCCGGACAAGCAACAATAGAGATTAGTAATAAACATAATCTATCTATCTACAGCGCCTTCGGAAAGTATTCAGACCTCTTGACTTTTTCCACATTTTGTTACATTACAGCCTTATTCTAAAATGGATTAAATTAAAAATCCGCAATCTACACACAATACCCTATAATGACAAAGCAAAACAGGTTTTTAGACATTTTTGCAAATGTATTAAAAAAATATACTGAAATATGACATTTACATAAGCATTCAGACCCTTTACTTAGTGCTTTGTTGAAACACCTTCGACGATTACAGCCTTGAGTCTATTTGGCACTACAAGCTTGGCACACCTATATTTGGGGAGTTTCTCCCATTCTTTCCTGCAGATCCTCTCAAACTCTGTCAGATTGGATGGGGAGCGTTGCTGCACAGCTATTTTTCAGGTCTCACCAGAGATGTTTGATGGGTTCTAGTCCAGGCTCTGGCTAGGCCACTCAAGGACATTCAGAGAATTGTCCAAAAGCCACTCCTGCATTGTCTTGGCTGTGTGCTTAGGGTCATTGTCCTGTTGGAAGGTGAACCTTCATCCCAGTCTGAGGTCCTGAGCGCTCTAGAGCAGGTTTTCATCAAGGATCTCTCTGTACTTTGCTCTATTCATCTTTCCCTAGATCCCGACTAATCTCCCAGTCCCTGCTGCTGAAAAACATCCCCACAGCATGACGCTGCAGCCACCATGCTTCACCATAGGGATGGTGCTAGGTTTCCTCCAGACGTGACGCTTGGCATTCAGGCCAAGAATTCAATCTTAGTTTCATCAGACCAGAGAATCTTGTTTGTCATGGTTTGAGAGTCCTTTAGGTGCCTTTTGGCAAACTACAAGTGGGCAGTCATATGCCTTTTACTGAGGAGTCGCTTCCGTCTGGCCACTCTACTATAAAGGCCTGATTTGTGGTGTGCTCCATAGATGGTTGTCCTTCTGGAAGGTTCTCTCATCTCCACAGAGGAACTCTGGAGCTCTGTCAGAGTGACCATCGGGTTCTTGCTCTAGGAAGAGTTCTGGTGGTTCCAAACTTCTTCCATTTAAGAATGAATGGAGGCCACAATGTTATTGGGGACCATCAATGCTGCCGAAATTTTGCGGTACCCTTCCCCAGATTTGTGCCTCGACACAATCCAGTCTCTGAGCTCTATGGAAAATTCCTTTGACTTCATGGCTTGGTTTTTGCTCTGACATGTACAGTCAACTGTGGGACCTTATATAGACAGGTGTGTGCTTTTCCAAATCATGTTCAATCAATTTACCACTGGTGGACTCCAATCAAGTTGTAGAAACATCACAAGGATGATCAATGGAAACATGTGCACCTGAGCTCAATTTCGATTCTCATAGCAAAAGGTCTGAATACTTATTTACATAAGGTATTTCCGTTTTATTTTTTTTTGTACATTTGCAGAAATGTCTAAACCTGTTTTTGATTTGTCATTACGGGGTATTGTGTGTAGATTGATGAGGAAAAGTTGTATTTAATCAATTTTAGAATAAGGCTGTAACATAACAAAATGTGGAAAAGGGGAAGGGGCCTGAATACTTTCCAAATGCACTGTAGGCCTATCTAATTTGCTTAACGTACTATACGCACTTGTGTATGGGGGTTCCTCTTTAGATGTGATTCCATAAATGGTAATTTCTCTGCTGAAATGTGTGTTTATCAAGGAACTGTTTGATGAAGCAATCTGTCATTATTACGAATCCCAAATGTTTGTGTGGAGACTGTGGTTGCATTCCAAATGGCACCCTATTCCCTATAAAGTGCACTACTTTTGACCAGAGCCCCATGGACCTCTTCCTTATTTAGTGGACATAAGCATTTCGCTACACTCGCAATAACATCTGCTAACCATGTGTATGTGACCAATAAAATTTGATTTGATTTGATACTTTTGACCAGATGGGCCCTATTCAAAAGTAGTGCATTTTAAAGGAAATAGGTTGCCATTCAGGCAGAGAGCAGGAGGACATGCTGAGGGGATGGAAGTGTTACGCCTCAGGCCTCGAGACCGGCCAGGGACCACTGTGCCTGCATCTGCTCTCTCGCTCACTCACTCTCTCTCTCGTGCTCTCTCTCTCTCTCTCTCTGCCTCTCTCTCTGTCCACCTCTCTTTATCTCTACCTCTCTCTCTCTGCCTCTCTCTCTCTCCACCTCTCTCTCTCTCCACCTCTCTACCTCTCTCTCTCTCCACCTTTCTCTCTCTCTCTCTCTCTCTCTCTCTCTGTCCACCTCTCTTTATCTCTACCTCTCTCTCTCTGCCTCTCTCTCTCTCCACCTCTCTCTCTCTCCACCTCTCTACCTCTCTCTCTCCACCTTTCTCTCTCTCTCTCTCTCTCTCTCTCTCTCTCCACCTCTCTCTCTCTCTCTCTCTTTCTCCGCCTCTCTCTGTTTCTCTCTCTCTCTTACTGGCATCTTATTCTTGTGTTTTTTTGGGTCCTGTTTCCTTTTGATCACATGACACTTTTTTTCTTATGCTCTGCTGCCTGCCTGAATGACTGAAAACTAGCCATGACTCAAGCTTTGGATTGGATCTTCACAGCACCTATTACTAAAGCTGTTGGGTTCTGGAATCGAGCACTTACTAGCATGTGATGCATACCAGTCCTGGGTTCAAATACTTTAGCTGTGTTTGATTGAGCTTGCCTCTTCCAATAGAAACTCCCAAAATTGCAAATCCTGCACAAATGACACTCCAGGCAGTCTAAAACAAACTCAGCTCAGTATTTGTAGTGCTAGAAGTAACATCAGTGATCTTGGCATCTTGGCCCCTGACTAAGTATTTAACACGGACATTATGTGACTGGTCAGTGGTGTGGTGAGTGGTGTAAATGACTTAAGTAAAAATACTTTAAAGTACTACTTAAGTCTTTTTGGGGGGTATCTGTACTTTACTATTTATATTTTTGACAACATTTCCTCTTACATTCCTAAAGAAACTATGTACTTTTTACTCCATACATTTTCCCTGACACCCAAAAGTAGTCGTTACGTTTAGAATGCTCAGGCAGGGTAGCAATATGGTCCAATTCACACACCTATCAATATAACGCGTTGTCAAACCTAATACTTCTGATCTGGCGGACTCACTAAACACAAATACTGCGTGTGTAAATGATCTGAGTGTGCTTCTGTTTGTCCCTAAATTGAAAAAAACATGAAAATGGTGCCATCTGGTTTGCTTAATATAGGAATTTTGATGTATTGCATTTACTTGTGCTTTTTACTTTTACTCAAGTATGACAATTGAGTACTTTTTCCACCACTGTACTAAAGTACATTTAGAACCAGATACGTTTAGACATTTATTCAAGTAGTATTTTGCTGGGTGACTTTCACTTAAGTCATTTTAGATTAAGGTACCTTTATTTTTTACTCAAGTAGAACAATTGGATACTTTTCTGACCACTGATAGTCACATCACACAGTAGTACATTTGTCCCAGGTATCAGACAGATCAGAAAGTCCAAAATTGGCACAAGATGTTCTATGAAAGTAGTATTTATAATGACATATTCATATGTTCAGCAACATCTGTTACCTAGAAGTGAATGATCTCCCGTATTTCTATTCAAGCCGCACTAGGGCCACGTTCCATAGGTAAACCTTGTGAAGCATCGCAAATATAAGTATCATGAATAGAACATGGGTCTTTAGTCTACATGTTTGTAGCGAGACATCTGTTCTACATTATATGTTTCTATCTAAACGTTCCAAAACATTGTGCATTGTGCCCAGCAGCCCAGGCATGATGTTGTCCAAATCAAAGATAATATACCAACTTAGAATATAATTTCAGTGTAGAACTATGGTATACCAGCAGTCCTGGGTGTTGCTTTCAGTCCATTCATCTAATTTTTAGTCCATTAACATACACTTAGGTTGGAGTCATTAAAATATTTTTTTCAACCACTCCGCAAATTTTTTGTTAACAAACTATAGTTTTGGCAAATCGGTTAGGACATCTACTTTGTGCATGACAAGTAATTTTTCCAACAACTGTTTACAGACAGATTTTTTCACTTATAATTCACTGTATCACAATTCCAGTGGGTCAGAAGTTTACATACACTAAGCTGACTGTGCCTTTAAACAGCTTGGAAAATTCCAGAAAATGATGTCATGGCTTTAGAAGCTTCTGATAGGCTAATTGACATCATTTGAGTCAATTGGAGGTGTACCTGTGGATGTATTTCAAGGTCTACCTTCAAACTCAGTGCCTCTTTGATTGACATCATGGGAAAATCAAAAGAACTCAGCCAAGACCTCCACATGTCGACAAAATTGTCGACCTCCACATGTCTGGTTCATCCTTGGGAGCAATTTCCAAATGCCTGAAGGTACCACGTTCGTCTATACAAACAATAGTACATAAGTATAAACCACATGGAACCACACAGACGTCATAATGCTCAGGAGGGAGACGTGTTCTGTCTCCTAGAAATTAACGTACTTTGGTGCAAAAAGTGCAAATCAATCCCAAAACAACAGCAAAGGACCTTGTGAAGATGCTGGAGGAAACAGGTACAAAAGTATCTATATCCACAGTAAAATGTGTCCTATATCAACATAACTTGAAAGGCCGTTCGGCAAGGAAGAAGCCACTGCTCCAAAACCGCCATAAAAAAGCTAGACTACGGTTTGCAACTGCACATGGGGACCAAGAACATACTTTTTGGAGAAATGTCCTCTGGTCTGATGAAACAAAAATAGACCTGTTTGGCCATAAGGACAATTGTTATGTTTGGAGGAAAAAGGGGGAGGCTTGCAAGCCGAAGAACACCATCCCAACCGTGAAGCACCGGGGTGGCAGCATCATGTTGTGGTGGTGCTTTGCTGCAGGAGGGACGGATGCACTTCACAAAATAGATGGCATCATGAGGAAGTGAAATTATGTGGATATATCGAAGCAACATCTCAAGACATCAGTCAGGAAGTTAAAGTTTGGTCGCAAATGGGTCTTCCAAATGGACAATGACCCCAAGCATACTTCCAAAGTTGTGGCAAAATGGCTTAAGGACAACAAAGTCAAGGTATTGGAGTGGCCATCACAAAGCCCTGACCTCAATCCTATAGAAAATGTGTGGGCAGAACTGAAAAAGCTCTGTCAGGAGGAATAGGCCAAAATTCACCCAACTTATTGTGGGAAGCTTGTGGAAGGCTACCCATAACGTTTGACCCGAGTTAAAAAATTTAAAGGCAATGCTACCAAATACTAATTGAGTGTATGTAACTTCTAACCCACTGGGAATGTGATGAAAGAAATAAAAGCTGAAATAAATAATTCTCTCTACTATTATTCTGACATTTCACATTCTTAAAATAAAGTGGGGATCCTAACTGACCTAATAGAGGGAATGTTTACTCTGATTAAATGTCAGGAATTGTGAAAAACTGAGTTTAAATGTATTTGGCTAAGGTGTATGTAAACTTCTGACTTCAACTGCATGAACAAATGGATCTAGGGAAAACAATCTTACATCAGTGTTATCTTGCTTAGAGGTCTTCACTCTCAGTATTACCATAAGCATGCCCCATTCAAGTAATTTAGAACCAGGAACAGATATAGCCCTTGATTCACCCCAGACCTGACTGCCCTTAACCAACTCAAAAACATCCTATGGCGTTCTGCATTAGCATCGAACAGCCCCCGTGATATGCAGCTTTTCAGGGAAGCTAGAAACCATTATACACAGGCAGTTAGAAAAGCCAAGGCTAGCTTTTTCAAGCAGAAATTTGCTTCCTGCAACACTAACTCAAAAAAATTCTGGGACACTGTAAAGTCCATGGAGAATAAGAACACCTCCTCCCAGCTGCCCACTGCACTGAAGATAGGAAACACTGTCACCACTGATAAATCCACTATAATTGAGAATTTCAATAAGCATTTTTCTACGGCTGGCCATGCTTTCCACCTGGCTACCCCTACCCCGGTCAACAGCACTGCACCCCCCACAGCAACTCGCCCAAGCCTTCCCCATTCCTCCTTCTCCCAAATCCAGTCAGCTGATGTTCTGAAAGAGCTGCAAAATCTGGAACCCTACAAATAAGCCGGGCTAGACAATCTGGACCCTTTCTTTCTAAAATGATCTGCCGAAATCGTTGCCACCCCTATTACTAGCCTGTTTAACCTCTCTTTCGTGTCGTCTGAGATTCCCAAAGGTTGGAAAGCAGCTGCGGTCATCCCCCTCTTCAAATGGGGAGACACTCTTGACCCAACTGCTACAGACCTATATCTATCCTACCCTGCCTTTCTAAGGTCTTCGAAAGCCAAATCAACAAACAGATTACCGACCATTTCGAATCTTACCATACCCTCTCTGCTATGCAATCTGGTTTCAGAGCTGGTCATGAGTGCACCTCAGCCACGCTCAAGGTCCTAAACGATATCTTAACCGCCATCGATAAGAAACATTACTGTGCAGCCGTATTCATTGATCTGGCCAAGGCTTTCGACTCTGTCAATCACCACATCCTCATCGGCAGACTCGACAGCCTTGGTTTCTCAAATTATTGCCTCGCCTGGTTCACCAACTACTTCTCCAACTACTTCTCTGAGTTCAGTGTGTCAAATCGGAGAGTCTGTTGTCCGGACCTCTGGCAGTCTCTATGGGGGTGCCACAGGGTTCAATTCTTGGACCGACTCTCTTCTCTGTATACATCAATGATGTCGCTCTTGCTGCTGGTGACTCTCTGATCCATCTCTACGCAGACGACACCATTTTGTATACTTCTGGACCTTCTTTGGACACTGTGTTAACAACCCTCCAGGCAAGCTTCAATGCCATACAACTCAACTTCCGTGGCTTTCAATTGCTCTTAAATACAAGTCAAACTAAATGCATGCTCTTCAACCGATCGCTGCCTGCACCTGCCCACCTGTCTAACATCACTACTCTGGACGGCTCTGACTTAGAATACGTGGACAACTACAAATACCTAGGTGTCTGGTTAGACTGTAAACTCTCCTTCCAGACCCACATCAAACATCTCCAATCCAAAGTTAAATCTAGAATTGTCTTCCTATTTTGCAACAAAGCATCCTTCACTCATGCTGCCAAACATACCCTTGTAAAACTGACCACCCTACCAATCCTCGACTTCGGCGATGTCATTTACAAAATAGCCTCCAATACCCTACTCAACAAATTGGATGCAGTCTATCACAGTGCCATCCGTTTTGTCACCAAAGCCCCATAAACTACCCACCATTGCATTTTGTATACTTCTGGACCTTCTTTGGACACTGTGTTAACAACCCTCCAGGCAAGCTTCAATGCCATACAACTCAACTTCCGTGGCTTTCAATTGCTCTTAAATACAAGTCAAACTAAATGCATGCTCTTCAACCGATCGCTGCCTGCACCTGCCCACCTGTCTAACATCACTACTCTGTACGGCTCTGACTTAGAATACGTGGACAACTACAAATACCTAGGTGTCTGGTTAGACTGTAAACTCTCCTTCCAGACCCACATCAAACATCTCCAATCCAAAGTTAAATCTAGAATTGTCTTCCTATTTTGCAACAAAGCATCCTTCACTCATGCTGCCAAACATACCCTTGTAAAACTGACCACCCTACCAATCCTCGACTTCGGCGATGTCATTTACAAAATAGCCTCCAATACCCTACTCAACAAATTGGATGCAGTCTATCACAGTGCCATCCGTTTTGTCACCAAAGCCCCATAAACTACCCACCATTGCGACCTGTACGCTCTCGTTGGCTGGCCCTCGCTTCATACTCGTCGCCAAACCCACTGGCTCCATGTCATCTACAAGACCCTGCTAGGTAAAGTCCCCCCTTATCTCAGCTCGCTGGTCACCATAGCATCACCCACCTGTAGCACGCACTCCAGCAGGTATATCTCTCTGGTCACCCCCAAAACCAATTCTTTCTTTGGCCGCGACTCCTTACAGTTCTCTGCTGGCAATGACTGGAACGAACTACAAAAATCTCTAAAACTGGAAACACTTATCTCCCTCACTAGCTTTAAGCACCAGGTGTCAGAGCAGCTCACATATTACTGCACCTGTACATAGCCCTCCTATAATTTAGCCCAAACAACTACCTCTTTCCCTACTGTATTTATTTTATTTATTTATTTATTTATTTATTTTGCTCCTTTGCACCCCATTATTTTTATTTCTACTTTGCACATTCTTCCACTGCAAATCTACCATTCCAGTGTTTTACTTGCTATATTGTATTTACTTTGCCACCATGGCCTTTTTTTGCCTTTACCTCCCCTATCTCACCTCATTTGCTCACATCGTATATATACTTGTTTCTACTGTATTATTGACTGTATGTTTGTTTTACTCCATGTGTAACTCTGTGTCATTGTGTGTCAAACTGCTTTGCTTTATCTTGGCCAGGTCGCAATTGTAAATGAGAACTTGTTCTTAACTTGCCTACCTGGTTAAATAAAGGTGAAATAAAAAATAAATAAATAAATACCCTGTCCTATTGGAGAGCCAGAGCCACCATGCTATAATGGCAGTCCAGTCCAGTAGAATAGTACCTTAAACACTACCATGCCGAGCCAAACTGTAATGGCCTGGTTACACATCCACCATAGTTGCTGAAACCATGCTGGAAGGGGCCATTTGAAAATAAAAATTCCTTCCATCCAAGCCAGCACAGTAGTGTGGTTCAGGTCATCGGTTGGCACAGTAGTGTGAAAGGGCTATTGGTCTCACAGTTGGTCTTGTACCCTTTTTAGCCCGCCGAGCTGTACTGGGCTGGCCTGGTTACGCATCCACCATAGTTGCTGGAAACGTACTAGAGAAGGCAATGAAAATAAAATATCAGAGCCAGCTAAGTATACTGCACAAACATATAAACGCAACTGTCACGTTCGTCATATTGATGAGACCAAGGCGCAGCGTGATAGGAATACATACTTCTTTAATTAACAAAGAACACTTAAACAAACTAACAAAATTAACGTGAGGCTATAAGTTGTGTGCTGACATGCAACTACACTTAGACAATAACCCACAAAACCAAAATGGCAACCTAAATAGGATTCCCAATCAGGGACAACGATAAACAGCTGTCTCTGATTGGGAACCAATTCAGGCCACCATAGACCTACATATACCTAGACAATACCAAAACCCCATAGATATACAAAAAACCCTAGACAAGACAAAACACACATACCACCCTCGTCACACCCTGACCTAACCAAAATAATAAAGAAAACAAAGTTAACTAAGGTCAGGTCGTGACAGTATCCCCCCCCCCAAAGGCTGCAAACCTAAACCTATATGGGAGGGTCTGGGTGGGCATCTAACCTCGGTGGCGGCTCTGGTTCTGGATGCCGCCCCCCTTCCGGGCTGGTGACCGTCGCTGGAGACCCCAGGCTGGGGACCGTCGCTGGAGGTTCCGGACTGTGGCACGCTCTGGACTGGGTACCGTCGCCGGAGGTTCCGGACTGGGTACCGTCGCCGGAGGTTCTGTACTGGGTACCGTCGCCGGAGGTTCCGGACTGGGTACCGTCGCCGGAGGTTCCGGACTGGGTAATGTCGCCGGACTTTCTGGACTGGGTACCGTCGCCGGAGGTTCCGTACTGGGTACCGTCGCCGGAGGTTCCGTACTGGGTACCGTCGTTGGAGGTTCCGTACTGGGTACCGTCGCCGGACGCTCCGGACTGGGTACCGTCGCCGGAGGTTCCGTACTGGGTACCGTCGCCGGAGGTTCCGGACTGGGTACCGTCGCCGGAGGTTCCGGACTGGGTACCGTCGCCGGAGGTTCCGGACTGGGTACCGTCGCCGGACGCTCTGGACTGGGTAATGTCGCCGGACGCTCTTGACTGGGTAATGTCGCCGGACGCTCTTGACTGGGAACTGTCGCCGGACGCTCTGGACTGGGTACTGTCGCTGGACGCTCTGGACTGGTTACTGTCGCCGGACGCTCTTGACTGGGTACTGTCGCGGGACGCTCTTGACTGGGTAATGTCGCCGGACGCTCTTGACTGGGTAATGTCGCCGGACGCTCTGGACTGGGTAATGTCGCCGGACGCTCTGGACTGGGTACTGTCACTGGACACTCTGGACTGGGTACTGTCGCCGGACGCTCTTGACTGGGTACTGTCGCGGGACGCTCTGGACTGGGTACCGTCGCGGGACGCTCTTGACTGGGTATCATCGCCGGACGCTCTGGACTCGGTACTGTCGCCGGACACTCTGGACTGCCGAGGCGCACTGTAGGCCTGGTGCGTGGTGCCGGCACTGGTGGTACCGGGTTGGGGACACGCACCTCAGGGTGAGTGCGAGGAGCAGGAACAGGGCGTACTGGACTGCCGAGGCGCACTGTAGGCCTGGTGCGTGGTGCCGGCACTGGTGGTACTGGGCTGGGGACATGCACCTCAAGGCGAGTGCGAGGAGCAGGAACAGGGCGTACTGGACCCTGGAGGCGCACTGGAAACCTGGTGTGTGGTGCCGGCACTGGTGGTACCGGGCTGGTGACATGCACTTCAGGGCGAGTGCGGGGAGGAGGAACAGGACGTACTGGACTGTGGAGGCGCACTGTAGGTCTGGAGTGTAGAGCTGACACAACCCGTCCTGGCTGGATGTTTATTTTCAGGGCGCTGGCACAGGACGCACTGGGCTGTGCAGACTCACCGGAGACACAGTACGCAGAGCCGGCGCAGGATATCCTGGTCCAAAGAGGTATACTGGAGACCAGGAGCGCTGAGCCGGCATCCCCCTTCCTGGCTGGATGCCCATTCTAGCCCGGCCAATGCGAGGAGCTGGAATAGAGCACACCAGGCTAGAATAGCGCACTGGAGACACCATGCGCTCTACCGCATAACACGGTGCCTGACCAGTAACACGCTCCCCACAGTAAGCACGAGGAGTTGTCTCAGATCTCCTATCTGACTCAGGCAATCTCCTCATGTGCACCCCCAACATTATTTTATTGGAGCTGCCTTTCGGGCTTTCGTGCTAGCCGTGTACCTTCATATCGTCACCGTTCCTCTATTCTCCTGTATTTCTCCTCGTAGTATCGCCGTTCCTTAGGACGCCGATACTCCCCCGGCTGTGTCCAGGGTCCTGCTCCATTTAATATCTCCTCCCAGGTCCATTTCCCCATTAAGCGCTGTTCCTCCTTTTCACGCTGCTTGGTCCTGGTTTGGTGGGTTATTCTGTCACGTTCGTCATATTGATGAGACCAAGGCGCAGCGTGATTGGAATACATACTTCTTTAATTAACGAAGAACACTTAAACAAATTAACAAAACAACAAAATGAACGTGACGCTATAAAGACCGCGTGCTGACATGCAACTACACATAGACAATAACCCACAAAACCAAAATGGAAAATGGCAACCTAAATAGGATCCCCAGTCAGAGACAACGATAAACAGCTGTCTCTGATTGGGAACCAATTCAGGCCACCATAGACCTACATATACCTAGACAATATCAAAACCCCATAGATATACAAAAAATCCTAGACAAGACAAAACACACATACCACCCTCGTCACACCCTGACCGAACCAAAATAATAAAGAAAACAAAGATAACTAAGGTCAGGTCGTGACAGCAACATACAACAATTTCAAAGATTTTACTGAGTTACAGTTCATATAAGGAAATCAGTCAACTGAAATAACTGAAAATTCATTATGTTCTAATCTATGGATTTCTCATTACTGGGCAGGGGTGTGGTTAGGGGTGGGCTGGGGGGGCATCATCCACTGGAGAGCTAGGCCCAGCCAATCAGAATGAGTTTGTGGAGGTCCTGGGCTGGCGTGGTTAAACATGCTCTGGGGTTGTGAGGATGTTTGGACGTACTGCCAAATTCTCTAAAACGCAGCTTATGGTAGAAGGCAGCTCATGGTAGAAAAAGGTACATTCAATTTTCAGGCAACAGGTCTGGTGGACATTCCTGCAGTCAGCATGCCAATTGCACGCTCTCTCAAAACTTGAGACATCTGTGGCATTGTGTTGTGTGGCAAAACTGCACATTTTACACACCTATGTAATGAACATGCTGTTTAATCAGCTTCTTGATATGCAACACCTGTCAGGTGGATGGATTATCTTGGCAGGATAAATGCTCACTAACAGGGATGTAAACAAATTTGTTCACCAAATTTGAGAGAAATAAGATTTTGTGTCTATGTACTGCAGGATTTCTGGGAATGATTTGATCAGCTTATGAAACATGGGACCAACACTTTATATGTTGCGATTTATATTTTTGTTCAGTGTATGTTTCGGGTCACCAGGATAGTGTGAAAAGAGTTTTAGAGTTACCAGGCTTTGCGTGGTCGTTGTCATCGGGGTGCTGGTGGTGACCCCCCCCCCTTTCCCATATATTCTCTCCCCCCAGCATGTGACCCTGGCTGCCAGCCGCTCAGACAAGGGAACCAGCCTGTCCAGCCGCTCGCTGGGTGCCCGCTGCAGGAACTCCATGGCCTCCTGCTCTGACGAGACTCCGCACATCGGCAACTACCGCCTGCTCAAGACCATCGGCAAGGGCAACTTTGCCAAGGTCAAACTGGCGCGCCACATCCTGACGGGCAAGGAGGTGAGGCTGGGGCACAGGGAGGGTGGGGGGTTGTTGGGTAAGGTACATGATGCAAAGGAAGGGTGCTAGTCATAGAAAGCGTAGAAATAGTGTACATTTCTATGGTAGTGAGTTGGACGGATGCATGGGGCCCAATCCCAAATTGACCTCTAGACCCAGCATAGCAAGAAGCTTCACTCTAGTGTTTATACCAAGCAAATTATCTAAAATCTCTTCAGATGCATAGAATGTCAAGTCTAGGGCAGGGATCATCAACTAGATTCAGTCGCGGGCCGATTTTCTTGGGCGGCTGGTCGGGGGGCCGGAACATAATTACAAATAATTTGTAGACTGCAAATTGACTGCAAGAAGCCTAAACAGATATAATATTTGAATTAAACAGAAGAATTTCAAACCTTGCTTACATTTGTATAGCATCACGTCTCTCTATTATGCTTGGGAATACTTGGGAACAGATTACCAAAATTAAAATCACTTGGAGCTGATTTCCTGGTGTTTTTACATTATTTTATGTCCAACAATTACAGAGAGAGGCACGGGGAGAGAAAAAGAGCGGCACAGAGAGAGAGAGAGCAGCGTGGAGAGAGGGAGAGAGGCGGGAGGGAGAGGAGGAGGAGAGAGAAAGGAGGAGGAGGGAAAGCAAGAGAGATGGAGAGAGAGCAAGCGGAGGCAAAGAGAGAGGGGGAGGTGGGAATAAAACCACCCACGGGTTGTCAGTTGGGGAACCCTGGTCTTAGGTTTGGGTTGTTGTAGTGATTGGGGGGGACATGGGATATAGGGCAGAGATGTGAGACTTTGTCATGGATAGGAAGTGGATGGGAGGGGGATCTATAGTTGTGGTTGTTCTTTTATTTAAATGGATCCCAATTAGCTTTGGCCTTAGCGACCACTAGTTTTTCTACTGGGATGTTTTTGTCTTCTTGTTGTGCTTTTTTGTAAAATGTCCTTCTTTGCTTTCTCTGACCCCAAGTTCTCCTCATGCCTCCTCCAGGTTGCAATAAAAATCATTGACAAAACTCAGTTGAATCCAACCAGCCTACAAAAGGTGAGTATTGGCCATTTGCATTTTTTAATTATCAATCTGTTTTTTTTCAGTCACAGTGGACGTGACTTTAATAAACGCTTAATGAACACTTAATAAATGCTTAATAAACTCCCTCTTTTCCCATTGACATTACACTGAGTAAGATCACCATAAGTCTCACAATCAGGCAGGGGCATCTTTATTAAGTGAGTTTTTTCAATGACTGAATTACTAAAGTAAAGTACCAGGAAACCTGCAGCAGGATCAGTGTTTTTGTGGAACGCTGCTACTCTGGTCTCCCGATTAGTGAGAGAGCAAGAGAGAGAGAGAGGGACGTGATACTGTTTGGCAGGTGCTGTGAACTGGATGACTGGATTACTGACTGAAAGGAAGGATGTCTGGATGACTGGTTGACTGGATGGAAGGACGACTGGATGACTGGTTGACTAGATGGAAGGATGTCTTGATGACTGGTTGACTAGATGGAAGGACGACTGGATGATGAGTTGACTGCATAATTATATGACTGGGTGATTGGATTACTGGGTGACTGGATAACTGGATTACTAGATGGAGGATGGCTGGCTGACTGGATAGAAGGACGACTGGATGACTGACTGGGTGACTGGAACATGGAACAGCTATGGATTTGAAGGTGTATATATTGGTTGTTGCTGTGAAAGCAGCTATTTTGTTTTGCGGTTGGCATGAGTTGCAAGTGTGTCTTTGGGAATGGTGAGGTCTGTCACAGTGAGATGATTTGATGTTCATCAGCACGTTCAGGGTATATCCCGAATGATAGACAGTGGACACTTGGGTTTTACCAGAACCAGAATGGTGGACAAACAGGCTAGTTGTTCCTGTGCATAAATGGAAGACCCACAATGGACACTCAGGGTTTGCTGTGCATGAAGGGTATAAGAAACATGGCTGACAATCAGGGATCATTGACCATTGGCTACGTTCCAATGTCCATACTAGCACATCTCTTTCAATGCATGCCCAATATATTGCCTAATTTTAAGTCGTATGCTAGTATATGGATATTGGAACAGAGCCTTCAGGATGACGCCAGGATTTTTCCTGGCTCAAAAAAAGGTAGTAGGTGGTAACTCAGTGAGGCAGTAGTCACGGTCAGCCGACCTAAGAATTCACTATGCAGGAAAAACCCTGGACTCATCACATGCAAGTATCTTGATCCTATCATCCAACTACCTCACAATACTGAATGCTAACTTACTTCCTGTTTTGAGAATATTTCACAGGTCACACCATCAGGGCAGAATTTAACATGCAACACAAACATGCAATACTCAGAGTAAAGAGAGAAATGGAAAATGTAAAGACATGAATACACATATAGTACTTTAACCTTTCTGATCTCCCCATCCCGGATCCGGGTTCGTGAATACAGACTCAAGCTCATTACCATAACGCAACGTTAACTATTCATGAAAATCGCAAATGAAATGAAATAAATATGCTAGCTCTCAAGCTTAGCCTTTTGTTAACAACACTGTCATCTCAGATTTTCAAAATATGCTTCTCAACCATTGCAAAACAAGCATTTGTGTAACAGTATTGATGGCTAACGTAGCATTTAGCATTAACATTCAGCTGGCAACATTTACACAAAAAAACAGAAAAGCATTCAAAAAAATCATTTACCTTTGAAGAACTTCAGATGTTTTCAATGAGGAGACTCTCAGATAGCAAATGTTCAGTTTTTCCTGAAAGATTATTTGTTTAGGACAAATCGCTCCGTTTTCTGCGTCACGTTTAGCTATGAAAAAAACCCTGTATCCAGGATTGTGTAAATCTATCAGCAAGCTCATTAGCATAACACAACGTTAACTATTTATGAAAATCGCAAATGAAATGAAATAAATATGCCATCTCTCAAGCTTAGCCTTTTGTAAACAACACTGTCATCTCAGATTTTCAAAATATGCTTCTCAACCATAGGAAAACAATAATTTGTGTAAAAGTAGCTAGCTAGAGTTAGCATTTCGCGTTAGCATTTAGCGTTAGCATTAGCGTTAGCATCCAGCACGCAACATTAACAAAAACATAAAAGCCTTCAAATAAAATCATTTACCTTTGAAGAACTTCTGATGTTTTCAATGAGGATACTCTCAGTTAGATAGCAGATGCTCAGTTTTTCCAAAAAGATTCCTTGTGTATTAGAAATAGCTCTGTTTTATACATCACATTTGGCCACCAAAAAAAATCCATAAATTCAGTCCTCAAAACGCAAACTTTTTTCCAAATTAACTCCATAATATCGACTGAAAACATGGCAAACGTTGTTTAGAATCAATCATCAAGGTGTTTTTCACATATCTCTTCATTGATACATCGTTCTTGGACACATGCTTTCTCCCCTGAATCAAATGGTAAAGTGGAAGCAGCTGGCAATTGCGCACCGAATTCGACGCAGGACACCAGGCGGACACTTGGGAAATGTAGTCTCTTATGGTCAATCTTCCAATGATATGCCTACAAATACGTCACAATGCTGCTAAGACCTTGGGCGAACGACAGAAAGTGTAGGCTCATTCGTTGCGCAATCACAGCCATATAAGGAGAGAATGGAAAACAGAGCTTCAGAAATTCTGCTAATTCCTGGGTGATGCATCATCTTGGTTTCGCCTGTAGAATGAGTTCTGGGGCACTTACAGACAAAATCTTTGCAGATTCTGAAACTTCAGAGTGTTTTCTTTCCAAAACTGTCAAGAATATGCATAGTCGAGCATCTTTTCGTGACAAAATATCGCGCTTAAAACGGGAACGTTTTTTATCCAAAAATGAAATAGCGCCCCTAGAGCTCTAAGAGGTTAACTTGTAGTGCACATGGTAACATTGCCTCATAACCCCCCACTTCCACATACATGTTTGTTTCACGTTTGTTTTACTATACTTGTTGGGTCCAAACAATTGAATCCCATTCAAAATCCTGTTTCCCTTACCCCTAACTTAACCCTAAGATTTTAATGGCGCTGACGGAGATGGCAGCATCGCAACTAGCTCTTAAGCAACTCTGCAGTATTTTGTTTGTTTATGTACTATTTTTTCCGTTATTAGCTCAGGAATGGATTTGTGTCATTACATACAGCCGGGAAGAACTATTGGATATTAGAGCGGCAGTAACTCACCAGAACTACCAGCATCATGACCAGGATTAGGACTTCAAGTGGATCCTTTGTTTGCTCTCCCCAGAGCAATTTAACTTATTCCAGAGGCTGACCCAAAACAACGCCGCCGGAGGAGAGGTACTCGGGGCGATCTTCTGGTCCGACTTAGGAAGCGTGCACACCACCCACCGCTCCCGAGTATTTTACTCGCTAATGTCCAACCTCTGGATAATAAAATTGATGAGTTCAAGGCGAGAGTTGCTTTTCAGAGAGACACCAGGGATTGTAACATACTCTGCTTCACGGAAACATGGCTCTCTCGAGATATACAGTCTGACTCTGTAAAACCAGTTGGGTTCTCAATACATCGCGCCGTCAGGAACAAACATCTCTCCGAGAAGCAGAAGGGTGGAGGTATATGTTTTATGATTAACGACTTATGGTGTAACTGTCATAACATACAGGAACTCAAGTCCTTCTGAATATCTCATGATCAAATGCCGACCGTACTATCTCCCAAGATAAGTTTTGTCAATGATAGCCACAGCGGTCTATATCCCCCTCCCAATCCCCCTGATGGCCCTCAAGGAACTTCGCTGGACTTTATGCAAACTGAAAACCACATATCCACAGGCTGCATTTATTGTAGCTGGTTGTTTTAACAACGCAAATTTGAGGAAAAGGCTCCCGAAATTCTATCAACATATTGATTGTTGTACTTGCGCTGCTAAAACGCTCGACCATTGCTATACACCTTCCAGAATGCATATAAGGCCCTCCCCAGCCCTCCATTCAGCAAATTGGACCACGATTCCGTCTTGCTCCTCCCATCCTACGTATAGGCAGCTACTCAATCAAGAAGCACCCGTGGTAAGGACTATTCAACGCTGGTCTGACGCTTCAATATTCCACGCTTCAATATTTTGATCACGGCGGACTGGGATATGTTCAGAGTAGCTTCAGAAAATATTATCGACACATATACCGAAACGGTGAATGAGTTTATCAGGAAGTGCATATGAGATTATTGCATAGGAGATTGAGACAGTTGTACCCACTGTGACTATTAAAACCTACCCCAACCAGAAACTGTGGCTAGATGGGAGCATTTAACCAGGGCAAGAAGACTGGGAATATGGAAAAATACAAACAGTGTACTTACTCCCTCTGCAAGCAATCAAGCAAGCTAAACATCGGTATAGGGACAAAGTGGAGTCCCAGTTCAAAGCTGACTTCCACAATTAGTCACTTTAATTGTGTGTAAATATTGCATCACCCATCTCATATATATATACTGTACTCTCTACTATGCCATTGTATCTTATCCAATGCCTCTCTGACATATTTATTTATATTCTTAATCCATTCCTTACTTAGATTTACATATATTTTGGGTATATGTTGTGAAACTGTTAGATATTACTGCACTGTCGGAGCTAGCATTTCGCTACACCCGCGATAACATCTGCTAAACACGTGTATGTGACAAATAATATTTGATTTGATAACCTCAAACCCCTAACCCTGACATCTAACCTCTAACCCCACAAGGATAGTAAAACCAAACACACACACACACTATGTCGACTCAGTGCTGAGATGTGTCTCCCTCGTTGTGCTAGTCAGAGGTCCGTCTCTCTCTCTCTCTCTCTCCTCTCTCTCTTTCTTCTCCTCTCTCTCTCTCTCTCTCTCTCTCTCTCTCTCTCTCTCTTTCTCATCCTCTTTCTCTCTCTTTTTCAATTTGTCCTCCCCTCTCTCTCTCTATCTCTTTCTACCCCCCTTAGCTCTGTGGCGGCACACATGAACTCCTCCACTGGGGGGCACGAATTGAACAGACCGGAAGGAGCCAATCAAGGATGAAATAATTGTTCATAATGGCGCTGTGTGTGTGTGTGTGTGTGTGTGTGGGGGGGGGGGGGGGGGGGGGGGGTAGTGTTGGATTGGGAGAATGTCTGTAGTGTTCAGCACATCATGGTTTTGTTGGACTGTAGGACCGTCTCATATGTGGGTTAATGATATAGATATGAGGGACACGATCATTGTGGGTTCGATTCCTGCTGAGGCCACCCATACGGAGATGTATGCACGAATGACTGTAAGTCACTTTGGATTAAAAAAAAAAATCTAAATGGTGTACAGTCCTCACCATATGTATTTGGAAAGTGACGCTAACATTAAAATTTTGTCTCTATACTCCAACATTTTGGATTTGAGATCAAAAGACTACATAAATGGCCAATACTCACATAAATATGTCTTACTATTTAGAAATGAATGCACTTATCATGTCCAATAGTAACTAAATGATGGATGACATCTGGAGTAATTTTCTTTCTAAGTGTGGAAATAAGAAGTTTGTGAATACTTCTCAATTGATCCTGATAATACCATGATAAAGAAAAAACATGAATGGATCATGAATAATGATGCACAAAAACATGCTAGCCACTCACCTTTAGGAATAAAAGGAGGGCGAGGAGGGCCTTGTAGGCATCCCGCAAGTTGGAGTAGCAAGGGTTGAGTGTTTTAGCAACGCGAGTACTACAGTCAATTTGTTGATAGAACTTCGGTAGTGTTTTTTGGCTTGAGAGGGAATATACATGACTGTGACTATAACCAAAGAGAATTCTCTTGGGATGTAATACGGTCGGCATTAGATTGTGAGGTATTCTAGGTCGGGTGAACAAAAGAGCTTGAGTTCCTGTGTGTCAGGGGTTCTTAATCTTTTTCAGCCTGGGACCCAAATGAGATTTTCTGTATTTTCTTGGGACCCAAGCTTAGGAAAATATGCAACTATACATACATATTTATATAATAAATATTTCATTGCCCTTATGCCTAAAACAAATGCAATATAGACAAAACAAATAACAATGAAATTAAATATCCATATAAATATCTATTCAGGTTTATTTTCCCCCATTAAAAACACTCTTACATATCTGTCTAGGTTGGAACTGGTGCTGTTAAAATACAATACATGATTTTTATTCTGAACTGAAATAAACTGATCGATCACATCACACAGATATAGACCAGAAAACACACACATACACTGTCCTAATGAGAGGTGTGTGGCTGGTTGACGTTTTCAACAGGCATGTCTATTTGGGCTCTGTTTTTTAAACCATTTCTGTACTTGTTTTTTAAGTATGTCAGAGTTGAGAACCCTAACTTGCATAGGTATGTGGTGCCAAACCGGATGAGAACATCTACTGCTTTCTCAGTCAGGCAGGAGACCACTTTCTGCTGTAGATGAGCAAACCAGAACTGTGTGAGTGTGTTTGCCTCAAACAGCATCTTGCTTCAATCAGTGTATTCCAGTTAATACATTTTAACAGCAACAGTTCCAACCTAGACTTTCTTTCAACAATCATTTCTACAGTAAGATGTACAGTAATCTTGATCATTTTTCATCTTCATCTGCACTATCAGTAGCTAGCTTGCTTTGGCAAATGTTAGCTATTAGCTGTGTACAAGGCCAGGGGATTGTTTGAAAGAGAAACTCACATCTACTACTATGAGAGTTAGTACTCCCGTATTTCTGCTTATCATCACCTGTTATAAAATGACAACAATGCCTTGCTAGCTGACTTACTTTTCCACCGTTGAAGCACTGTTTCCTGAAGCATTCTGCCCTGAAGCATTCTGCCCTGATTTTCAAGAAAACTGCAGAAAAAAGATCCGGTAAACCGTGAAACACACAGCATCTCCTTCTCCCACTAAGCAGAGACCGCTGCTAAGCAGAGAGCGCACTGAACAGAGAGCGCAGATGCACTTGGCCAAATCAATTCCAGTAATTAATGAAATAATTATAAATTTACTCTCACACGTCGCGACCCACCATTAACAGGTCCGTGACCCACCCATACTTTAAGAAAGGCTGCTGTATGTTATCACAATCACACCATGAGGGGTTAATCATGAAACATACACCCCTGACCTTCTTCCCAGAGAGATATTAATCCTGTCTGCGCAATGAACTGAGAACCTAACTGGCTGTACGGACTCAGACAAGCTCAGGGACTCACCCTGAGCTCGTCAACTTTATTATCCAGAGACTGAACATTAGCGAGTAATATACTCAGAAGCGGTGGGTGATGTGCGCGCCTCCTGAGTCGGACTAGAAGTCCACTCCGAGTACCTCTCCTCCGCCGGCAGTGTTTTGGATCAGCCTCTGGAATCAGTTCAATTGCCCTGTGGGGTACGCACAAAGGATCTGATTCGGGAAAGTCGTATTTCTGGTCGTAATGCTGGTTACCGCCAGTCAATATACCCAAAAGTTCTTCCCGGCTGTATGTAATAACACACAAAAAAATCTGGGCTAACGATGTAAGAAATAACACATTAAAAAACTGCAAAGTTTCCTAAGAGCTAGAAGCACGGTGGCCCTATCTGTCGGCGCAATTTTAACAGAATGTAGAAGCATGGTGGCTAGGAAAAACTCCCTAGAAGGCAGGAACCTAGGAAGAAACCTAGAGAAGAACCACTCTCTGAGGGGTGGCCTGTCCTCTTCTGGTTGTTCCCGGTGGATATTATGAGAGTACATGGCCATTAAGGCCAGATCATTCTTCAAGATGTTCAAACATTCATAGATGACGAGCAGGGTCAAAAAATAATCACAGTCGTTGTAGAGGGTGCAACAGGTCAGCACCTCAGGAGGAAATGTCAGTTGGCTTTTCATAGCTGAGCATTCAGATGTTGAGACAGCTGGTGCGGTAGAGAGGGGGAGAGAGAGGGAGGGAGATACAGAAAAATACCCTCAAATAAAAAGTGACATTCTGTACTGTCTCCTCTAAATTTGATTTCAAATCCAAAATGCTAGAGTATAAAGCCCAAATTCTAATTGTATCTTCACTGTCCATAGATGAGAACTGTATTATGTTATGTATGTAATTTATAGAATGAACTTGATGTGAGAGTCTTAATGATCGTATAACATTTATTTTTGATCTATTGTACCTGTTATTTCTTTGAAGATATATAGGATGATTCAAATTCATCATCTTTCAGATGGCCACTGTGTGGGTTCTAATGCATGGCTACTTTGTCTTTCCTTTGAGATAGCACTGTTCTTGCCTGGAGGACATGTCTTACCAAGATCTGTGATCTTATGCCTATGCCCTTTCTTGATAGGTCCACCTAAATTCTCTCGCTTATCTTCTATTGGGCAGCAGTGCAAGAGAGGAGACTGATTGGATGGCTGCTTGAGACCAAACAATGCGATTGGGCCATTGTCAGAGACAACACCTACTGTCTATCAGATTTGGCCTAGATTGATGAGAGTGGTCCGGGATTGGCTAGCAACGACAATTGGCGTTGATAACATGCTGCTTTACATACCCGTGGCTAGAGAAAATCCTCAATACAGAAGACATGAAAGAGCCCATATTAGCATAATCTGGTCTGTTACGCATAAAGAAGGAAGGGGTAGAGGGGAAGAGAGAGTTGGGGGAGGTAAAGAGACAGAGGAGAGAGTTTGGTGAGAGAGTGACGCGTTGGGTAGTGTTAATGGTATCTAGAGGTGGTCAGAACTGTGTCAATTTTAAGTACTTGTCACTAATAAGCCTCACAAGATGATTATACGACGGACAATCGAATGCATCTGTACCCTATATACTGTATTAATGGTATATCAATGACAGTAGGTCAGACAGGCGTTTGTGATAGCAAATGTGCTGGGGCATGTTTGGTCTGTGGAATTACGGAATTTCTGGACGACGACGGCAAGACATCAGGGGGCGGCATCATCGTATCCCATAATTCCCTCTGGCACAGCTGAAGAAGCGAGGAAGGGCCTAGTCTTAATACCCGGGTCGCTATGGCAACAGTGACGTTGGGCAGTGCCGGAGTCTTTAGACTGAGAAAATAAGGGATTGAATGAAGGAGGAAACGGAGGAAGAGAGAGACATATAGAAAGAGGGGGAGGAATGAAGAAAGAGGATATTAAAGCTTATCATACTATCTTTTTTTGAGTCTGACTTGAACCCCACCATATTCCTGCAAAATTATACACGTGGCTGACGTTAAACCACGCACTTCATACGAGACTTCCTACCACAATCTACCACTGTTTAGACAGCAGGAATATGGTGCAGTTTGGACAAAAGTTGGATTAAAATGTTTATTTTGATATCAAGGGACACATTTCACTTAACGTAGAGTTGCTACAGATTATACATATGCTTTTGTTTTTTTTAGTGGTATGGTTATTTTTCCTTCGCCGGATGCACAACTCAGAGACTCCAACCAATACACAGACTCTCGATGTTGTGTCACAAAGCTAGGAGCTTATATATATTGTGAACCAGATGAGTCAGATAGATGGTTCAAATAAAAAATCCTTCTTTGTGACAATGCATTTGAACTGATTTCCTCTAATACTGTAAGTGTAAGCCTTACAGCAGTTTGAATTGAAAATGCATAACATTTTGAAAAAACACATGGTACACATTGCTGTAACATTTTCTCTCAGTTGAAAACCCCATATGGATATGTTCTATATAGATTATTTTTATTCTATTCACTTCTAACAAAAATCCTAATGCCTTTCGCAGCTTTTTCGGGAGGTTCGGATAATGAAAGGTTTAAATCACCCAAACATAGGTAAGGGCCTGCATTAAGTGTGTGTGTGTGTGTGTGTGTGTGTGTGTGTGCGTGTGTGTGTGTGTGTGTGTGTGTGTGTGTGTGTGTGTGTGTATGTGTGTGTGTGTGTGTGTGTGTGTGTGTGTGTGTGTGGTTTGTATGTTGATACATGCTGTGTTCTATCAAGCTCTATCAAGCTTTTGTGCTAGTATGTACTGAACTGTACCACCATCCTATGCATTTGTGCTGGTGTTTATGCTGTTTGTCTGTCTTTCACATGATCACACTATGACTATATGTAGGCTATTACAGTGCTGTATACTTATGTTGTGGCCATGGCTTAAATGTACTTTTAGTCCGCAGTCAATGTTCTAGTCCATGTTGTTTGTGTATAGTTAGTATAGCATAGCATAGTATAGCATAAGATAGCATAGCATACTAATAGTAGTGTGTGTAGTCTAAATGGCTGGTCCACTTCTGTCTCATCCACCCAGACAGCAGGATTTTGTCTAGGCCTCTCACTGTATGTGTTGAATAGACTATACTACTAGAACATACAGTTGCTAGCTAGACGCGGGGAAGGAGGGCCCAGGGTTGTGTTGGCAAGGGGAACGGGATTTTCTAAAGCTGAAATGTGATCAAAATAAATTAAAAACACATGGCATTAGACTAGACCGCTTTCATGCCCTGATGGATTTATCAGATATGTCTTTTTTTTGTTTTTTTTTTACAAAAGGAGATTTTATTTATTTATTATTTTTTATCTGATTTTGTTTGTGCCTATTACAGTGCAGCTGTTCGAGGTGATTGAGACTGATAAGACCCTTTACCTAATCATGGAGTATGCCAGTGGAGGTGGGTGCATCTGCCTTCCTGTCTGTTTCAATAGACCTAGCTACTATGTCTCCGTAATGGCGGATTAGCTTGTGTTTGATTGACAGGGGAGAAAAGTAAAAATAAACCAATGGAGATGACTCAAAACCATTACCGAACACAATGGTTGTACAGTACGTACTACCACTGTATGTGTAAGTAAACATAACCTAATGTTGCGTATTTTACCTTTGGTGTTCTATGAAATTATATTGTAAATGTAGGGGGGGATTTCGGTAATAGGCTTATAGCTAATGACAGGGTTTAGTGGCCAGGGAGAATATTTCTACCAGCTGAAATGTCATTAGGATAAAATCTGGGAGGAAGCAGGCCACAGCCCCACAGTCTCTGTCACTATAACATTAGTGTTAGGCCTTTGATATTAGCTACTGGAAAGATATTAGTTTAACTGTTAAGGATGGTTGAAAATACTGCAGATTCAACGAGCACAATATGAGTACATTATGTAACCAGGAAAGGGTTTAAGGAAGATTGAGTGTACAGTATGATGCATTGAAACATATTTTGTCACATACAGTATTTCCCTCATCATGTTGACTACTCTCTTTGTTTTAAGGTGAAGTATTTGACTACCTCGTATCTCATGGTAGAATGAAGGAGATTGAAGCCAGAGCCAAATTTCGACAGGTATGACGACCACGGTGCCTCGCACACTTGTCTGTCTGTCTGTTTCTCTGGATGTCTAGCTGTCTTTTTAGTCAGTCTGTTTGTCTGGCTTGCTGGCTGGCTTGCTGCTTGCTAAAGCTGTCTGTCTGTGTGTGTATATCAATCTGCCTGTCTGTATGTATGTATGTTTGTGTGTCTGTTTGTCTGTCTGTCTGATTACCTGTCTCTCTGCCCTCTAGATTGTGTCTGCTGTCCACTACTGCCACATGAAGAACATTGTCCACCGAGACTTGAAGGTGAGAATGCTAATTGAATATACACTTAGCAAAAATATAAACGCAACATGCAACTATTTCAGATTTTACAAAGTTACAGTTCATAAAAGGAAATCAATCCATTTAAATTCATTAGGCCCTAATCTATGGATTTCACATGACTGGGAATACAGATATTCATCTGTTGGAAACAGATACTTAAAAAAAAAAGTAGGGGCGTGAATCAGAAAACCAGTCACCATCTGGTGTGAACACCATTTGCCTCATGCAGCACATAGTGTTGATCAGGCTGTTTATTGTGGCCCGTGGAATTGTGTAACACTCCTCGTCAATGGCTGTGTGAATTTGCTGGATACTGGTGGGAACTGGAACATGCTGTCGTAAACGTCAATCCAGAGCATCCCAAACATGCTCAGTAAGTGACATATCTGGTGAGTATGCAGGCCATGGAATAACCGCGACATTTTCAGCTTCCAGGAATTGTGTACAAATCCTTGCGACTTGGGGCCTTGCATTATCATGCTGAAACATGAGGTGATGGCGGCGGATGAATGGCACGACAGTGGGCCTCAGGATTTCGTCACGGTATCTGTGCATTCAAATTGCCATCGAGAAAATGCAATTGTGTTGTCCGTAGCTTATGCCTGCCCATACCATAAACCCACCGCCACCATGGAGCACTCGGTTCACAACGTTGACATCAGCAAACCGCTCCCCCACATGACGGCTGCCATCTGCCCTGTACACTTGAAACCGGAATTCATCACTGAAGAGTACATTTCTCCAGCCATGGAAGGTGAACATTTGCTGGTTACAACGCTGAACTACAGTCAGGTCAAGACCCTGGTGAGGACGACTTGCACACAGATTAGCTTTCCTGAGACGGTTTCTGACAGTTTGTTCAGAGATTCTTCGGTTGTGCAAACTCACAGTTTCATCAGCTGTCCGGGTGGCTGGTCTCAGAAGTCCTGGGCTGACGTGGTTACACACACAATTGGACGTACTGCCAAATTCTTTAAAACAACTTTTACGGTAGGGAAATTAACATGAATTATCTGGCAACAACTCTGGTGGACATTCTTGCAGTCAGCATGCCAATTGCACATTCCCTCAAAACCTGAGACACCTGTGGCATTGTGTTGTGTGACAAAACTTCACATTTTAGAGTGGCCTTTTATTCTCCCCAGCACAAGGCGCTCTTGTGTAATGATCATGCTGTTTAATAAGCTTTTTTATATGCCACACCTGTCAGGTGGATGGATTATCTTGGCAAATAAGAAATGCTCACTAAAAGGGATGAAAACAAACTTGTGCACAAAATTTGAGAGAAATAAGCTTTTCGTGTGTATGGAACATTTCTGGGATCTTTTATTTCAGTTCATGAAACATGGGACCAACACTTTGCATGTTGCGTTCATATTTTTGTTCTGTGTAAATTATTTGTGATTGTAATCGTCATTATAATCCTAAACATAAAGATTGTGACCTTGCAGTCAGTCATCCTCCTATTTTATAGATGTGAACATTTATGGATGTACAGTACATGTATTTATAGATGTGGAATGGGTAAAGGAAATAGATATGTCTTCTGATTATTATTGTATATTATGTCCCTAAACATAAGCACAGACAGACGCAGTGTGAGTCACTTCTTCTCCCAGTCTTTCCGGACTACTCTATCTATATAAATCCTGGATGACTGCTCTCCTTCTCCATCTCCCCACCTCCATGCCTCCATCCCTCCCCCTCTATCCCTCCGTCCATCTGCTCCATGTATCCCTCTACCCCTCCATCCTTCTTTCCCTCTACTCTCTCTCCGCCCTCTCTTTTCTCCATCCCTTCTCCAGGCCGAGAACCTCCTGCTGGACGCCAACGCCAACATCAAGATCGCCGACTTCGGCTTCAGTAATGAGTTCACGCTGGGCAACAAGCTGGACACGTTCTGTGGCTCCCCGCCCTACGCTGCCCCGGAACTGTTCCAGGGGAAGAAGTACGACGGGCCCGAGGTGGACGTCTGGAGCCTGGGAGTCATACTATACACGCTGGTGTCAGGGTCGCTGCCCTTCGATGGGCAGAACCTCAAGGTGTGTGTGGGGGGGAGGTGGGGGGGGGGGGGGGGGTTAGAGGTGGATGTCTGTAGTCTGGGAATTAAACTGTACACTCTGGTCAGCAGCTCGCTGCCCTTCGACTTGTGTGCCTGTGTGGCTGCTAATCCGAACGCTTCATAGGATATAGTGTTGTAGTGAGTGCAGAGTATATTGAGTGTACAATTGGTGTCTTATTTCTTCTGTACTGTATGTCTGTGTTCGTGTGTGTCGGGATTGGCCTGTTTTTGGTCTGTGGTTGACAATCTGCGTTTGGTGTGTGTGTTCGGTGAGTGTTTAAAAATGTGTGTGTATGTGTGTGTGTGTTTGTCACTGCCCACAGGAGCTGCGTGAGCGCGTCCTGAGAGGGAAGTATCGTGTGCCCTTCTACATGTCCACAGACTGCGAGGGGATCCTACGCCGGTTCCTGGTGCTCAATCCCACCAAGCGCTGCACCTTAGATGTGAGGAGAACCAACCACACATGCCTGATTCACACTATAGGACCAACCCAAACCATATTGTGCTGGCTTGGATATTGTCTTTTCACATTGTCCTTTGCATAGTTTTAGCAATTATAGTGGATGTGTAACTATGCCAAGTACAGCTTGGCTCGGTTCGGTTTGGCTCAGTAGTGTAAAAAGGGTATAACATGTCACACACTAATACCCCAACATGTAATAAAGCTCCAAACCACTAGGCCAGGACCATACCAGTATCGCAATTTTTTTTACACTAAGCAGACCAATACACTTTGGTCCTTTAAAAACCTCCTGTATGTTAAATATTGTGTGCTGTAGCTTGGAAAATAAATACATATGTCTCTGGATGACAACATAATGCTTTTTTCCAAGAAGTTCAATCCACTTTGTGTTTTGTTTCATTTCACCTACATCCCCAAAACTCCAACACACACGCACGCACGCACGCACGCACGCACGCACACACACACACACACACACACACACACACACACACACACACACACACACACACACACAGGGTTTCCAACTTTAGCTACTCTCTAACATGGAATCTTGTTGTGATCTCCACAGCAAGTCATGAAGGACAAGTGGATAAACGCAGGGTATGATGAGGATTCCTTGAAGCCCCATATAGAGCCTGTTGAGGACTACAGTGATGCCGCTCGCATAGGTGAGCCAGTTTAGCAATGCCTTGCTATCCACCATTTCGGCACTAAAGGCAATGTGTTACTCTTCCACTTTGGCTCTGGTGGCTTATTTAGCCAGGTCACTTCATGCCTTTTGACATTCTTATGAAACACATTTCAGATACAGTATCCTTTCAGTTAATATCCGTTCATGAAATGTTAGCTTAAAATGAACTTTAACTTAAAATGATTTCCAAAATGGCCACCTTCTTTTTCCCCATCTCCCCTTTTTTGTGGTCTTCAGAGGTGATGGTGGGGATGGGCTTTACTCCCGAGGAGATCAAGGACGCTCTGCTCAACCAGAAGTACAACGAGGTCACTGCTACCTACCTATTGCTGGGCCTCAAGAATGAGGTGAGCAGTCTGGGCCTGGCCACCAGAGGGCAGCACAAGATATCAATGTGCTATTACACAGAAAAACACTGCAGCCCTAGTAATCAGTATGTATACTGGATTTAGGTAAGAATATGTATTTTTGTAAGAACATACTAAAATGCTTATTTGATTAAGAATTATGTAGACAAACAAAATAGGTATTTTGATATTTATATAGGCGTATTATGTGAATGTAAAACAACATATCGGTACACGGAAAGCCACAGTGCTCTTGGTGGCTCCACATTTAGTCCATGCATCTAGTTAACACCCGTGCTGTGGTTGTCTTGGTAACAGGATGGTGGCGAGTCTCGTTCGGCCAGTACCCTGTCCCTGGCACGGGTCCGGCCCAGCCCCATCACTAACGGGACCAACAAGCACTCCTTGGCCACTGCAGGCTCCTCTTCCTCCTCTTCATCCTCCTCACACAGCAAGACCCAGCGTAGCGCTTCCACCTATCACAGGCAGCGGCGGCACAGTGACTTCTGTGAGTGTTCAACTGTGCATTCTGCTGCACCTTCTACTGTACCCTCTTGTTTACTTTCTACTGTAGATTATACTGTACCTTCCCTCACCATCTCATATCCCCCCCTCACAAACACAGAAATCCCAATTCCGCTAATGGTGTAGTGGACATTGTTTAGGTGCCGGAGCGCAATACAAATGTAAATAACATCATCATTTCTCAAAGTTTCTACCAACAGATAGTCTATTGAATATCATTATATAAAATGCATCCTCCAATTGCAACATCTGACCACATATTGTAACAAGAAAATGTTATATTTTTAATACCCTCAAACACCAAGTTAGGCATACCTCATTTCAAAATAGGCCATCATCACTGTCAATCGTGAATGATAATTCTTCACGTTATACGGTCGAATGTCCAAACGGCATCTGCATGCCAATTATTTGATCTCAATCAGTTTAATGGGAATATGCATTTAGTTCTTCTTGAATTACCGTGAGCATATTAGAGCAGATGGTGTTAAACTATGTAGACTTCCTGTATTTAGTTTCAATCAAAGCACATTTTGTCTAGTGGCACACGCTGTTGAGTTTTGGCCGCATTCAATTTTTGTATTTACTATTCTGCTATCCAATCATAAAATCTCATAAGAATGAGGTGGTGTTTTTGGTGTAAGAGCAACGTTATAGTATTCATTTATATTTGGTTCTGTTATGTAGAATATCAATTCATCATTATGTGATCTTCCAAGACATCATATTGAGCTTTGATCTAACTTTCCTAAACTATCCCCATTGTGAGAAGTGGCAGAGTGGTCGCTCAGGTGCGCTGCGGCTGCACTACACTCCTGCTCCCGCTGTTAATTGAGTTAATTGAAGTGCACCTTCTGTACCCTATTCTTTTGCAGCACTCAAAATTTGGTGATGCAGAAATGAGAAACCACATGTGGCTTTTTTTATGAAAATCTGGGAATATGTGGCCAAGGAAACATTTCTGGTTAGTCTCGGGGAATGTTAATCAGTTACGAAGAGAGACTTTTAAAATGTGGTTGAGTGAATTAGTAAATATGTTGAATGAACAGCTAATGAGTATGGAGTGCCTCACACGTTTGATGAAATGACCTTATCCTTCAGTCTAATACGGCTATTTACTTCGACAGAATCACACTTTTGTAAGTAGTTAGGCCTAATTGTCCTCTCCAAGATTAGCTGGAATTTTGTTAAAAGAATTTGAGAAATGTGATTGGTTGAAATCTTGTTTTGCGCTGCGCAGAATATTAGATCTCATCAACGATTGGAGAGGTGTTTAACATCACCAGTACCACATTCTTATGATACATATATTTTAAGCTCAACATGAGTTTGTGACTACAAGAGACAGGTTGGAATTGCAGTCACATTGAGCTTAAAATATATGTATCATAAGAATATTGAATAATGGCGTCGGTGGAGATGGCTGCCGATTTACGGCGTCCTAACCAATTGTGCTATTGTGTGTGTTTTTTTTGTACATAATGTTTCTGCCACCGTCTCTTATGACCGAAAATAGCTTCTGGATATCAGGACAGAGATTACTCACCTCGAACTGGACAAGTATTTTTTCTTTAACGAGTCGGACGCGTAGGATTTACTTCAGACACCCGACAAGGCCCACATCCCCGTCATTCACATGAAGAAGAGACAGAGATATTGGGGACGTAGGTCATGGTGCCTTGTAAGGAGCCGATGGCGTGGAGACTCTCACACGTTTGACGAAATTACCTTATCCTTCAGTCTAATACGGCTATTTACTTACATTTGTAGCACTTCATCAAACTGGACCATGTTAGCCCCTATATGGTCCAAGCACACCAAGACAGTCGTGAAGAGGGCAAATCTGAAAAGATTTGGCATGGATCCTCAGATCCTCAAAAAGTTCTACAGCTGCACCATCGAGAGCATCCTAACTGGTTGCATCACTATCTGGTATGGCAACTAATCGGCCTCCGACCGCAAGGCCCTACAGAGGGTAGTGCGTACGGCCCATTACATCACTGGGGCCAAGCTTCCTGCCATCCAGGACCTCTATACCAGGCAGTGTCAGAGGAAGGCCCTAAAAATTGTCAAAGACTCCAGCCACCCTAGTCATAGACTGTTCTCTCTGCTACCGCACGGGAAGCGGTATCGGAGCACCAAGTCTAGATCCAAAAGAATTCTTAACTTTTGAACTGATATTTTTTTATTTAACTAGGCATGTCAGTTAAGAACAAATTCTTATTTTCAATAACTGCCTTGTTCAGGGGCAGAATGACTTGTCAGCTCGGGGATTCGATCTTGCAACCTTTCGGTTAGTAGGCCAACACTCTAACCACTAGGCTACCTGCCACCCTAATCAAAAGGCTAGCCAGACTATTTGCATTGTCCCCCCACCCCCTCTGTTACGCTGCTGCAACTCTCTGTTTATTATCTATGCATAGTCATAGTGTATCTACATGTACATACAGTTGAAGTCAGAAATTTACATACACTTAGGTTGGAGTCATTAAAACTCATTTTACAACCACTCCACAAATTTCTTGTTAAGAAACTATAGTTTTTGCAAGTCGATTAGGACATCTACTTCGTGCATGACACAAGTAATTTTTCCAACAATTGTTTACAGACAGATTATTTCACTTATCACAATTCCAGTGGGTCAGAGGTTTACAGAAAACAAGGTCAAGCTTCTGATAGGCTAATTGACATCATTTGAGTCAATTGGAGGTGTACCTGTGGATGTATTTCAAGGCCTACCTTCAAACTCAGTGCCTCTTTGCTTGACATCATGGGAAAATCAAAAGAACTCAGCCAAGACCTCAGAAAAAAATTGTAGACCTCCACAAGTCTGGTTCATCCTTGGGAGCCATTTCCAAATGCCTGACGGTACCACGTTCATCTGTACAAACAATAGCACACAAGTATAAACACCATGGGCCCACGCAGCCGTCATACCACTCAGGAAGGAGCTCTGTCTTCTAGAGATGAACAGATTTTGTGTGCGAAAAGTGCAAATCAATCCCAGAACAACAGCAAAGGACCTTGTGAAGATGCTGGAGGAAACAGGTAGAAAAATATCTATATCCACAGTAAAACGAGTCCTATATCGACATGAACTGAAAGGCTGCTCAGCAAGGAAGAAGCCACTGCTTCAAAACTGCCATAAAAAAGCCAGACTACGGTTTACAACTGCACATGGGGACAAAGATCGTACTTTTTGGAGAAATGTACTCTGGTCTGATGAAACAAAAATAGAACTGTTTGGCCATAATGACCATCGTTATGTTTGGAGGAAAAAGGGGAGGCTTGCAAGCCGAAGAACACCATCCCAACCGTGAATCACGGGGGTGGCAGCATCATGTTGTGGTGGTGCTTTGCTGCAGGAGGGACTGGTGCACTTCACAAAATAGATGGCATCATGAGGAGGTGAAACTATGTGGATATATTGAAGCAACATCTCAAGACATCAGTCAGGAAGTTAAAGCTTGGTCGCAAATGGATCTTCCAAATGGACCCAAGCATACTTCCAACGTCGTGGCAAAATGGCTTAAGGACAACAAAGTCAAGGTATTGGAGTGGCCATCACAAAGCCCTGACCTCAATCCTATAGAAAATGTGTGGGCAGAACTGAAAAAGCGTGTGCGAGCAAGGAGGCCTACAAACTTGACTCAGTTACACCAGCTCTGTCCGGAGGAATGGGCCAAAATTCACCCAACGTATTGTGGGAAGCTTGTGGAAGGCTACCCAAAACGTTTGACCCAAGTAAAACAATTTAAAAGCAACGCTACCAAATACTAATTGAGTGTATGTAAACTTCTGACCCACTGCGAATGTGATGAAAGAAATAAAAGCTGAAATAAATCATTCTCTCTACTATTATTCTGACATTTCACATTCTTAAAATAAAGTGGTGATCCTAATTGACCTAATACAGGGAATTTTTACTAGGATTAAATGTCAGGAATTGTGATAAACTGAGTTGAAATGTATTTGGCTAAGGTGTATGTAAACTTCCGATTTCAACTATATTACCTCAATTACCTCGACTAACCTGTGCCCCCGCACATTGACTCTTTACTGGTACCCCCTGTATATAGCCTCGCTACTGTTATTTTACTGCTACTCTTTAATTATTTGTTATTTTTGGCTTATCTATTTTTGACTTAATACTTATTTTTCTTAAAATTGCATTGTTGGTTCGGGGCTTGTAAGTAAGAAAGTAAGCAAGCATTTTACTATTATACCTTATATTCAGAGCATATAAGGTATAACAAACAATCATGCATATAAGGTATAACAAACAATCATGTCCCGCATTTCAAATTTCATTTGATTTGGAGAAAAAAAATGTCTGACTTACATATGGGACAAAAAAAATGTGGTGTTTGAATTTCTAAAATGCGGGACATGATTGTTTGGCTACGGGACAAAATGTGGGACTGCCCTGCACAATCCGGGACATGTGGTCATCCTACCCATATCCTCAGCTCCTCTCCTGTCCACTGACTAAGTGTCTGTGAGTGTGTGCATGTGTGTGTATCTGTCTGTCTGCCAGTGTTAACATGTGTGTTCCCCCCTCAGGCGGGCCCTCCATGCCGGTCATGCACCCCAAGAGAAGCCCCACCAGCACAGGTGACCGGGAGCTGCGGGAGGGGCGCATGCCCCCGCGTAAGGCCAGCTGCAGCGTGATGGGCAGTCGCTCGCTGCCACCCTCCAGTCCCATGGTCAGCAGTGCCAATAACCCCAACAAGTCAGAGATCCCCGACCGCCGAAAGGAGATGACTGCCACCACGGTGAGAAACAGTGAGGTAGGATGGGTGGGTTGGTTGGTGGGGGGGTTATAGCGCTGCATTTGAAATGGCACCTTATTCCATAAGTAGTGCATTACTATACAGATTACAATAACATTTCGGACGAGCCCTGGGAAAGATATGCGTTTTAAATGACTTCCTATTCCCTAAGTAGTGCACTACTACACAGGAAATAGGGTACCATTTTGGAACACAACTCGTCTACAGAAGGCCAGTTTTATTGCTTCTTTAATCAGGACAACAGTTTTCAGCTGTGCTAACATAATTGCAAAAGGGTTTTCTAATGATCAACTAGCCTTTTAAAATTATAAACTTGGATTAGCTAACACAACGTGCCATTGGAACACAGGAGTGATGGTTGCTGATAATGAGTCTGTACGCCTATGTAGATATTCAATAAACAATCTGCCGTTTCCAGCTACAATAGTCATTTACAACATTAACAATGTCTACACTGTATTTCTGATCAATTTGATGTTATTTTAATGGACAGAAAATGTGCTTTTCTTTCAAAAACAAGGACATTTCTAAGTGACCCCAAACATTTGAACGGTAGTGTATATCAATAGCAATGAAACCCGCATAAGCAAGCAATGGCATTAAGAATCTTTGAAGAACACTGAGTGGGGTCCATTTGTTGTTGCTGGCTCTGGTTGAGATTTCACTTTGCAAAAATATGCAAACCGCAATAAACTCTGCTTCCACTGGTTACATTTTGGATAAATCCAACAGGTCGTCAGTTGCTTGTGGCTAGAGTAACGGAGGTGCAGGTGCTTGTTGTGATGTTAATCTCGTGCTGTCGGTGCTAGGCTCTGGCTCGTCTCGATCTTGTTGGTCAGTAGGCAGCGTAAGGGATGGGCGAATATTCCATTTGATGCTAGGCTCCTCAATCTCCGTGGTCAGGCCAGCAGGCTGTTCAGTGAGCTAGGGATCGCTCTCGACATGGCGGTCCTCAGTGTTTTGCTCTTGGCAGTGCCCAGCCATTAGCCAGCTATAATTATCCAGCTTGTCGCTACCAAAACTTAACAAAACTAGAAAATACTAGCTAGACTAGTATTAGCTGTAGCTGTCTGCAAAAGTTAACTTTTTTTTCCCTCTGTGTGAGAAAAAAAACTGTCAATTTGACCCCGCCCTGGTTGGGATGCAATGACATTCCTAAACAAGGTAATGAAGGCGTACCTTATGAAATTGCATGGCTAGGTGCCCAATCAGAATGCATTGGATTTGAACTACTACATGTTACATTATTACATCCCCCCTCCTCAGATCTTGAGCGCTGACCCGGCATATAGCCTCTGGCAAGCCCGGCAGCGCTACACTGGCAAAACCAACCAATTTGTTATGTATATGGGGTAACAAAATTGCATGGGCACAAAAAAATTTTCCGCCTTTGCCACCCCGTAGAGCTGGCCCATGTAGTAGCCTACTCCGCATCGGATGCGCTTAGAAATATTGTATTGCATGCATTTACTCAAATGCTTGCAGTTAAACAACCAATAATACTGCGGGACTCTGATTGTTCAAGTTTGTTTATTCGTCATATACACATGATGTACATGGAGTACACAGTGCAATGAAATGCTCTCTTGCAGGCTCATCTCTCAACAATACAACAACAATAGAGAAAGTCAATGGGTAAAGAAGGGTAATAAAAATACAAAATATATATAAAATAAAACTCAATGAGATAAAATAGAATAATAATTTTAGCAAGAATGTCCCTGTCCCAGGTTGTAGTCCCCACATGTTTCAAGACAACCACCATCATACTCCTCTTTGGTAGTATGATGTGACATCTGGTATCTATGGTAACGTCTGATATGATCATTTGCCCTCTTACTTTCCCAGAACAACATCCCGGGAAGTGCCATGACCCGGCGGAACACATATGTCTGCACGGACCGCTCCAGCACCGACAGACACTCCCTGCTGCAGAATGGCAAGGAGAACAGGTGAAGGACATGAAGGGACAAGGGAAGGAGAGCGAGAGAGAGAGAGAGAGAGAGAGAGAGAGAGACTCCCAAATATATCCCCACTTGTCCCCTGATGATGATTAAGATTAAGAGATTAAGATTAAGATAAATTTATTGGTGAATTGAACACTAGGTCCAACCCGAAATTTGACTTCTGCTTTGAAAGGAGAAGTTTTAGTTTTTACAAGCAAATATATATTTTGTATGTAAAGTACCAGTCAAAAGTTTGGACACACCTACTCATTCAAATCTAAATAGATTTTAGATTTTAGATTCTTCAAGTATCCACCCTTTGCCTTGCATTTCTATTTGTATTTATTATGGATCCCCATTAGATGCTACCAAAGCAGCAGCTACTCTTCTTGGGGTCCAGCAAAATTAAGGCAGTTTATACCATTTTAAAACATTACAATACATTCACAGATTTCACAACACATTGTGTACCCTCAGGCCCCTACTCCACCACTACCACATACAGTGGGGAGAACAAGTATTTGATACACTGCCGATTTTGCAGGTTTTCCCTCTTACAAAGCATGTAGAGGTCTGTAATTTTTATCATAGGTACACTTCAACTGTGAGAGACGGAATCTAAAACATATATTTTTTTTTTTTGATTTTTAAGTAATTAATTTGCATTTTATTGCATGACATAAGTTACTGCCACTGTCTTAGGCGTTTCACAGTACTGACATTGCAATTTATTGCCCTAGAAACATCTGCAGTCCTCATGCCTCCTTGCAGCATGCCTAAGGCACGTTCACACAGATGAGCAGGGTCCCTGGGCATCTTTCTTTTGGTGTTTTTCAGAGTCAGTAGAAAGGCCTCTTTAGTGTCCTAAGACCTTAAACTCTCTGGGATATGTGGGACTGTAGCGTCCCACCTCAATAACAGCCAGTGAAAGTGCAGGGCGCCAAATTCAAAACAACAGAAATCCCATAATTAAAATTCCTCAAACATACAAGTATTTCACACCATTTTAAAGATAAACTTGTTGTAAATCCAGCCACAGTGTCCGATTTCAAAAAGTCTTCACGACGAAAGCACACCTAACGATTATGTCAGGTCAGTACCTAGTCACAGCAAAACACAGCCATTTTTCCAGCCAAAGAGAGGAGTCAGAAAAAGCAGAAATAGAGATAAAATGAATCACTAACCTTTGATGATCTTCATCAGATGACACTTATAGGACTTCATGTTACACAATACATGTATGTTTTGTTCGATAAAGTTCATATTTATATCCAAAAATCTCAGTTTACATTGGCGCGTTACGTTCAGTAGTTCCAAAACATCCGGTGATTTTGCAGAGAGCCACATCAATTTACAGAAATAATCATAATAAACATTGCTAAAAGATACAAGTGTTATGCATCGAATTTTAGATCCACTTCTCCTAAATGCAACCGCTGTGTCAGATTTCAAAAAAGCTTTACCGAAAAAGCACACCATGCAATAATCTGAGTACAGCGCTCAGACAACAAAACAAGCCATACAGATATCCGCCATGTTGTGGAGTCAACAGAAGTCAGAAATAACATTATAAATATTCACTTACCTTTGATGATCTTCATCAGAATGCACTCCCAGGAATCCCAGTTCCACAATAAATGTTTGATTTGTTCAATAAAGTCCATAATTTATGTCCAAATACCTCCTTTTTGTTCGCACGTTTAGTACACAATCCAAACTCACGGGGCAAGTCCAGGCGAAAGTTCAGACGAAGGTCATATTACAGTTCGTAGAAACATGTCAAACAAAGTATAGAATCAATCTTTAGGATATTTTTAACTTAAATCTTCAATAAGGTTTCAACCGGAGAATTCCTTTGTCTGTAGAAATGCGATGGAACGCAGGTCGCTCTCACGTGAGCACGCGTGATCAGCTCATGCCACTCTGGCAGACCCATGACTCATTCAGCTCTCATTCCCCCCTCCTTCACAGTAGAAGCATCAAACAAGGTTCTAAAGACTGTTGATATCTAGTGGAAGCCTTAGGAAGTGCAATGTGACCCCATAGACACTGTATATTTGATAGGCAATGACTTGAAAAACTACAAACCTCAGATTTCCCACTTCCTGGTTGGATTTTTTCTCAGGTTTTTGCCAGCCATATGAGTTCTGTTCTACTCACAGACATCATTCAAACAGTTTTAGAAACTTAAGAGTGTTTTCTGTCCAAATCTACTAATTATATGCATATTCTAGCTTTTAGGACTGAGTAGCAGGCAGTTTACTCTGGGCACCTTTTTATCCAAGCTACTCAATACTGCCCCCCAGTCCCAAAGAAGTGAATTGCCTACCGTCGATAAGAGTTTATGACCTCTTATACACTATATTAGACCCAGCCTTTGGAACTTTGGTTTTCCTAGATATGGCTATTATGTTGTGATCACTACATCTTATGGATTTGGATACTGCTTTAAAACAAATATCTGCAGCGTTTGTAAAGATGTGATCAATACATGTTGATGATTTAATTCCTGTGCTGTTTTTAACTACCCTGGTAGGTTGACTGACAACCTGATCCAGGTTGCAGGCACTGGTTACAGTTTGAAGTTTTTTCCTGAGTGGGCAGCTTGATGATAGCCAGTCAATGTTGAAATCACCCAGAAAATGTACTTCTCTGTTGATTTTACATACATAATCAAGCATTTCACACATATTATCCAGATACTGACTGTTAGCACTTGGTGGTCTATAACAGCTTCCCACAAGAATGGGCTTTAGGTGAGGCAGATGAACCTGTAGCCATATTACTTCAACAGTATTTAACATTAGATTTTTATCTAAGCTTTGCAGGAATGTGGTTCTGAATATAGACCGCAACACCGCCTCCGTTGGCATTTCTGTCTTTTCGAGTATCTTCTGTTTCCAGAAGGTGTCAAAGTTATCAATAAAAGTGACTCCAGCAGAGCTACAGTAGTATTGTAGCCATATGTGTAATGACAGCAGTCTGCTAAATCTTTCACACCCGCGGCTCAACAATGGTACTGGACCTGAAGTTATTGTCTGTTTTTTTGAGTCTTTTAATGCTAAAATCAGTTCTTTAAAATCAATTTTCAAATGTTCCGAGCTAGCCCTCCTGATGTCGTTTGACCCCAAATGGACTACGACAGTGTCAGCTCCCGGCATCTGTGGTAGAACAGTTGGAAGCAGCCTTGTTATGTCCTGTACTCTTGCTCCTGGAGAGCACAGGGTTTTTGCCTTCAGGACCGAGATATTTCTCACCATAGAGCTGCCTTTGATGACAGCTGGTGATGGTGAATGGGCCGGTCTCTCAGGCAGCCTCACAGTCTGGTGAGGCTGGGAGCTTTGAGGATCTGAACCAGAGGTAGAAGTCACCGGAGAGGGAGACAGAGCCGAGAATGAATATGCAGGTACCTCCGGATCCGATCTTGATTGGGAAGCCACCACAGACGAAGGCACCAGAACCTCTGGTTCCAGGGCGGCAAAGCTGTTTCTGGTCTGTGTCAGTTCCCGGCTCAACATCTCCATGAAGACCCCCGTTGCCACTTCCACGGCGAGTGACGTACCTCCATGGCTGGTTGGTTGGGTCGAGATCAGCTCTGTTCTCCAGGAAAGGGGGAGTCCCCTTCGGTGATGGAACCCTGCCTACACCGGCCAGTCGGCTGTGGGGAGCCGACACGGCAGTTCATCTTCCACCTGTCCAGAGCGGCAACCGGCTACTGGGGTGGAAGAAAAATAAATAGTAGGTGGGCATGGGTTCCCCATTAGCTTATGTAGGTTTTCTTCTTGCTTGCTAAGAGTAGTTACTTCGCTCCTGTAGTCCTCTGCAAGCAAGCAGTTGCTACATTGAAAGTCAACGTGGTCCACATTGTCCCAGAACAAAGCAGTGTAAACTCAGCTCCTGCAACCTTGGAAACTTTCAATAGCGGCCTCCATTTGAGCCGCCAAGCCAGCTAGGCTAGCTGGGCTTTCGCGTCTCTCCCCCTGTACGGAATCTGGCAGGATCCCGGGACAGATAGCAGCGCTCACAGCAATTTAGCCCAACAGAACCGCAGAATTCAAAATACAATTAAACTATATAAAAACACTGTCGGCTTTTAAATCGAGGTCTTTAGTTCAGGTTTCAGTTTCGGCGTTTGACAGCGTTCAGCAACAACAAACGTGCTTTAATGACTGCTTTGCACACTCTTGGCATTTTCTCAACTAGCTTCACCTGGAATGCTTTTCCAACAGTTTTGAATGAGTTCCCACATATGCTGAGCACTTGTTGGCTGCTTTTCCTTCACTCTGCTGTCCAACTCATCCCAAACAATTTAAAGTTGTTTGAGGTCAGGTGATTGTGGAGGCCAGGTCATCTGATGCAGCACTCCATCACTTTCCTTGGTCAAATAGCCCTTACACAACCTGGAGGTGTGTTGGGTCATTGTCCTGTTTGTTATTTGGTATTTTAATAGGATCCCCATTAGCTTCTCTTCTTGGGGTCCACACAAAACATGAAACATAATAAAGAATGACATAATACAGATCATCAACAGACAAGAACAGCTCAAAGACAGAACTACATCAATGTTTTAAAAAGGCACACGTAGCCTTCATATCAATGCATACACACAAACTATCTAGGTCAAATAGGGGAGAGGCGTTGCGCCGCGAGGTGTTGCTTTCTGTTTTTTGAAACCAGGTTTGCTGTTTATTTGAGCAATATGAAATGGAAGGAAGTTCCATGCAACTAGGACTCTATATAATACTATATGCTTTCTTGAATTTGTTCTGGATTTGGGGACTGTGAAAAGAACCCTGGTGGCATATCTGGTGGGATAAGTGTGAGTGTCAGAGCTGTGTGTATGTTGACTATGCAAACAATTTGGGATTTTCAACACATTAAGGTTTCTTATGAAAAGAAGTGATGCAGTTAGTCTCTTCTCAACTCTTAGCCAAGAGAGACTGGCATGCATAGTATTTATATCAGCCCTCTGATTACAATTAAGAGCAAAACGTGCCGCTCTATTTTGGGCCAGCTGTAACTTAACGAGGTCTTTCCTTACCACACTGGACCACACGACTGAACAATAATCAAGATTAGACAAAACTAGAGCCTGCAGAACTTGCTTTTTGGAGTGTGGTGTCAAAAAAGCAGAGCATCTCTTTATTACGGACAGACCCCTCCCCATCTTTACAACCATTAAATCTATATGTTTTGACCATGACAGTTTACAATCTAAAGTAACGGCAAGTAATTTAGTCTCCTCAACTTGTTCAACAGCCACACCATTCATTACCAGATTCAGCTGAGGTCTAGAACTTAAGGAATGATTTGTACCGAAAATAAATGATAGTCCCACCAAGCACAAACCATATGGGAATGCTGTGATAGCCATGCTGGGAAAGTGTACCTTGAATTCTAAATAAATCACAGACAGTGTCACCAGCAAAGCACCATCACACCACCTCCTCCATGCTTCACGGTGGGAACTACACATGCGGCGATCATCTGTTCACCTACTCTGCGTCTCATAAAGACACAGTGGTTGGATCCAAAAATCTCAGTTTTGGACTAATCAGACCAAAGGACATATTTCCACCGGTCAAATGTCCATTGCTCGTGTTTCTTGGCCCAAGCAAGTCTCTTCTTCTTGTTTGTGTCCTTTAGAAGTGGTCTCTTTGCAGCAAATTGACCATGAAGGCCTGATTCACGCAGTCTCTTCTGAACAGTTGATGTTGAGATGTGTCTATTACTTGAACTCTGTGAAGCTTTTATTTGGGCTGCAATTTCTGAGGCTGGTAACTCTAATGAACGTATCCTCTGCAGCAGAGGTAACTCTGGGTCTTCCTTGCCTGTGGCTGTTCTCATAAGAGACAGTTTCATCATAATGCTTGATGGTTTTTACGACTGCATTTGAAGTAACTTTCTTGAAATTTTCCGCATTGACTGACCTTCATGACTTAAAGTAATGATGGACTGTCGTTTCTCTTAGCTTATTTTAGCTGTTCTTGCCAAAATATGGACTTGGTCTTTTACCAAATAGGGCTATCTTCTGTATACCACCCCTACCTTGTCACAACACATCTGACTGGCTCAAACGCATTAAGAAGGAAATCAATTTCACAAATATACTTTAAGCAAGGCACACCTGTTAATTGCAATGCTTTCCAGGTGACTACCTCATGAAGCTGGTTGAGAGAATGCCAAGAGTCTGCAAAGCTGTCAAGGCTTTTGAAGAATCTCAAAATTAAAACATATTTGTTTTAACACTTTTTTTGTTACTACATGATTCCATATGTGTTATTTCATAGTTTAGATGTCTTCACTATTATTCTACAATGTAGAAAATAGTAAAATATAAAGATAGACCCTTGAATGAGTAAGTGTGTCCAAACTTTTGACTGGTACCGTAAATTGTATGTTATAGAAGTGTCCAGACACCTTTTGTGATTTCACTTGTTTTTTTAGACATTTTCCCCAAACAGCAAATCACTTCCTCATCCTAGTGTGTGGGCGCTTCCTCATTCTCATTGTGTAGTATGGGAGCCCCGAAAAAACATTAACAAAGGCTCCAAAAACACCCCAATACTAATTTTTAGAAACTTCTAAGCTCTCAGAATAGGGAAGCAGGTCTTTTTTGTTGTACACATGAAATTGTGTAATTCTTAATTTTATCCGCAACATTATATTCCATTTTGTTGCGACTCGAGCAAAACCTTTACAATCATTCTACAGGTAACTGCTAAAATAAAGGAAACACTTGAGTAAATGTGGTATACAATGTCTTCACAAATGTGGGACCAGCACCGTTGTAACTACCAGCGCTGTTGCTAACTAGCATAGCTGGTACCATTTGTTGCAAAGAGTAATGGGATATTAGAATCACGTTGTCTTAACCTTTGCCTTCTTCAACCTCCCTTCCACACAGGAAATTCCAGACACTTGTAGAATCTATGCCAAGGCACATTATTAAGACTCTTTATGTTGGGGTTTCCTTTATTTTGTAGTTTACCTTTAGCAGCGGGCTACATGGAGAATAGAACAGCTGGATAGCGGAAATGGCTTGAGTCGCACAAAAGGGAATATGTTGCGGATAAGTTCGGAATGACACAATTTCATGAGTACAACATCTAAAGAACTGCATTGCTATACTGAGAGCTTTTCTGTATCTAAAAATAACTATTTGGGTGTTTTTGGATCCTTTGTTCATGTTTTTTAAGGGCCCCATACTACACAAGGAGGATGACTGTCACGATTGTCGTAATAACATTAGGACCAAAGTGCAGAAATGGGTTCCACATGTTTATTGAATGAAACTCACAAAAACAATAAAGAACGAACGAACACAACGTGAAGTAAATGAAGTGCTCACAGGCACAGACACATAAACAAGATCCCACAAAACACAGTGGGAAAATGGCTGCCTAAATATGATCCCCAATCAGAGACAACGAAAAATAGCTGCCTCTGATTGGGAACCATACCTGGCCAACATAGAAATAAACAACCTAGATTACCCACCCTAGTCACACCCCGACCTAACCAAAATAGAGAATAACAAGGCTCTCTATGGTCAGGACGTGACAATGATGAAGAGTCCACTGGGCACACATGGGTTAAATTTCAATGAAATTATGTTGAACCAACATAGAATAGAGGTTGAGTCTACATCTGTGCCCAGTGGGAGATTTTCTGTTTGGGGTAAGTTTCTCAAAAACAAGTGAAATCACAGAATAGGTGTCTGGACCCATCTATAACATTTCATTTACATAATTTTTTTTAGATTTGATTGTTAAAAGCAAAACTTCTCCTTTAACCCAACTCATACAAAAGACACACACACATACAGGCTTTTGGAGATGTGCAGGGGGCTGCCAGACTGAGTGCCCGGGGAGCTGTTGTTGTGGGGGGTTGAGTGCCTTGCTGAAGGGGACAACGGCAGGCAATGGCATCTAGGATTTGATACCAGCAATTCTCCGGTTGGTTGCCAGATCACTTCCCATTTCCTGCCAGGTCACTTCCGACAGATTTTTCCTGTTGGACCTGGGATTTGAACTGGCAACCCTCTGGCTGCTGGATCACCTCTCTAACTGCTAGGCTACCTGGCACCCCGTCTCTAGTGTTGTTTTTTGTCAACCATGTTATTGTGAAGCCGAAAACAAGTTTCCACTTAGTGTGGACAGTAACATTTGTCTAATTCTAATTGTCTCTCTGCTCCAGCTCCCTGTCCCACCGCCTGCCCCCCACATCCCCCTCCACCCTGAGCATCTCTGGGGCCGGGGCCTCCTCCTCCTCTAGCGAGCGCTGCCGTCTGACACGGGGCTCCACCATTCGAAGCACCTTCCACGGGGGCCAGCTGAGAGACCGGGGCCCGCCCGTCTACTCGGCCCCGCCCACCTCCCCCACTCTGTCCCACCATGATGCAAGTCCCCTGCCGCACGCCCGCAGCCGTGCCACCTCCAACCTCTTCACCAAGCTCACCTCCAAACTCACACGCAGGTAAGCGGTCACCTCTGTAACGGTCACCTCTATAACGGTCACCTCTGTGACAGTCACCTCCGTAACAGTCACCTCCGTAACAGTCACCTCCATAACACTCGCCTCCAAATGCAGGGGACAATCACCTTAGTGAATTGTAGTAGTCTCCTCCGTAACACCTGCCCCCATACTCATGCGCAGGTAATCGTTTACCTCCGCAACACTCACCTCAGTAACGTTTGCCTCCAAATGCAGGGTACAATCACCTTAGTGAATAATAGTAGTCACCTCCGTAACACCTGCCTCCAAACTCACAAGCAGGTAGTTGTGGACCAGGGTTGTGTTTATAAGGGGAAACAGGGGAGGTAGGCACACTAACTGAATTTGTTACACAAAGTTACAGACCACAGCCCTGGGCCCTGACATTGGAAACGGAGCTTACCCAGCTATCCCTGGAATCAGCTATAATATACAGTATAATCACATATATGTAATGTAATGAAACATATGCTTCCTCCATGCCAATCAGCTACAGCTGCGCTGTTATCCACCATTCCTTTGGCCATGATTCAATTATTTTCTCTTTCTCCCCTTCCTCTCCTATTTCTTTTTCTATCTCTCTCTCTGTTGCTCTTCCTCTCCTTATATCAGGGTCAATCTAGAACCCTCTAAGCGCCAGGGCTCAAACAAATCAGTCTCGGGTTGTACCCTTCCCCAGGGATCAAAAACAGTTAGTAAGTTCCCATGTCTCTAGCTTCTCTCTGTCGGCCTGCTTGCCTGCCTGCCTGCCTTCTGGACATACTAACGGTGTGTGTGTGTGTGTGTGTGTGTGTGTGTGTGTGTGTGTGTGTGTGTGTGTGTGTGTGACTGCATTCCTGTTTACTTACAGTACCAGTCAAAAGTTTGGACACACCTACTCAAAACTATGTAATAACACATATTGAATCATGTTGTAACCAAAAAAGTCCAAATATAAACAAATCAAAATATGTTAGATTCCTCAAAGTAGCCACCCTTTGCCTTGATGACAGCTTTGCACACTCTTGGCATTCTGTCAACCAGGTTCATGAGGAAAGCTTTTCCAACAGTCTTGAAGGAGTTCCCACATATGCTTAGCACTTGTTGGCTGCGTTCCCTTCAATCTGCGGTCGAATCCATCCCAAACCATCTCAATTGGGTTGAGGTCGGGTGATTGTGTAGGCCAGGTCATCTGATGCAGCACTCCATCACTCTGCTTCTTGGTCAAATATCCCTTACACAGCCTGGAGGTGTGTTGGGTCATTGTTCTGTTGAAAAACAAATGTTAGTCCCATTAAGCGCAAAACAGATGGGATGGTGTATCGCTGCAGTATGCTGTGGTAGCCATGCTGGTTAAGTGTGCCTTGAATTCAAAATAAATCACAGACAGTGTTACCAGCAAAGCACCCCACACCATCACACCTCCTCCTCAAAGCTTCACAGTGGGAACCACACTTAGGGAGATATTCCGTTCACCTACTCTGCGTCTCACAAAGACACGGTGGTTGGAACCAAAAATCAGAACAAAGGACAGATTTCCACCGATCTAATGTCCATTGCTCGTGTTTCTTGGCCAAAGCAAGTCTCTTCTTCTTATGGTGTCCTTTAGTAATAGTTTCTTTGCAGCAATTCGACCATGATGGCCTGATTCACACAGTCTCCTCTGAACAGTTGATGTTGAGATGTGTCTGTTACTTGAACTCTGTGGAGCATTCATTTGGGCTGCAATCTGAGGTGCAGTTAACTCTAATGAACTTATCCTCTGCAGCAGAGGTAACTCTGGGTCATCTTTTCCTGTGGTAATCCTCATGATAGCGCTTTTGCGACTGCACTTGAAGAAACTTTCAAAGTTCTTGAAATTTTCCGAATTGGCTGTAATGATGGACTGTCATTTGTCTTTGTTTATTTGAGCTGTTCTTGTATTACCAAATAGGGCTATCTTCTGTATACCACCCCTACCTTGTCACAACACCCTTACCTATACCACCCCTACCTTGTTAACTTTTAACAAGGCACACCTGTTAATTGAAATGTATTCCAGGTGATTACCTCATGAAGCTGGTTGAGAGAATGCCAAGAGTGTGCAAAGCTGTCATCAGGCAAAGCGTGGCTACTTTGAAGAATCTCAAATATAAAATATATTTTGATTTGGTTTAGACTTTTTTGGTTACTACATTAATCCATTTGTGTTATTTCATAGTTTTGATGTCTTCACTATTATTCTACAATGTAGAAAATAGTCAAATGTGTCCAAACTTTTGACTGGTACTGTACCTATCTGTTTACCTTTCTGTTACATACCTTTGTTTCTGTCTGTACATACTTGTCTGTCTGTCTATGTCTTACTGACCTGTCTGTCTGTATGACTTCCTTTCTCTAACTTCCCATGTGCCTAGTACTTACCTGTCTGTATGCCTGTCTGTCGGTCTGTCTGTCTGTCTATATGCCTGTCTATATGCCTGTCTACATGCCTGTCTACATGCCTGTCTGTATACCTGTCTGTATACCCGTCTGTATGCCTGTCTGTATGCCTATCTGTATGCCTGTCTGTATGCCTATCGGTATGCCTGTCTGTATGTCCGTCTGTATGTATGCCTTACCTGTCTGTCTGCATGTCTGTCTGTAGGCCTGTCTGTCTCTACGCCATACCTGTCTGTATGCCTGTCTGCCTTACCTGTCTGTCTGTAGGCCTGTCTGTTTGTATCTGTCTGTCTGTATGCATGCCTGTTTGTCTGTCTATCTGCATGACAGTGTGTCTACCTACTTGTCTTTATTCTATAGCTCTCTCACACTGCTTTTTGGTTAATTCCTTTGGCACTTTACTTGAAACCTGCATCATAAGGGCTACATAACACTGTCATAACAATGACTTAACGTGACACAAACAATTAATTAGCTATGGCAGTTTTGCTAGACAATTGGCTGATAAACAGTAAACATGGTCTTAGTTGTCATAAACTGACACCTATGATATATGTTATGAAAGTGTTATTTATCATTTTGTTATACGGAAGGGCTTGCGTTAAAATAATGATTTGTTCCAGGGGCACCATCCTAGTGCATAAGGTCTTCCTGTGACTCCATCTACCTTGTTTTATTTTGAATGACAGTTGATTCCTGGACATGCGGACTGTCTTTGTTGTGTGGTGGAATTGATAGTGACGTACAGTTGGTGTCACAGAATGCACCAACATTTACGCTGCTGTGGATTCTCCCACCTCCCCCTAAAAGACGTGGAGTACAATCATATCAGTACAGATTCACTGTTGCCACCGAACAAACACAATATGAGAAGCATGGGGTTGTTTTTTATTTTGTTATATTGATACAGCCTTATTAGTTGACTCTGTTGTGCGAGTCAGGGCCTCTGATACGGGGTAATATTGCAGCAATATCACTCCATACTCTGACCCCGTATTCATGGGTTGCATTTACGTCACCCAGTCGTGTCACACCATCTGAACGGCGGCTCACTAATGTTTTACGAACTTCTTTTTATAACTAAACCAAGATACTAAACCTGTCGTTTCCAATGGGAGCAAATTAAGCATAGTGGGCAGAACAAGCAAGGAGGTGGGCAGAGCCAAGCACGAGCTAGCGAGGTCCTATTGGCACGTTCTAGCATGTGTTTGCATATTTCCGTTAGGAAATGCCTACTCTGTGAACTGCGTGTGTGCAGTAACTCAATTCGCCATTGCTCTCCTTCTAAACAACAACACATTTTACCACTTTGGCAAAGGTTAAAGTCTACAAGACTTAGTCAACTCTGTTCGTAACAGATTATTGTTTTGTGAAAAGCAAACTGTATTCAGATCAAATGTTTAATCGCTGAGAAAACTAGCGTGTCAGACCAGTTCCATCTGGCTCCATATTCATTCACTGCCGGCCACTGGTGCTTCCTCTCCTCACCATATTTGGTGGGGAGTGGAACTTCAAACCGGATGATTCAGATTTATACATCTGGTGAAACATATGGCTCCTTGTTCTATCTGTGGTTATACTGCATCTAAAGTTAATCTGACGACATCACAATGATGACAAAAGGTTTTCCTACTCATTATTTGTCTCCTTTAGAAATTACATTGAGGGCCTCCCAGGTGGCGCAGTGGTCTAGGGCACTGCACCGCACTGCCACCGCACTGCCACCAGAGACTCTGGGTTCGCGCCAAGGCAGCCGGCCGCGACTGGGAGGTCCGTGGGGCGACGCATAATTGGCCTAGCATCGTCCGGGTTAGGGAGGGATATCTTTGTCTCATCACGCACCAGCGACTCCTGTGGCGGGCCGAACGCAATGCACGCTAACCAAGGTCGCCAGGTGCACAGTGTTTCCTCCTACACATTGGTGCGGATGGCTTCCGGGTTGGATGTGCAGAAGCAGTGGTTGGGTTGTGTCTCGGAGGACGCATGACTTTCGACCTTTGTCTCTCCTGAGCCTGTACGGGAGTTGTAGCGATGAGACAAGATAGTAGTAATAATTGTAGTAATAATAGTAGTAATAATTGGATACCATGAAATTGGGGAGAAAAATAGGGTAAAATGTCAAAAGAAAAAAAAGAAAAGAAATGACATCGTATTTCCAAGCCACTAAATCCACGAAATCTTCATCAACAGCGCCAATTGACAATGCATTGAGTAAAACATTGACTCAGGAGTCAATAGATCTTACATAATAATATTGTGAGGAAACATGCATGAACACCTGGAGGTTTTTGTTGCTGTTGTTGTTTGCTTGTCCTCACTCTGATTTATGTTCCTTTCTTTTTGAATGGCTTCACTGTATTGTGGATGGATGATGACTGTGTACTTGGTGGACATGGAACTGCATCTCCCATAAATCAGCTCTCCGATTCCCCCTTTAACTGTGTGTGTGTGTGTGTGTGTCTGTTCTCTACGCAGGGTCACAAATGAACCTGAGGGAATCTGCCGATCTGCGGTCACAAGGTCAGTATATGTCACAAGGTCAGTATATCCGGCAACCCTTCGTCAACCCATCTAGAACTCAAGTTTCAGACAGTAAACTTGCACACCTTAACTGGACATTAAAGTTTAGATTCAACAACCCGTCACAAGTTTTTCTACTTACCCACATTTACTACCCCTTTCTCTCTAACAGCTGTTCTCTCCTCCTTTTTCCTCCACTCTTCCACACCTCTGTCCTTTCTCCTACTTCTCTGTCCCTTACTGGCCTCCAGTCGCCATTTACCTGGGCATCAAAAAGCGTCCGAGCCCCGGGCCGTCGGACGTGGCTGGGATCTGAGGGGACCTGGGGGGCGGCGGGACCCGGCGGAGGTGGTGCTGGCTCTGCGGGAGGCGGCACGGGGTTGCGGCTGCCAGGTCCACCATGCCGGCCCCTTTCTGCTCTCCTGCACCCACGGGGCGGCCGGTGGTCAAGTGGCCTTTGAGGCCGAGGTGTGCCACCTCTCCACAGGGGGCAGCGCCGCCAACAATGAGTCTTCCAACGGGGTGCGCTACACGCGACTCTGGGGGGCACCGCTTGCTTTCCGGGACATCGCCACGCAAATCTCAAAGGACCTCGAACTCTGAATATAATGGGGGTTGAGAAGGATGGAAAGTGAAATAGATAAAGGGACTTGGGGCTGCAGATAAATACATTTCCTCCTGTCTCTTACGTGGCTAAAGACCTACCCCCCTCCACACCAGTCTCAACCTAACCACCCAAACCCCCCACGCCACACAGACTCAAGCATCTCCTCCCCCAACTTCATCCACTGGATCCGGACCAGAGAGATATCCAGCTTCATATTTTTTATCGTTAACTCTAGCCAGAATGACTATTACTTTTATGATTGGTATCATTGTGGTTTTTAACCATCACCACCTCCGAACCGACACTATCGAAAACATTCTCGAAAACATTTCTTGTGTCTCGCCGTCTTTGATTGTCTTCTGCGTGTCACTGTATGTGTTTTTGGTCATTCTTCTCCCATTTGAACATTAATATGGATAAAGTGATTATCCAAGGACTTGTCGCCAGTGGACAACATGCACAAATAGGGAGACAGTTGCTCTGTCTTTCATTGTGTGCATGGTATGGGCGGGATTGAATTATTGGCAATGACAGAGGAGTTGACAGACACTTTGAACCAGCCAATGGTGACCTTCACATCCATTTTCCGCTTACAATATCATCAACAGAATAAAGTAGCAGATGGGGATGTTTTCTCGGACACACCATGAATCTTTCTCAGTAAGTCTTATAGCACATGACACATATAAACTGGACAGATATAGGTTTCAGTTTTGTAGTATTGTACAACCCACACCGTAATAAGCTGTTTTGTTAATGTATAAGATCAGGTAGTATACACTTTGGTACACATCATGCTCCATTAGCGGCAATATGAAAACCTAATCTATGTAGATCAAAACTGTGGTTCATAGTGCTATTTTTTCACCTTCATACCTCTTTAGCTACCTGTACATTTGGTTTCCTGCACACACCCTTCCAAAGTAATTCCATTGGCACATTCCTTTTCCTGAGAAACTATTTTAACCCTCTGATTGGCTGGGATCAATGTCTGTGTTGGAACTGGTCATTACCAATAATCATATCAAGCTGTTTTTAAGCATTTCATCCCATACTTCTCACGATATGATCTATCCCTTTTACCTTTCTTCAGCAAAGTTGAATTCAAGTAATGAAAGAGTTACACAGTTCCTCTGCATAAAATAGCCTAACTCAATGTATTATGGCTGAAAGGGTGGCTGGAAAGGAAGCAAATCCAACCGCGGTTCACTGCAGAACATTGCGCCCTTGAATGCCACATGGCTTTGCCAAAATGAAAAGCTGTCAGACATACTAGTGAACCAAATTTGTAACAGACAATGTTTGAAGTACATGATTATTTAAGTATTTGAAATATTTTATTTCTGTGTATTTGAGTAAGTTGTATATGTATATATGTATATATGAATGTGTATATGTGTATATATGTATATATATATATATATATATATATATATATATATATATATATATATATATATATATATATACATATATACATATATGTATATATATATATATATATATATATAGATATAGATATATAAATGTCATATTGCGTTCAGTGCAATGCGATGCAATGCAATTTCGTTTGATTTCTATTCCGTGCCATGCCGATTTATCTTCAGCCATCTCACTACATTGAAGGTGAACATCAAAATCTGTTTTTTTCTGAGGCAACTGAAACCACCCAATCCCATTTCCACTGTTACACACACTGGTGCCTCTACTCTGACACCCTTCAACATTTTGACATTGGTGAACTTCAGATCAAACTGGTTTTGTCTACTGCTGATGACTATCCCACATGACAAAATGCTACAGTTTACTATATAATACTATAGTACTTACTATAGAATTATGTAGTTAACTGTAGTATACTGTAGAATACTATACTCCACACTGTAGTATCCCTCGATCATGTGTAGCACTTACTATATAATTTTGTAGTATACTGTAGAATGCTATACTACACACTGTAGTATCCCTCGATCGTGTAGTTCTTACTATATAATCTTGTAGTATATTGTAGAATACAATACTCCACACTGTAGTATCCCTCGATCGTGTGTAGTACTTACTTTAGAATATTGCAGTGTTCTGTAGAATGCTATACTCCATACTGTAGTATCCCTCGATCGTGTAGTGCTTACTATAGAATTTTGTAGAATACTTAACTCCACATTGTAGTATCCATTGATCATGTGTAGTACTATAGCATGTTGTAGTATTCTGTAGAATACTATAGTAAATACTACAGTAATTTCCTCAAAAATACTACAGTACCCGCAAAAAACACTACAGTGTTCTAACTATAGTAATTCTACAATATTCATTTGCATATACCTCACCCATTCCCATACCCCGTACCCCAATTTGTGCCACCCATGAATGAGAAACCTACATGCCAAGTATAGACCATATATTGTGTTCCCTACAGGTTATGGAAAAGAGCAGAAGCTCTAAAGTATCCGTTCAGACTCCATTCCTACCTACCTACAGGTTATAGTAGCCTAGCAGTTAGAGCGCTGGGCCAGTAATCGAAAAGTTGCTGGTTTGAATGCATGAGCTGACAAAGTGAAAAATCTGTGCAATGTGCCCTTGAGCAAGGTACTTAACCCTAATTTTCTAAAGGGGTGCCATACTACTATGGCTGACCCTGTAAAACAACACATTTCACTGCACCTATCCGGTATATGTAACAATAGTAAACTCTATAGTAAACTGTAAATCATGTCTGCAAAAACACTACAGTATATACTACAGTACACTACAGTCATGTCTGCAAAAACACTACAGTATATACTACAGTACACTACAGTCATGTCTGCAAAAACACTACAGTTGAATACTATAGTAAAGTCTGCAAAACGCTACAGTGAATACTATAGTATATAAATATAGTAATACTACAGTATTTTTACCATAGTATATTAATGTATTTTTTCATGTGGGGTCGGCTACTGTGGGTTGTAGGGGAAGTGCATAGACACGCAGAGGAGTCATTTAGAGAGACAGAGAGAGACATAAAGACAATGTGACTGGGATGCTGTGTTTTCCCTGTTGCTCCTCTTACAGGATGCCTACATACAGTAAAAGTACAATGTTGGAAAATAAGAACCTCAAAAAGGCTTCCTCACCCTCCTCCTGATTAGAATGAAGGATGTACTGTGATGTTCATGTAGGCTACAGGGACCAAGATGTCTGCCTGGTTATTTACTGTTAACGCTCTCGGTCTCAGTTTTGGCTTTTTGCTCGTGGTGACTTAACCAGTCAGACTAACGTGATCATGTAGGGTTTGATCTTCATCACAAGTGTTTTTGCTGTCTGTATGTCAGTTTGTTTTTGCAATCCTCCTCCTGTCGTTTATTTTTTCAAAAACACTCACAACTGTCATCTGCTTCACAGACACGTTGTTGAATCATCTCTTCTGAATCTCCTTGTGCTGTTTTGTCTGCCCCATGACAGGATCCCCTATATAGGAGAACAATACTAGTCCACTACATTTCACCGCCCTTTACAGTACAGACAGACACACTTATTGACCTGAAGAGGGTCAGTCCTATGTCCTATAACATTGTGGTGTATATTAGCATTAGGTAATATAGACCTCAATGCACTTTGCTTTGACTTGAATCAGCTCCTTCCAGTGGACCCTAGGGCCATGCCCATAATGAGCCACTGGATGGCGCCAATGTCTTAAATGTGAACACTTCAATTTGTGGATATTTGCACAGGTACTTTTATTTATTTTTTAGATGAATATCGTAATAAAAAAAACTGGATTCATATCAGCCAGTTAATGGCTGAATATAAAATATATGAATATAGTATATATCTTAGCGGTCAAGGTTTATTTATAGCTAGAACAAGGGAAGTGCTTCTAGTTTTAAGCAGTTTCTGTCAATGACAATAGGGAACAATACCAACTTGCAATCCTGCATGACTTCAGAGTTTGGGTTTTGGTGGTAAAAAATGGAATGATTCACACCCATAGGTGGATGCTTTATGAAATAAAGATGCAGTCAGTGTTTCGACATGATTATGGACACAGAGAAACTGTACTGGGTATTGTCCCTGCTCTCCCCCCCCCCCCCCCATCACAAGTACAGATGGCAGATTTGGGGTAAATTCCAATGATTTGACTCCTATTACTTACAGGGAAATTGATTCACTTGATATTCCGAAATGTAATTCACAAATCTCTGAATTTCTCTACTGTATAACAAAATGTAAAATAACATACTTTTTTTTTTCATTCCAATGTGTTGTTACAAATTCTGCAATTTTACAAATGTTTTAAATTGAGACCATCTCTGATGGTCAGGCACATCTGGGGTTGGGTTGCGTTCAAGCCATAGAAACGTCCATTTAAGTTTTTAAGGAATGAAAGGGAAGCATCTGGTTGAACATATCCACAGTGGTTGCTAAGGTGAAGGAAAAAAATGTTTCCAGGTGGAATACAAACCTATGAAATGCATTTAGAAAAAGATAGTACAATGTGTGCTGGTATGCCTATAAGAGACTGTCAGTGGTATAGATGGTTGTTGGAAACATTATTATGGCCCCAGGGGCTCAGTATTTAAGTAATGTGCATTGTCATGCTGGAACTGTTTATTTGTTTTAACCGTTGATGTAATATGCAATAGAGGCCAATGAGATGGATGAAGAGACACGTTTTGACCTGGACGCCTAATTCTGTTCACCCATTGACCCCTTCAGAAACAAACAATGTAAGATTGTGTAGCCCAAAGGCCCTGGTGCTTTTGGTCTACAGCGAAAGTGAGAAACATGGAGCTGACGAGAAATAAAATTCACAAATGTTATCTTTTCCCTTTTCTTTGACTTTTGTCTTCCAATGAATCTGTCAGTTTGCTGCGTGCGTGATCATCACTTGATTCTTGCTATTGCTCTTACTGCTAATAATAACTTTTTTCCTCCTTCATTGTTGGACAGTTAGGCTTTGAATATCATCTTTACCTTACTACCCAGCAAACACACAAGCACCACACGATGTTGTCTCAGTGTTTACTCCAGGTTGTGAGCTTCAACGTGCCCTTGAAAACCATGTAAGTGCTGCCATGGCTTAACAGCACTTTTAATAACTATTAGTCTATTCCATTATTGGAAAAAGTATCCAATTGTCATACTTGAGTAAAAGTAAATATACCTTAAAAGACAATGACTCAAGTGAAAGTTGCCCAGTAAAATACTACTTGAGTAAAAGTCAAAGTACTGTATTTGGATTTAAATATACTTAAGTGTGAAAAGTAAATGTAATTGCTTTAAGTATCAAAAGTTAAAAGTATAAATCGTTTTAAATTCCTTTATATTAAGCAAACCAGATGGCATAATTTTCTTGTTTTTTAATTTATTTACTGATAGCCACACTCCAACACTGACATAATTTACAAAGTATTGGTGTTTCGTGAGTACGTCAGATCAGAGGCAGTAGGGATGACCAGGGATGTTCTCTTGATAAGTTTGTGAATTTGACAATTTTCCTGTCCTGCTGAGGCCTCACCGAGGACTGGAGTTGCCCACCCCTGTAAGCATTCAAAATGTAATGAGTACTTTTGGGTGTCAGGGAAAATGTATGGGAGTAAAAAGTACATTATTTTTTAGGAAGGTAGTGGAGTACAAGTAAAAGTTGTAAAAAATATAAATAGTCAAATAAAGTACAGATACCCCCAAAAAACAACTTAAGTAGTACTTTAAAGTATTTTTTGCTTCAAAGTACTTACACCACTGGTCTAGTCTACACCTTACTGTGGTAAAAGGTAGTCTACTCTATTAGTGGCCAAACATTTACACAGAGCTGATTTTGTGTAACAATTCATGTTTACACTATACTGTTCAAATGTAGTCACTATTAAAGTTCAAATTTATTCTGATGGAGTTTAATTTTAACACTTGACGCCAGTGAAGAGTAAATCCAACAAGCAGTGTTAGTATATGTTAAATTTCAACTATTCACAGAGCAACAAACTGAAATTGTTAGAAAGCTAATGTAGTGTGGGACAATATAAGAACAGTGTAAACTTCAAGTTGATTTAACACTTGTTATGCTCTTACCTTGAGTGCATGACCAAGAAAGACCAAACATCGACATCTGTATTGGTTCATGGTAATAGGTTTATTGGACCACAGTTTCAATGATAACTTTCAATTATAACTTTTTACAACCAATGTAATGTAATGGCATAAGGAAGAAAATGAAAGTAAAAAACAGAAGACCGACAAAGGAGAGAGAGAGAGAAGAGGCAGAAGGAAAGAAGAAAAATATCTCCACTACACGCAGGTTGGTTGTCGTCATTGTACCGCTTGATTCCTAGGGCCATGCGTTGGAGATGTTGAACACTCCACCCACGGAGGCGGTGTCCACGCCACCTGTAGAGAGCAGGGAAAAGGGAGAGAGAAGCGGGTTTAAGTGTATGTCTCAGACAATCTCTGCAAAATTACTCATACTGTAAATTATCCAAATGTCCCAAAAATCAGTGGTGTAAAGTACTTTTAAGTAAAAATACTAAGTACTACCTAAGTAGTTTTTGGGGTTATCTGTACTTCACTATTTATATTTTTGCCAACATTTACTTTAACTTCACTACATTCCTAAAGAAAATAATGTACTTTTTACTCCATACATTTTCCCTGGCTATTTCTTAATAGCTTTCACTTATTTTAATTTCTGTTCCTTTTTACTTGTTGTGTGGTAAAAGGGAAGACTGTCGTGATCTGTGACGATTTAGAGTTGAATATATCAGCAGTTGCTCTGGATGTTTTTTGTTGTTGTGTGTGTGTGTACCTGTGCCACGCTTCTGCAGACGCAGCCTGGTGGTAGTGGTAGTAGTAGTGTTGATCTGCCATGATACAACGGGATGTGTGAGATAACAAGCAGCATTAGTTCCGGTGCTTTGAACAAATCATGATTTCGCCGGTGTAATCGCAGCAAAAGGTGGCACTACAAAGTATTAACTTTAGGGGGCTGAATAATTTTGCACGCCCAATTTTTCAGTTTTTGATTTGTTAAAAAAGTTTGAAATATCCAATAAATGTCGTTCCACTTCATGATTGTGTCCCACTTGTTGTTGATTCTTCACAAAAAAATACAGTTTTATATATTTTGTTTGAAGCCTGAAATGTGGCAAAAGGTCGCAAAGTTCAAGGGGGCCGAATACTTTCGCAAGGCACTGTAAGTGTCTTATATCGGCTGAAAGCTTAAATTCTTGTTAATATACTAATACTGGAAAAGCTCAATTAAAGTCCAAGTATACAGATTTGATGATATTCTTGCAGAAAAATGTAATATGAATGCAAATGTCTCCTTCACGATTTGCCCAAATGTACCTGGGTGACTTCACACTAAATGTCATGTAGTTCGCTCATATTTCAAGTTATCCGTCTGAAACTTTGCACATACACTGCTGCCATATTGTGGACATAATTGGAATTACAACCAGAGTGATGGCTGGAACATTGACCTTTCTGTTTTTTCAGGTAGCAAAAAACTGTTTTTCTTTTTTGGGTATTTTCTACTACCAGATCTATTGTGTTATATTCTCCTACATTCAATTCACATTTCCACAAACTTCAAAGTGTTTCCTTTCAAATGGTACCAAGAATATGCATATCCTTGCTTCAGGGCCTGAGCTACAGGCAGTTAGATTTGTGTATGTCATTTAGGCGGGAAAAAAAAGAGAAAAAAAAGTTTATTATCCCTGGACCGAAATCTTAATTGAGCATCGGACCAGTTACGCAAGACTTTAGTTCTGGGTTAACCTAAATTAATATTCTTATAATTGTGTCCCTGCGCTTCCATTGTGTTAGGGGTGTTTTTGTGCCATGTCAAAATGGTTTGAGTACCAGTACATACCCTTCTCAAACCAACGCAGAAGCATCTGAAGACCTCCTTCATGTTGCCGCCCTTCTCCACGGAGATGACACGCAGGTGATCCTCATTCATCCAGACAAAGAAGCTCTTGGCATCGTTATGCCTTCAGAAAGGAGGGATGAGGTTTCACATGATACATCACCATGATACATTGTGGGATATTCTGTACAGTACAATACAGTATTGTTTTGGTTGACTATTGGTATGGGTCTGTGTTCTGGGTGCATACCAGATTCCTCTTGCATCGGGCCAGTCAGGGGCTTTACCAGCGCCGGCAGCAGGGGGGAGACGGGCTTGTCAAACAAGAAATGGTCAGCGATAAGCTGCTCCTGCTCGGCATCGGTCATCTTATTCAAGGGGTAGTACTTTCCCTTGAATTCACCATCCAGGGTGTTCAGAACTGGAGATACAGAAAACCCCTGTTTCCCCTTACTCTTAACATGGTATATCCCTGCCTGGAGTTATCTGACACCATGCACTAGTTATTGCAGCTAAGGATTCACTTTTGATCTCTATTTCCAATTCATCTGAGGAGTGGCTAAGAATTCAGATCTCCAATTCATGTGTTTTACTGCCTAGCTTCATGCATAATCCTGTGTATGCATATGTCCTGTAGCTATTGATAGCTGGAAGGCTCACCTTCAACAGACAGTTTCTCCACTGCTCTGCGCTCGCCACGGCTGTTGTGGGGGGGCAAGGTGTATTCCTTGATGCTGCGGCCAGTACACACACGGCTGGACATAGTTGGGGTTCAGGTAATTCTTTTATACTTTTTTATTTATTTAACTAGGCAAGTCAGTTAAGAACAAATTCTTATTTACAATGACAGCCTAGGAACAGTGGGTTAACTGCCTTGTTCAGGGCAGAACAACAGATTTTTACCTTGTCAGCGCAGGGATTCAATCTTGCAACCTTTTGGTTACTGGCCCAACGCTCTAACCACTAGGCTACCTGCCATCATTACATCCCTACTCAGAGAGAAGGTCACAACAGAGTTTCAGACCAGAACATTTAAAGTGTCTCAAAGAAGTTTGAGATTCCCAACCTCCTATGTAGAGATTATTCAAACATTTTCACACTGATTTTACTCAGCAGTACTCTTTGGCATTTCTTATAGGAAATGAAACCCATAAAACATGTCAGGAGAATTAGACACTACCTTCAGGTTCTCAAAGTTCAGGTCGGTCTTGTGCTTGTCTGTGGGCTTGTATCCACTATGACGGTCTGAGATGATGGGGTCCAACAGATCCTTGAAGATCTCGTAGGACTCCTCATCACCAGCCACGCAGCCAACGGTCATGATGAAGCGGTGACCTGAGGAGAGGAGGGGGAGGACGGTAAAAAGGTAGCACATCTACATAGTAGGACAGACATTAATATACCACTGTTGTGTGAAAAATAATAAGGGGGTGTTTGGGAGATATGTGGCACTCACCAGGGTTGTCGACACCAGTCTGGATGACGTCATCCAAGGTGAAGCCAGAAGGGGGTCTGCTTGTCCCTCAGCTTGGCGTACATGTCCTTGGTCAGCACCTTGGCCATGTGGTTGTTGTGCTTGGTGAGGTCAGGGTACTCCTCCTCAACTTTGAAGTTGAGTTTGAAGTTGTTGTGGGTGTTACCGAAAGGCATGATTGCATTTCTAACACTGCAGGGGGGTAAATTATAGAATAGCTTGGATCTTTAGAGTCCGTAATTTGCACGGAAAACAGCACAGTATAGAGACATTAGGAACCCATGGAAAACGTTTAAACCACCAAACCTAATAGTAACCTATCAAGGACATTCCCAGACACTGACAGTGGAAGATAGTCAAAAGAACAGCTGCAAACCTCAGTCAATGTCCCCATCCACTGGGTCAAGTTTCTGTTTGGAATAGATACGGGGGAGGAGCACTTGTGCATTGGATATTTTTAACATCCTTATCCCAAACCTCACACAACAAGATCGCATAGTTTCCCTTCGAAATTCGCAGTTTATGGATAAACGTCTATTTTTTAAGTGTACGGTGTGAATGTGGACAAAGGGAATAAACGGAAGGGCTGTTCAAGAGAGGGGTTGAGTGTGAGATATAGGTAAGGGGGCTGAAGAAATGATTATATATGGTGCCTGGAATGTTGATGAGGTTGTGAGGTCAGACTGATCACTAGAAATTGCCCACTGGGCAGAAACTGGTTGCATCAATGTTATTTCCACGTCATTTCAACAACAACAAAAATAAAATCTGATGACGTTGAATCAACTTCGAAAACTGTTTTATTGTTTTCACCCAATTTATAACCTAAATCAAATTATGTGAAATCCTTTGTTGATTTCACGTTGAATTCATGTTAGTTGACATCTCAACCAAAATTAAATCAAAACTAAATGTTGAAATGACATCTGTGCCCAGTGGTAGACTTCGATTTAGGATGTTTGAAGATCCTGAGGACGTCAATATATAAACTCTGCAAAAAAAGAAACGTCCTCTCACTGTCAACTGCATTTATTTTCAGCAAACTTAACATGTGTAAATATTTGTATGAACAAGATTCAACAACTGAGACATAAACTGAAGAAGTTCCACAGACATGTGACTAACAGAAATGGAATAATGTGTCCCTGAACAAAGGGGGGACAAAATCAAAAGTAACAGTCAGTATTTGGTGTGGACACCAGCTGCATTAAGTACTGCAGTGCACCTCCTCCTCATGGACTGTACCAGATTTGCCCGTTTTTGCTGTGAGATGTTACCCCGCTCTTCCACCAAGGCAACTGCAAGTTCCTGGACATTTCTGGGGGAAATGGCCCTAGCCTTCACCCTCCAATCCAACAGGTCCCAGATGTGCTCAATGGGATTGAGACCCGGGCTCTTCGCTGGCCATGGCCAAGACATTCCTGTCTTGCAGGAAATCGCTCACAGAACGAGCAGTATGGCTGGTGGCATTGTCATGCTGGAGGGTCATGTCAGGATGAGCATGCAGGAAGAGTACCACATGATGAAGGAGGATGTCTTCCCGGTAACGCACAGCGTTAAGATTGCCTGCAATGACAACAAGCTCAGTCCGATGATGCTGTGACACACCGCCGCAAACCATGATGGACCCTCCACCTCCAAATCGATCCCGCTTCAGAGTACAAGCCTCGGTGTAATCTTTCTTTTGGTGTTTTTCAACTGTGACCTTAATTGCCTACCGTCTGTAAGCTGTTAGAACGGTCGTTCTGCATGTGCATGTTCATTAATTGTTTGTGGTTCATTGAACAAGCTTTGGAAACAGTGTTTAAACCCTTTACAAGGAAGATCTGTGAAGTTATTTGGAATTTTACGAATTATCTTTGAAAGACAGGGTCCTGAAAAAGGGACGTTTATTTTTTTGCTGAGTTTATTTGCACGTTGATAAGCTAGCTAGTTAACGGCCGTGATGTCTGTAAAGTTAGCTAGTGGTTTACTCTTTGTAAATAAGAATTTGTTCTTAACTGACTTGCCTAGTTAAAGAAAGGTTAAATAAAATTAATAAATAAAAAACTACAACATTGTGATTTCCAAAATGCCATTCAGGCCCTTCCTGTGAAGGACTTCAAAGAAAGATGGCTAGCCCTGTTTGAGCCCACTCAGGAACAAAATTCAGCTGAATGAAAATAGTTATTGTAGGTAAAAAGTGTATATTGATTTAAATATTTTGTGTTGTCTTGACCTAATATTCTAATCTACAATTAAATATGCATTAAAGATTAGTCTGAACATTATCACTCTGCACATGCTTTGGGAGGGGTTTCCCAATAGCATTATGACTCTCAGATCATCTTTTGTTCTTATCTGTTCAGAAGATCTCTCTCATTAAGGAAGAGTTCAGAAGAATTACAACTGTTGCTCGAGTCCACCTTTATGCAGAATCTGGACGATTATACACCAAAACTATTGGACTTGTTTAAGTCAAAAGGAGGTGCTGTGAAGGCGGACATGCAGAAAATCCTTGAAGTTCTGTACGGGGTACAGTATGCACAGTAACACCTTCACAATAGTATATAGGTTACACTGTATGTATTCAGTTGCCAGTATTAAATGCAAATATTTGTTTAACTTACTTACTTACTTACTTACTGACTTTATTGTCCCCATGGGGAAATTTTGTTGCAGTGTCATGTACACGTTTAAAGTGGCGTTTAAATACAAACAAAATTGACAATACAACTTTCATAACAGTTACATACCAATAAAATATATTTTTTAAAGACTAGCCTGCTGGCCTTACTGAGTCGATAGGAACATTAGCCCGAGCTATTTAGGAGGAATATCACACCTGGCACAAATTACTGTCTCGTTCTGTTTTTCCTGCTGAGGGGTGCCCTATACCTGCGCCCAGAGGGGAGTAGTTCAAAGTCCGGAGTGTCCTGACCTTAAAGATCTCATCCAGGCCTGTCTGTTTGACTCCAAGTAGCTTGCTTGCTGTGGTGATAATCCTTCTCAGCATATCTCTCTGGCTGACATCATATTACAGTGCAACACCATCCAGGAAAGAAGAGACAGTGTGGTCTGTGGCCTGATCATATCCCCAGGCGAGAGGGTTGGAGACCTTATCACAGAATAAAAGGTTGTTTTTATTTTGGTATCCTTATTTATCTCTAAATGAGCTATCTTCCTTTCTTTCCCCTTCTCTCCTCTCAAATTGCACAGTTAATCTAGTAGCCTAGTCTGTTATTTCTTAATTTTTTCACTCAGGATGCTGACAACACCATGATCCGAGAGGACCTCGTTCAGCATGTGATGAAGTTGTTCACTGTGAAGCATCTGCACCAGAATATAGAGCATGGGATCTGCACCAACATTTCCCCATGGGGACAATAAAGTCAGTAAGTAAGTAAGTAAGTAAGTAAGTAAGTAAGTTAAACAAATATTTGCATTTAATACTGGCAACTGAATACATACAGTGTAACCTATATACTATTGTGAAGGTGTTACTGTGCATACTGTACCCCGTACAGAACTTCAAGGATTTTCTGCATGTCCGCCTTCACAGCACCTCCTTTTGACTTAAACAAGTCCAATAGTTTTGGTGTATAATCGTCCAGATTCTGCATAAAGGTGGACTCGAGCAACAGTTGTAATTCTTCTGAACTCTTCCTTAATGAGAGAGAGTATAGCTTTCATCTGTCCCCTCGCCTCGACCCGGACTCGAACCAGGGACCCTCTGCACACGCAGACAACCGGTTGAAACGCTCTTTGTGCGCACCACCGCTAACTAGCTAGCCATTTCACATCGGTTACACATGTGATCTGCATCAAAGGAGCAGAGGTCCTGGCTGGTATTCCCAGTGTTAGTCATGTACCTTGTTTATGGGCCTCATCTATGGCTTAAATCTAAGGTACTCCAAAAAACTGAAATATACCTTTTGAGGTGTTCCAAAAAGTATTCTTGGAACTTGATGATCTCATGACCTCCCCATGGCTCCAAGCTCTAAAGATGAAGTTACTTGTTTTCAGAGATACAGTGCCTTGCGAAAGTATTCGGCCCCCTTGAACTTTGCGACCTTTTGCCACATTTCAGGCTTCAAACATAAAGATATAAAACTGTATTTTTTTTGTGAAGAACAAAGTATTAACTTAAGGGGGCTGAATAATTTTGCACGCCCAATTTTTCAGTTTTTGATTTGTTAAAAAAGTTTGAAATATCCAATAAATGTCGTTCCACTTCATGATTGTGTCCCACTTGTTGATTATTCACAAAAAAATACAGTTTTATATCTTTATGTTTGAAGCCTGAAATGTGGCAAAAGGTTGCAAAGTTCAAGGGGGACGAATACTTTTGCAAGGCACTGTATCTATGAGAACTCTCAAAGGGCCACTCACACACTGTGGTCTAAACCCTACTCTGTAAGCTGAAAAGATAGTTGCTAGGTGGTATAGGAGCTACAGTTTAGATTATGGTCTTTGTCAGGTGAAGTCATAAGAGACAAATAAGCTTTGTTTACTCCATACTCCTTACTCCATATGCGCTAGTGGCTATCTGAGATTATTTGTCAGATGAAAGCTATCTGGATGTAATTTTACCTAAGGAGGAGTTATACCCAGAATGCTTATACCTGTCAAAATATTATCCATAGGGGCTTCACTAGTGCATATAGAGTCAGGTTAAAGGAACAATTTGGCATATACAGTGGCAAGAAAAAGTATGTGAAAACTTTGGAATTACCTGGATTTCTGCATAAATTCGTCATAAAATTTGATCTGATCTTCATCTACGTCACAACAATAGACAAACAGTCTGCTTAAACTAATAACACACAAACAATTATAAGTTATGTCTTTATTGAACACACTGTGTAAACATTCACAGTGTAGGGTGGAAAAATAATGTGAATTGGATTTAATAACTGGTTGACCCTCCTTTGGCAGCAATAAACTCAACCAAATGTTTTCTGTAGTTGCGGATTAGACCTGCATAACTGTCGGGAGGAATTTTGGACCATTCATCTTTACAAAACTGTTTCAGTTCAGCAATATTCTTAGGATGTCTGGTGTGAACAGCTCTCGAGATCATGCCACATTTTAAATCGGGTTGAGGTCAGGAATCTGACTGGACCACTCCAGAAGGTGTATTTTCTTCTGTTGAAGCCATTCTGGTGTTGATTTACTTCTGTGTTTTGGGTCGTTGTCTTGTTGCATCACCCAACTTCTGTTGAGCTTCAATTGTCCGACAGATAGCCTTGCATTCTCCTGCAAAATGTCTTGATAAACTTGGGAATTCATTTTTATGTTGACGATAGAAAGCTTTCCAGGCCCTGAGGCAGCAAAGCAGCTCCAAACCATGATGCTCCCTCCACCATACTTTAGTTGGGATGAGGTTTTGATGTTGGGTGCCCTGCTGTGCCTTTTTTTCTCCACACATAGTGTTGCGTGTTTCTTCCAAACAACTCAACTTTAGTTTCATCTGTCCACAGAATATTTTGCAAGAAGCGCTGTGGAACATCCAGGTGCTCTTTTGCGAACTTCAGACGTGCAGCAATGTTTTTTTGGACAGCAGTGGCTTCTTCCTTTGGTTGAAAACGAATTTCTATGCGGGTAAACGTAGGAAAAATGGCACAGCTCAGCATCCAGAAAAACTGTTGCTTTCAAACTAGGGGTTTTGTGTAATTGTGGTAAACAGTAATTTTGCTCATAGATTATGCATGTATGAACTACACATTGACGCATCCAGACCAAAGTGGGAGGTTTAAAAAATACTTAGTCGCCAAAAGTTTGGGAGCATGTCTTTAAGAAGTTTCACAAATGGATTATATATATTTTTTACATTTTATACCAAAGTAGAGTAATTACAATAAAAACCAGTGATGGCCAGTGTTATCTTAATTTGCAACTATTTACTGAGTTACAGAATATGTGAAATTTACACTTTTGAATGTGTACCATTAACGCAGTGTAGTGTGGGACCATATAGAGACTTTGACTGTTAAATTGAACACTATTAGACTTGATTTAACATTTGCAGTGACTTATCGTGAGTGTATGACCAAGAAAGACCAATCTGTTTTGGTTCATGAGGCCAAGTTTATTTAATCACAGTTTCAATTATCATTTTTCTAAAACCAAATTTCAAATGTACGTGATGCCACATCTGTCAGGCAAGCTGACTTCAGTGGAAGCTGATCCAGGATGTTACAAACTGAACAGGAGAGAAGTGGAAAAAATGGCGCAAGGAAGAAAAGGAAAGGAAAAAAACTAAAGAGAAAGAAAAGGCTGAAGGAAAGAAGAAAAATAGGTGAGCAGTGAAGAGTCTCTAGAGCGAGCATCAGTTTCCCCTAAGCGCCGGTTGGTTGGCTCAATGGCACATAACTTGACAATAGAAAAACAAAATACGATCAGCGACGTCAACAACTCTTTACTTCTGGGCGGGGATCATGCCGTCGATGGCCTCTCCCTTCTCCAGCTTCTTCTCCATTTCCACCATGAGCTTGACACCATCCACCACCATCTGGACCTGATCTACCTCAGAAGATCCCAGACGGTCAGCGTTGGAGATGTCGAACACTCCACCCACGGAGGCGGTGTCCACGCCACCTGTAGAGAGCAGGGAAAAGGGAGAGAGAAGCAGGTTTAAGTGTATGTCTCAGACAATCTCTGCAAAATTACTCATACTGTATATTATCCAAATATCACCAAAAATAACAGACTCAATGAACAGACGTCCTAACCGCTGTGGACATGGCTATTTCAGAATAGCTTTTGCTCATCTTAATCTCTGTTCCTTTTTACTTGTTGTGTGGTAAAAGGGAAGACTGTCGTGATCTGTGACGATTTAGAGTTGAATATATCAGCAGCTGCTCTGGATGTTTTTTGTTGTGCGTGTGTACCTGTGCCACGCTTCTGCAGACGCAGCCTGGTCAGGATCTCCTCAAACTTGGGGTGTGTGCTCAGCTTGGGCAGCTTGACGTGCACGCCACCACGCAGACCAGTTCCCAAGTTGGAGGGGCAGGTCAGCACGTAGCCAAGATGCTCGTTCCACATGAAGCCGTGGTTGTGCTTCTTGAAAGTCTCCTCAATCTGTCAGGTGAAATAAACCCTGTATCAACATTCTTGTAATTGTCTCTCTGCGTTTATGTCTTTTCATTGTGTTAGGTGTGTTTTTCTACCATGTCAAAATGGCAGCCAGGTTACCCGTGATACAAGTCAGTATTCAACGCCCATACATATCTGAGAACGTCAGGAGATGACGTGGAAACCGGCCACTAGGGGCAACAGTGAGCACTGTTACCTTCAAGTAGGTGTCAGTTTTGCTAGTGTGTTGTGGACGGGGCTGGTGGATGGGCGTAAGCATCTGCCTCTGATTCCAAAGTTTTTGAGATTTGTTTCACGTCAATTCTTAAACTTAACCCTTACCTTAACCATTCAGAGTTAATGCCTAAATGTAAGATTTCGGGGCCAAAACTTAACCCTAACCTTGAAAATGTAACCTTAAATATTTTGAAATGTGATGTTTGCATCAACTTCAAAACTTGACATTTCAGAAACATGGATGAATGTCTAATTCTGACGTGAGACTGTGAGAGCTAGTTGTAAAATGGTTTGAATACCAGTACATACCCTTTTCAGACCAACGCAGAAGCGTCTGAAGACCTCCTTCATGTTGCCGCCCTTCTCCATGGAGATGACACGCAGGTGATCCTCCTCATTCACCCAGACCAAGAAGCTCTTGGCATCGTTATGCCTTCAGAAAGGAGGGATGAGGTTTCACATGATACATCACTATGATACATTGTGGGATATTCTGTACAGTACAATACAGTATTGTTTTGGTTGACTATTGGTATGGGTCTGTGTTCTGGGTACATACCAGATTCCTCTTGCATCGGGCCAGTCACGGGCCATACCAGCACCCAGCAGCAGGGGGGAGACGGGCTTGTCAAACAAGAAATGGTCAGCGATAAGCTGCTCCTGCTCGGCATCGGTCATCTTATTCAGGGGGTAGTACTTTCCCTTGAATTCACCATCCAGGGTGTTCAGAGCTGGAGGGACATAAAACCCCTCAGTTTCCGCTCACTCTCAACATGGTATCTCCCTCCCAGGAGTTATCTGACACCATGCACTAGTCATTGCAGCTAAGGATTCACTTTTGATCTCTATTTCCAATTATCTAAGGCGTTCCTAAGAATTGGATCTCCGGCCTCCCGAATGGCGGTGTTGCCGCATCACTACTGCCTGGGGTTCGATCCCAAGCTGTGTCACAACCAGCCGTCACCGGGGGTCCCATAGGGCGGTGCACAATTGGCCCAGTGTCCTCCGGGTTAGGGGAGGGTTTGGCCGGGGGGCTTTACTTGGCTCATCACGCTCTAACAACTCCTTATGGCGGGCCGAGCGCCTGCAGGCTGACTTCGGTCGCCAGTTGATCAGTGTTTCCTCCGACACATTGGTGCAGCTGGCTTCCTGGTTAAGCGAGCGGGTGTTAAGAAGCACGGTTTGGCACGTCATGTTTCTGAGTAAGCATGATTCAACCATCGGCTCTCCTGAGCCCGTTGGGGAGTTGCAGCGATGAGACAAGATCATAATTGGATCTCACGAAATTGGAGAGAAAAGGGGGGTAAATGTTTTTAAATAAATGGATCTCCATTTTCCATTTTGTTCGTTTTATTGCCTAGCTTCATGCATAATCCTGCGTATACATATGTCCTGTAGCTATTGATAGCTGGGAAGCTCACCCTCGACGGACAGTTTCTCCACTGCTCTGCGCTCGCCACGGCTGTTGTGGGGGGGCAGGGTGTATCCCTTGATGCTGCGGCCAGTACGCACACGGCTGGACAGGACGTAGTTGGGGTCCAGATCATCACCTCCCTATACAGAGAGAAGGTCACAACAGAGTTTCAGACCAGAACATTTAAAGTGTCTCAAAGAAGTTTGTGATTCCCAACCTCCTATGTAGAGATTATTCAAACATTTTCACACTGATTTTACTCAGCAGTACTCTTTGGCATTTCGTATAGGAAATGAAACCCATAAAACATGTCAGAAGAATTAGATACTACCTTCAGGTTCTCAAAGTTCAGGTCGGTCTTGTGCTTGTCTGTGGGCTTGTATCCACTATGACGGTCTGAGATGATGGGGTCCAACAGATCCTTGAAGATCTCGTAGGACTCCTCATCACCAGCCACACAGCCAACAGTCATGATGAAGGGGTGACCTGAGGACAGAGAGAGAGGAGGGGAGGAGGAGGGTAAGAAGGCAGCACATCTACATTGCACATCCACATTAGTAGACTGACATTAATATACCACTCTGTGGTGTGAAAAATATGCAATAAATATCTGCTGCATATTTAATAAGGTAACCTGCATATCTATACTAGAAATGGCACCGGAGAAGAAGACTGATGATCTATGTGTCCCCAACCAATTGTGTTTATTTGTGTTGCTTGTAACCTATTTTTGTACATATTTTGTACATAATGTTGCCGCTATCGTCTCTTATGACCGAAAACAACTTCGAATAAACCCCACTTCCTTCCATTCTGCTAGCATACATGCAATCTTTGGAGATTAAAATTGATGACATACGCAGAAGATTAAACTACCAACGGGACATTCAAAACTGTAATATCTTACGCTTCATGGAGTCGTGGCTGAACGATGACACTATCAACATACAGCTGGCTGGTTATACGCTGTACCTGCAGGATAGAACAGCGCCGTCTGGTAAGACAAGGGGTGGCAGACTATGACTTTTTGTAAATAACAGCTGGTGCACAATATCTAAGGAAGTCTTGAGCTATTGCTCGCCTGAGGTAGAGTATCTCATGATAAGTTGTAGACCACACTATCTACCGAGAGAGTTTTCATCTGTATTTTTCGAAGCGATTTACATACCCCCACAGACTGAGGCTGGCACTAAGACAGCATTGAACCATAAGCAAACAAGAAAACGCTCACCCAGAGGAGGCGCTGCTAGTGGCCAGGGGACTTTAATGCAGGGAAACTTAAATCCGTTTTACCAAATTTCTATCAGCATGTTAAATGTATATACTCCACACTATACTCCACACACAGAGATGCATACAAAGCTCTTCCTCGCCCTCCATTTGGCAAATCTGACCATAATTCTATCCTCCTGATTCCTGCGTACAAGCAAAAATTAAAGCAGGAAGCACCAGTGACAAGATCAATAAAAAAGTGGTCAGATGAAGCTAATGCTAAGCTACAGGACTGTTTCGCTAGCACAGACTGGAATATGTTCCGGGATTCCTCCGATGGCATTTAGGAGTACAACACATCTGTCAATGGCTTAATAAGCGCATCGATGATGTCGCCCCCACAGTGACCGTGCGTACATACCCCAACCAGAAGCCATGGATTACAGGCAATATCCTCACTGAGCTGAAGGCTAGAGCTGTCGCTTTCAAGGAGCGAGACTCTAACCCAGAAGCTTATAAGAAATCCTGCTATCCCCTCAGACGAACCATCAAACATGCAAAGCGTCAATACAGGACTAAGATCGAATCGTACTACACCGGCTCTGATGCTCGTGAGATGTGGCAGGGCTTGCAAACCATTACAGACTACAAAGGGAAGCACAGCCGACAGCTGCCCATCAACACAAGCCTACCACATGAGCTAAACTACTTATACGCTCGCTTCGAGGCAAATAACACTGAAACATGCATGAGAGCACCAGCTGTTCCGGACGACTGTGTGATCCCGCTCTCCACAGCCGATGTGAGTAAGACCTTTAAACAGGTCAACAGTCACAAGGCCGCAGGGCCACACGGATTATCAGGACGTGTACTGCGAATATGCGCTGACCAACTGGCAAGGGTCTTCCCTGATATTTTCAACCTCTCCATGTCCGAGTCTGTAATACCAACATGTTTTAAGCAGACCACCATAGTGCCTGTGTCCATGAACACTAAGGTAACCTGCCTAAATGACTACTGACCCGTAGCACTCACGTCTGTGGCCATGAAGTGCTTTGAAAGGCTGGTCATGGCTCACATCAACACCATTATCCCAGAAACCCTAGACCCACTCCAATTTGCATACCGCCCCAACAGATCCACAGATTACTACAAGACAGCCTATAGGGAAGATGTCAGAGACCTGGCCATGTGGTGCCAGGACAACAATCTCTCTCTCAACGTGATCAAGACAAAGTAGATGATTGTGGACTACAGGAAAAAGAGGACCGAGCACGCCCCCATTCTCATTGACGGGGCTGCAGTGGAGCAGGTTGAGAGCTTCAAGTTCCTTGGTGTCCACATCACCAACAAACTAACATGGTCCAAGCACACCAAGACATTCATGAAGAGGGCATGACAAAACCTTTTCCCCCTCAGGAGACTGGCATGGGTCCTCAGATCCTCAAAAGGTTCTACAGCTGCACCATCAAGAACATCCTGGCTGGTTGCATCACTGCCTGGTATGGCAACTGCTCGGCCTCCGACTACAAGGCACTACAGAGGGTCATCTATGCATAGTCACTTTAATAAATCTACATACATGTACATATTACCTCAACTAACCAGTGCCCCTGCACATTGACTCTGTACTGGTACCCTTCTGTATTTAGTCTCGCTATTGTTATTTTACTGCTGCTCTTTAATTACTTGTTACTTTTATTTCTTATTCTTAGCCATATTTTTTAACTGCATTGTTGGTTAGGGGCTCGTAAGTAAGCATTTCTTTTTTTTTTTTTTTTGAATTTTACCCCTTTTTCTCCCCAATTTCATAGTATCCAATTGTGTAGTAGCTACTATCTTGTCTCATCGCTACAACTCCCGTACGGGCTCGGGAGAGACGAAGGTTGAAAGTCATGCGTCCTCCGATACACAACCAACCAAGCCGCTGCTTCTTTAACACAGTGCACATCCAACCCGGAAGCCAGCCGCACCAATGCGCCGGAGGAAACACCGTGCACCTGGCCACCTTGGCTAGCGTACACTGCGCCCAGCCCGCCACAGGAGTCGCTGGTGCGCGATGAGACAAGGACACCCCTACCGACCAAGCCCTCCCTAACCCGGGCGACGCTAGGCCAATTGTGCGTCGCCCCACGGACCTCCCGGTCGCGGCCGGTTACGACAGAGCCTGGGCGCGAACCCAGGACTCTGATGGCACAGCTGGCGCTGCAGTACAGCGGTAAGTAAGCATTTCACTGTAAGGTCACTGTTGTATTCGGCACATGTGACTAACACAATTTGATGTGATTTGAGTTATATGGTTGTGGTATTAGTATGTCTTGAGCTAGCTGAGGATTTAAAAACAATCTAAGTATGTATTTCAGCATCCCGGTGCTGAAATACACAACCATATAAATCAAATCATCCCGGGGGTTGAAATACATTCTTCATTTTTTTTTTTAATCCTCAGCTAGCTCAAGACATACTAATACCACAACCATATAATATAACATTTCAGAATTGACATTACTACAAGTAAGTTGACTGATGGTGACTCAGTGTTGTTGCTAGCAAGTAGCGTGAACAGGTCTTGAGCAATGTATGTACAGCTCTGTAAGTCACTTTGGATATAAGTGTCTGCTAAATGGAATATATTATTTTCATATGTAATTATTGCAATGGTATTAGGATCGATCAAACCCTAGAGCGCTAACTTGGTTGTGCAGACCGTCTCAGTTCTACCTTTGACAGTTGTGTGTATGTGGAGGTCGGTGGCTATCCTCAGGGGGTGTTTGGGAGATATGTGGCACTCACCAGGGTTGTCGACACCGGTCTGGATGACGTCATCCAAGGTGAAGCCAGAGGGGGTCTGCTTGTCCCTCAGCTTGGCGTACATGTCCTTGGTCAGCACCTTGGCCATGTGGTTGTTGTGCTTGGTGAGGTCAGGGTACTCCTCCTCAACTTTGAAGTTGAGTTTGAAGTTGTTGTGGGTGTTACCGAAAGGCATGATTGCGTTTCTAACACTGCAGGAGGGAAAGAAAATAAGAAATCTTCAGATATTTATTGTCTATTTGCACAGAAAACAATCCACAAATCCTAATAGTAACCGATTTGAAAGGAAGTTCCCTGACACTGACAGCTGAGTAAAGTCTACAAGGAGTGCTCTGTCTCGGGGTAAGAGAAACTTCCTTAGCCAAACATTTAAAAGATTACTGCGGGATACTCAATAGAACAGCTGCAAAAACTCCTAGTGGTGTGGATACCCCGTATCCTAGTTACAAATGTCAGTCAACGTCCCCGTCCATTGGGTCATGTTTCTGTTCTGGAATAGATAAGGGGGAGGAGCACTTGTGTGTTGGGTATTTTTAACACCCTCAACCCAAACCTCACATCCTCGTCAACATTCCACCCTTATCCTATATTCCCTTTGCCCTCTTACATATGGAACATATTTCCAAACCCTCCTCTCCACTCATGTAAAGAGCCCCCCTCTTCACCCTTTGCAGCCCCTCTTGGTTTTCCATCACAATATCTTGGAACATTTAGCTACCTTGATGCTCATCACACATGAAGTCTTGTGAAACAACATTGCTGTTTTAAAGGTCAACTCATTAATTAAATTGTATTCACTATACTTGATAGGCCATTCTCAAATTCATAAATTGTATTTCACTTATTTTCCTTAAATGCATTTGGTTGGCATGGAATTTACCTCAACCTTTCTTGAAATATTTATTTAAAAAATGAGCACATGATCTGGACTTAACTATTGACGCACTTGTTGCATCACATGCCCATGTCCAAAAGCAATGAAAAGGGTGTGACTGTTACAGTAACTGTCCGAAAGCAATTGCTGGACATTCTAGACCAGCTATCTTTTTACACCTGTTCCACAGCGGTGTATAGCCCTCATACTTTATCTGATTGTGATACACTTACTTATGTATCTCAGTATCCACACCAGAGAACCATTTGCTGACACAAAGCTTATAAAACTTTGCAACAGTTCACAACTTTACAATTCACATCTTCATTTCCAGAAAAATAAATCATCATCAAATGAGCCAAGAGAATCAGACTCCTACTAAAATATCCTGTTCATTATCCCACTGATCTGAAACCCTTCCAGATTGCCCCCATATGTACATGTACTGACCCAGGACTTATTTTTGCATCATTAAGTATATAGTCATTTGAATTAATTATTTGCACAGAAGAAAAATACAAAACTATATGATTAAAACTAAAAAACGAAAGAAGTGTGTAGGAGAGGTAAAAAAAAAAAAAACGAGGAGCTTAAAAAGCACCTCTCCCTTTCAAATAGGGACACACCAAAATAACAGAACTCCGCTAACTCAAAAATGTGCACCATTCAATTTTTCAAACCTTTTCTCCCAAAAATGTTTTAGGTCAGAAGCCTTTCAGAGTCCAGCTAATCCAAACCGCCACACTGCCCTTATCCCAAAACATTAGCTATTCAAACAAAGCACAGCGTTGCATTTTTACCTGCACACCAGACAAGGAAAAAAGTAACAGTCCTTGGGATCAGATCCTGTTCACCAGAGCCAAAATATAGAGGTCACCCAACTCTGAAGATTCTTGAGCTCTTCTTATATACCAGGCAGACACGCAGTCATTGGCTGCCCATTTTACTGCATGCTGGTCTCTCATTGGCCCAATCCTGTGTCTCTGATACCCAGTTTAGTTTACGGAAGGACTGGATTTACATCTGTCATCCAAGGCGGGGCTGCAGCTGCACTTTACCCCTCCCTGCTCTCCCCTCCCTGTCCGCCGCCATAGTGCCTGTGGTAGGGGATCTAGTGTTTTTGTGGAGTCGATCCAGGATTTTTGCAGTCGACTCCTGACTCTAGCTATAATTGAGAGTGTGTGTATACGCACTCGTGAACTGTGTGATTGACTAGCGATGCATACGGAGCTGTCTGACAATCTACTAACCAAAATAATCAAGGCTAATCAGTACATCAGCCTGGCTGAACAGCCAGCTTGAAGCTGCTCTTTAATCTAAGAACATGCTATTGTATTGCAGATATGTGTTACTTACATTATCCTAAAATAATCGATATTAGCAGCAATCAATTGTTTTTTAAATAAAATGAGAGTAGACTCGCTGAGTCGATGGTCAAGGAATTTAGTATTTTGGAGTCGACTCTCCACGGGGTCATCAGGATGGTGGGAGGGGTTGTGCGATGGGGTGGAAGTAGTAAGTAGCACGCTCCAAAAAAGCTGAGCAATGCTTTTGCCAAACATGCCATGGATAGCAGGGGTCCTTATGTCAGTAGCATAGGTTGGGAAAAGCTGGAATTATTTTCCCTTATCACATGGATTCTTATACCCCACAAACGCTACTCAGTTTAACCTAGTAGGTTTGTCTTTTAATGTGTTTTGTATATTACAGATTAATTAGTAATGCATGTGTAATGCATGTTATTTACATGTGAAGTTAATGATATGAACATTATCTATAATGTCACCTTAGATCAATGCAGGTCATATTAGATCAACGATCTGGCATTAATGATCACATGCACTCTTAAATCTCTACCCGGTACAGCCAGAAGAGGACTGGCCAATCTTCTGAGCTTGGTTCCTCTCTAGGTTTCTTTCTTCCTAGGTTCCTGCCATCTAGGGAGTTTTTTCTATGCACTGTGCTTCTGCATTGTTTTCTCTTTGGGATTTTAGGCTGGGTATCTGTAAAGCACTTTGTGAAAACTGCAGATGTAAAAAGGGCTTTAGAAAATGCATTTAATTGATTTATTGAACAGCAGGTCTAGTTTGCTCATCATTATGTTTTTATCCAGACAGAATATTTGAAAGAAGGAAATTTTATATGTATCTGTTGGCGGATGCGTGCAGGCCCATTGCTGATGATCCAGGTTTGTCAGATGCCTCCGCGATGGAGCGTAATGAACCCCCTGAAGGGGATCAGTCATTTCTTCACCACGGCAGCCCCAGAATAAAGATGATGGAACATGCCACTGCAATAGAACAACAACATCAACAACAAAGCAATAAAATATAAAGCAAAGGATGAATTACAACTTTTTTTAAAGTATAATCTGACCAATTCCCGTCTAGTGCAAATTCCTCCATGCATCTCCTACTATAATTTTAATATGATCAATGATCAAATGACCCCCAGTATTCAATCACATTACTTTGCACACATAATGGACACTACAGACCCCTTCCCTAATTAAATTCATTTATTCATTCTTATGATGTCGTGCTGCTCTCAAATGCTCCTCTGTGTGTTATATTTCCTAGTTATTGAAGTCATAAATATGACATGATGGGATTCAAGTGTTTTTTATTCAGAACAATTCTTCAACCAAGTTAGCAGGCTAGATAAGCTAGCTAACATTGCTGATAATAAAGTTGTCTAACTTACTAATCTTGACAATATCGTCTTGATTGAAAAGGTGAAAGGTCAGTGAAGAAACATCACAACTCATTAACTTGGGTACTAAAATAACCCTATTCCAGAATTTTCGGACAGCACTTGAAGGCAGCATCATTGTCATCCTCCTGTCGGGATGTACTGCTTGGTCTATTTGCAGCAGGGTTACAGAGTCTGGACAAAGCGAGAGGAGACCAACACTGATGCAGAGCCATTGTGACGGGTGAAGTGCCTTGAGATAGCCCCAGGGGAGATGGGCATCCTGCCAACGCTGCAAGTCTATGGTGTGATTTGGCCAACAGGCAACGGCAACAGCTTGCACCCCTGGTTCGTCCCACCACAACACTTGCCTTACCCAATCACACCTGTCACCCACCACGCCACCTTGTTCCTAACCCTAACCGAACACTCAATCCCACACACTATGTCTTCACTCTTTCTTTCTTGACCCCTGATAACTCCCTCGGTCCTGCTGCCTTCCCTCACCCCAATTGCAACCTTACCTAGTACACCCCAACCCATTAGTCTACTCCCTCCCTCCTCTACCACTGTGAGGGGATAAAGAGGGGTGGAGTGTGGGCTGGTCACGCTGCCCTTGCCCTGAATTGACACTCTGTCTCTTATTACACAGCTGTCTGCGGCATGTCCACCTTCAACAGGGGGCAGGGGGCTGACCAAATTAGTCTCTTTCCCAGCTCCTGCCACCCACCCCTCTCCCTATGCCCAATCCCCCACACCCCAAGACTCATCAGAAATATTTAACTGTCAGACTTTCTTTATTTTATTTTTATTTAACCTTTATTTAACTAGGCAAGTCAGGTAAGAACAAATTCTTATTTACAATAAAAAATTGTAAAAAAATATATATAAATAAACATTGGACATAACACACATCATGACAAGAGAGACAACACTACATAAAGAGAGACCTGAGACAACAACACAGCAAGGCAGCAACACATGACAGCACAGCATGGTAGCAACACAACATGGTAGCAGCACAAAACATGGTACAAACAGTATTGGGCACAGACAACAGCACAAAGGGCAAGAAGGTAGAGACAACAATACATCACGCAAAGCAGACACAACTGTCAGTAAGAGTGTCCATAATTGAGTCTTTGAATGAAGAGATTGAGATAAAACTGTCCAGTGTAAGTGTTTGTTACATCTTGTTCCAGTCGCTAGCTGCAGCGAACTGAAAAGAGGAGCGACCCAGCCCTGATTAAAGCTGACCATCCAACTTTTTGCAATGGATACACGTTGTAAACTAAAGATTGCATGGTTTTTGCATTATGAAATTGGAATGAGTCTACTGGGCTGGAATGGGTTGACAACACTGTTAACTCACAACTTGATAATGGTAACCTCAGCAGTGCAGTAATTGGCCTGTGTGTTTTGAGTGTGTTTCTTCCATATCGATCATTAGTCGAGCTGTAGGTTGAGAGACAGTCAAGTAATAGCATCTAAGAATGACTCTCTCAGTCTCCTGATATAGCAGCTGCAAAATGCAAACGTCACACACTACAGCTGCCCAGATCTGAGCTAGAACAGTTATGCAACGGAGGGCCGTTATACGATGCGTGTGAACCGACAGACCACACTACAGAAGCTACGGAATCACTGCGACTTCACAAGATATGGAAACCCCTCTGCTCCGACCTCAAAAATGAGCTCACAGTCTGTCCACCTCACTACATACAGATGTAGGATCTTAATTTGACCTGTATTGTCACAGCAAAATAATACTGCAGCAACAGGATTTGAACGTTTAGTCCATAATGTCGCTTGATCGTGGTTAAGCTAATAGCTGGACAAAATGATGCTACATGAAAAGTGGAATACTGTTAATATACAGGTGTGTTAATGCAGGTTTTCAGTGAATTTATGTAAATCATAAAGCTCATCTGCATTTCCTGTGGCAGAGAAATTCTCAGCAATGAAAGTGATCGAATTAAGATCCTACATCTGTAGACTATAGATGCTTTTTATACTGTCTTGTTGTCAATGGTCAATGGTCAATGTTTCCTAATGCAGAGAGTTGGTTAATCTTTTTTGGGTTATGCAAGGGATGACGAGTTCAGGAACCACCGTCCAAGGCTGGAGAAACCTAAATGCCAGTGCCTTCTCACCCCATAGACTACAGACTACAGACACATTTTTTGGGCATACACTATCCTTTCAAACGCAGTCCACAGACTCTCTCCTAGCGCACTGCACACTGATCAATGGATGTTTGAGCCAAATTTGGTTAGAAATGTTGTTTCATGTAATGTTGTCGCTATAAAATATAGATTACTTTTTTATCCTGCACTTTAATGACTACACTGGTCAATGTCTACATTGAGGTTTCATGATTTATATTGATTAAATTGATTTATTGATGGATTGATACATTTTTTGGGGGTAAAACAATTTGTACAGTTTAAAAACTACAAGAAGCCCAGAGGATGACACATGAACAGACCTGAGTTTACATACATGTGTATTTGAGTATTTATTATTTAAATACCTTTTTCTGTGTATTTTAGTATTTTCAAATGCACAGCCCAAAACAAGTACATTTGTTTGAGTATTTGAACGGTTATTTTTTTTAAACCAAATAGTGTAATTGAGTCAGTGTATATGAATCAGTGTACGTGGGGAATTTTCTAATAATTTTCCAAGTGTATTTCCAAATACATCAACATTTTAAACTAAAAGATATCTGAATACTTACGTTGAATGTATGTGAAAGTAATTGAGATACATGAAAGCGTAAAAACACTTATTTCAATGTTGTCCTCGGTGTAAGACCAACACAGGACATAAAACATAGGAAAATACATGGAAATACATCGGCCTATGATAAGCAACTAACTAGCCTACATCTCAATTAATACATAATTATTTTTTTTACCCCTTTTTTCTGCCCAATTGTCTCATCGCTACAACTCCCGTACGGGCTCGGGAGAGAAGAAGGTTGAAAGTCATGCGTCCTCCGATACACAACCCAACCAGCCGCACTGCTTCTTAACACAGCGTGCATCCAACACGCATCCAGCACCAATGTTTCGGAGGCTACACCGTGCACCTGGCAACCTTGGCAAGCGCGCACTGCACGTCAACTATGACAGACAAAATGAGAAAAAAAAATCAAGAAAATCACATTGCAGGATTTTTTATGAATTTATTTGCAAATTATGGTGGAAAATAAGCATTTTCTGTAGTTCTTGACAAGGTTTGCACACACTGCAGCAGGGATTTTGGCCCACTCTTCCATACAGACCTTCTCCAGATCCTTCAGGTTTCGGGGCTGTCACTGGGCAATATGGACTTTCAGCTCCCTCCAAAGATTTTCTATTGGGTTCAGGTCTGGAGACTGGCTAGGCCACTCCGGAACCTTGAGATGATTCTTACGGAGCCACTCCTTAGTTGCCCTGGCTGTGTGTTTCGGGTCGTTTTCATGCTGGAAGACCCAGCCACGGCCCATCTTCAATGCTCTTACTGAGGGAAGGAGGTTGTTGGCCAAGATCTCGCGATACATGGCCCCATCCATCCTCCGCTCAATACAGTGCAGTCGTCCTGTCCCCTTTGCAGAAAGCATACCAAATAATGATGTTTCCACTTCCATGCTTCATGGTTGGGATGGTGTTCTTGGTGTTGTACTCATCCTTTGTCTTCCTCCAAACACGGCGAGTGGAGTTTAGCTCTATTTTTGTCTCATCAGACCACATGACCTTTTCCCATTCCTCCTGTGGATCATCCAGGTGGCCATTGGCAAACTTCAGACGGGCCTGGACATGCGGTGGCTTGAGCAGGGGGACCTTGCATGCGCTGCAGGATACTAATCCATGACGGCGTAGTGTGTTACTAATGGTTTTCTTTGACTGTGGTCCCAGCTCTCTTCAGGTCATTGACCAGGTCCTGCCGTGTGGTTCTGGGCTGATCCCTCACCTTCCTCATGATCATTGATGCCCCACGAGGTGAGATCTTGCATGGAGCCCCAGACCGAGGGTGATTGACCGTCATCTAGAACCTCTTCCATTTTCTAATAATTGCGCCAACAGTTGTTGCCTATTGTCCTGTAGATCCTAGGATCTCTGAATGATCCAATGTTGACCTAAATGACTAATGATGATAAATACAATTCACCTGTGTGTAATCAAGTCTCCGTATAAATGCACCTGCACTGTGATAGTCTCAGAGGTCCGTTAAAAGCGCAGAGAGCATCATGAAGAACAAGGAACACACCAGGCAGGTCCGAGCTACTGTTGTGAAGAAGTTTAAAGACGGATTTGGATACAAAAAGATTTCCCAAGCTTTAAACATCCCAAGGAGCACTGTGCAAGCGATAATATTGAAATGGAAGGAGTATCAGACCACTGCAAATCTACCAAGACCTGGCCGTCCCTCTAAACTTTCAGCTCATACAAGGAGAAGACTGATCAGAGATGCAGCCAAGAGGCCCATGATCACTCTGGATGAACTGCAGAGATCTACAGCTGAGGTGGGAGACTCTGTCCATAGGACAACAATCAGTCGTATATTGCACAAATCTGGCCTTTATGGAAGAGTGGCAAGAAGAAAGCCATTTCTTAAAGATATCCATAAAAAGTGTTGTTTAAAGTTTGCCACAAGCCACCTGGGAGACACACCAAACATGTGGAAGAAGGTGCTCTGGTCAGATGAAGCCAAAATTGAACTTTTTGGCAACAATGCAAAACATTATGTTTGGCGTAAAAGCAACACAGCTCATCACCCTGAACACACCATCCCCACTGTCAAACATGGTGGTGCCAGCATCATGGTTTGGGCCTGCTTGTCTTCAATAGGGACAGGGAAGATGGTTAAAATTGATGGGAAGATGGATGGAGCCAAATACAGGACCATTCTGGAAGAAAACCTGGTAGAGTCTGCAAAGGACCTGAGACTGGGACGGAGATTTGTCTTCCAACAAGACAATGATCCAAAACATAAAGCAAAATCTACAATGGAATGGTTCAAAAATAAACATATCCAGGTGTTAGAATGGCCAAGTCAAAGTCCAGACCTGAATCCAATCGAGAATCTGTGGAAAGAACTGAAAACTGCTGTTCACAAATGCTCTCCATCCAACCTCACTGAGCTCGAGCTGTTTTGCAAGGAGGAATGGGAAAACATTTCAGTCTCTCGATGTGCAAAACTGATAGAGGCATACCCCAAGCGACTTACAGCTGTCATCGCAGCAAAAGGTGGCGCTACAAAGTATTAACTTAAGGGGGCTGAATAATTTTGCACGCCCAATTTTTCAGTTTTTGATTTGTTAAAAAAGTTTGAAATATCCAATAAATGTCGTTCCACTTCATGATTGTGTCCCACTTGTTGATTCTTCACAAAAAAATACAGTTTTATATCTTTATGTTTGAAGCCTGAAATGTGGCAAAAGGTCGCAAAGTTCAAGGGGGCCGAATACTTTCGCAAGGCACTGTATGTTTGATAAAAAAGTTATTGACACCAACTCCATTCACCACGCTCAACAGATGTGGGTAGAGCAGTATACTAAAGGGTGAAACAAAACATATCACAGAAGCTCTTATGAAGGCCGAGAGGCAGATACTTAAGCTTTGTAAACCAAAGTGATACTGGCAAAAGCAGTGCGTGACAGTTTTGTAAAATGTTGTACTTTTTTTGTGTGTAGAGCACTAATAGTACTGGATCAAAAAATAAAAGCATAAACACACTGTAAGGTTTCCTGAAAGTTACAAGGATGGTATTTTAAGGAAAGTGATATGTTGGGAACATAAAAACATTGTACATGGAAGATATTTTCACTTGTAGCCTACTCTGGATAGTGTTGGAAGAGGTGAGAATTGTAGCCCCTGAGAGCGCCTTGCTTGGAATCCATACAACTTGACCCTTTGGAGGAGCTAGCCATGTCAACTGTACATCCCATGTCAGAATATCATGGTGGCAAGCTGCAGCTGCCCAAAATACTTGTAGCCTTTTGAAACCTGATTCTGAACACTACATACATAACATGTCACTCTACAGGATCTACCCCCCCCCCCCCCCCCCCCCCCTAATATGATTAGCATGAGGTTGTAAGTAACATGAACATTTCCCAGGACATAGACATATCTGATATGGGCAGAAAGCTTAAATTCTTGTTAATCTAACTACACTGTCCAATCTACAGTAGCTTTTACAGTGAAATAATACCATGCTATTGTTTGAGGAGAGTGCACAATTAGGAACTTGAAAATGTATTATTAAACCAATTAGGCACATTTGGGCAGTCTAGATAGAACATTTTGAACAGATATGCAATGGTTCATTTGATCAGTATAAAACTTTGCACATACACTGCTGCCATCTAGTGGTCAAAATCTAAATTGAACCTGGGCTGGAATAATACATTATGGCCTTTCTCTTGCATTTCAAAGGTGATGGTACAAAAAAACGCATGTTTTTTTCTTTGTATTATCTTTTACCAGATCTAATGTCTTATATTCTCCTACTTTAATTTCACATTTCCACAAACTTTAGTGTTTCCTTTCAAATGGTATTAGAATATGCATATCCTTGCTTCAGGTCCTGAGCTACAGGCAGTTAGATTTGGGTAAGTAATTTTAGGCGAACATTTAAAAAAAGGGTTTGGATTTTTAAGAGGTTGGGGTTTCAACTGGTGGCTTATGGTGGGAGACGAAGGATCCAGGGTTGTGGAGGGGGTTACTCATCCAAAGCAGGGGGCTCCTTTAGGATTCCACATAGTCTTTCCTGGACCGTTATCTTACCCTGATCCATAGTCTTGTGGAATTACTTAAGAAACATGACATAGAAATAAGATTTCAAAATTGTTCTTCACCTCTTATCCTGAACAGCAAATCAAGTTGTTCCAGCTTTTTAACAGCCCCCAATACATTTTATCTTAATGGTGACAATTGTTTTCACCACCATGTTAGCTTTGTTCACCTGTCAAACTGCTATGGCATTTTACAGAAAATATGTGTAAATCCCACCTGTCTTTTGAAAACAGACTAAGAATCATTAAATTAAGAAAGCTAGTGAACGCGGATTGTGTTTATTGAATTTCCTATTTGAAGATCAGTGCTGTTATATGGTTGTCAGTGAGAAGAGAGAGGAGTGCTTGTTTGCGTGGTAACGAGCCTGCAGGGTCATGTGTACTGAGGTCAAGAGGAGGCTATATTTATCACACCCCAAACACTGCCCCCCACCCTCCACCTACCTAAAGTGGTGATTACATTTCATTGAGTCAGTTGCTTGTCTGTCCACCATCCCAAAGATCTAGTCCAGGCAAACTGTTCCCAGAAAACCTGTAGGTTCAGCAAAAATGTCATGCAATTGACCACAGTATACTGTATCATGTAGGTGCGAATGGGCATAAAAATGCATGCAACAAAGCCAACAGCCCAGCATATGTGAAACATATATGTACAGGATGTACTCTTTTATGTCATCATGTTTGTTTGTTTGTTTGTTTGTTTGTTTGTTTGTTTGAATGTGCAAAGGACATGTATTTATGTACAGTGTGTGACCATGGATGACACGTACTCATGTATATTATACCACTGGGTTGGCACATTTCTAGTTGCTGTGGCAGAATATTTTCCTATCCCATCTGAGCACCAGACAGCCTGCATCCTTACATACCCCGAAATCCCCCAGCACCGAGGATGCACGGTCATGTGATGAGTAACATCCGGGTAAATCCGTTTGAATTCAATCACTTTTTGACAGCATCCCTTTGATTAAAAAATACACTTCCATACATGCTTGCCGATTGAAGAAGTGGTCAGAAAGTTACTTTTTGTACCTGAATGCCAAAACATTCAGGAGATAAAGGTACTCAAAGTTGACCCATTTGCACAGGAACAGACACGTGGTGTTTGCCAGCTGTCCCGTGGGCATCACCTGGTGTGGGTGCACTGATCCTGGCATAAACAGCCTCTAGCACAGGCATTCCCAAAACTAAGCACAGGCTCAGACAGTACACAGGCCTTCACCCAGTGCAGTGGAAAACATCCTATGCTAGCACCACTCTCTTCTGTTGGGGCCTGCCTAACAACACATGCTGGTACATACTGTGCATATATGAACACACAAAATACACATAAGCACTTGTTCATGTCATTGCAAAATATGTTATTCCGTAGTTCGTGCCAATCCCAACCCCACCGATCCCCGCCCTTAAAACACATCAAGTACAAAGCAACAAAACATCAAGCAAAAGCCGATCGTTGGACAGCTCAGCTATCTACAGTCTACATCCTTGAGGCCTTTTCACTGATTTCAGTACAGTTCTGTTCAATAAGCACACAGTGTTTTCTTGTACCCCGTTTCACAGAGCGTTGAAATGTGTACTGTGAAATACAGTCTTGGCACTTGACTTTCAAACGTATTCAATTTGTTGGTTAATAAGTGTCTTGGCTCAACGAGAGAATTCGGGTACATTTCACTGTGTCATTCCCCAGTATGATTCCAGGCCCTGTGCTGCCCCCTGCCAGATTTTGCCAGCCCATATAGGGTGTGGTTGTCTCTCTATGCCACTAGCAGCTGAACCATAAATTAGCTTGTATAAAACTCCAGCCCTAGTTGCACACACGCACGCACACACACACACACACACACACACACACACACACACACACACACACACACACACACACACACACACACACACACACACACACACACACACACACACACACACACACACACACACATAGTGACAGACAAACACCCTTTCAATACACCTAACATGCTCTACTAAAGGGCTTAGTACATTGCATGCCCATATAGCTCAGGGCCGACCACACTGTGGCCAGACAATGTTTGGTTTAGACCGTCAAGGGAGGGGGAGGTGATAACTATGGCTCTATTCAAGCTTTACAGATTCTGCAATATAAGTTTTAAAGTAATGTCCGATTGAGCTGACTTAAGCATTTTTTTGTGGAAGCAGTCTCCGCTAAGTAGTTAAGTAGAAGGTAGCCTAGTGGTTACGTGCTTGGGCCATTAACCGAAAGGGCGCTGGTTTGAATCCCCTGAGCTGAATAGGTGAAAAATCTGTCAGTGTGCCCTTGAGCAAGGCACTTAACTCTAGATGCACTGGATAAGAGTGTCTACTAAAATGTACAATGTCAATCATGCTGTAAAGCTGAACTTCTGCCATGCGGAAGCCCTTAGTTGGGCTCTCAATTTACTGTTTGGAGTTAGACAATTAAAATAAACAGGTGCAAAATTGAAATTTAGTAGTGCATAAGCAGCTTTTCACTTTTCAGCACTCCACTCACAGTGTGCACAGCCCGTTGCTCTGCGAAGAATGTGAGGATGGATTTGACCCTCTGCAGCAACAGGGCTGTGCGTACTCTTAGTGAAATGCTGAAACTGAAATATTGCTTTTTAGGAGTGTGCAGGGATAGAAGTTGTTCCTTGTGTTTCTTGGCTATTTACATCGTTTTGTTCACACGCTAGGTTATATTTCAATGTTGGTTTGAGCTTTCTCAACTGCTAGCGATTGGAGAAGAGACATTGGGGTATCTCATCTCTGACATGCCAGTGCAACCAACCACCCGCCCTTAAAGGCGGCAGCTGAACAGTTTTGTCTCACCTAAGTGATTCAAATATTTGAGGGTACATTGTGCTTGATTGAGCATGGACATTTTCAATACCGTTTTGATGCATTTCAGTCACTTACTGATGCAAATACAAATTGTTACACTTTTCCCTCAAGAAATTTGACACATATCCTAGTTATTATTCTTAGGAACTGTGGCGTACAGCAGGTCAGCCACCAGGGGGAGACTTGTCGAGGCCTGTTGACAGATGGAGTATACATCACGAGGTGATGGCTCCCTCTGCTGGACGTGCCAGGTCTCGACGGGATCTCTGGCCAGGACTAATTGGGGCTGATTGGGGTGAGTAATCAAGGGCTGATTGCTCATCAGCTGTACGAGTCCCATAAAGCTGCCAGAAGGGTAGCACACAGGGGAGAGACTGGTGGAGGAGAAGACTCTCGTATAGTTTGGGACGGTTCCAGACATAACAGGAGGGAGTTCAGTTTTGATCCCCACAGGACACAGCAAGACCCGGAGCTCAGAAGACAGTAACCCGGAGAGGGTCTCATGGGTGAGACCTGTTCTTTTCTTTTGAACTATTATTTTAATAAACACCTTTGAAACTGAGCTAATCCTACTCTGTCCGTGTCTGATCTGTGTAAATGTTTTGACCCAACCCCCTGGTCTGCCACAAGTGGTGGAGAATGCGGGCATTCTGGTAACGTGGTCAGATCAGGGTTGACGTTTACACAGCATCAGCATAGACAAGTTGATAGCTCAGTTCATCCAGGCCCAACAAGCCCATCAGGCGGTTCAGGAATGAACGCTGGAGGAACACAAAAACAGCCGACTCATTGAGGAAATCAGGAAGCTACAAGGAGGAGCGTCTACTGAATCACATCCAAACCAGTTTTTAATCAAGCTAACAGAAGATGACGACATCGAAACCTACCTCTGTACGTTTGAATGGACAGCACTACTGGAAGGATGGCCAAGGCAGAAGTGGGCCAGTCTGCTGGCCCCATTAGTCTCTGGGAATGCCCAAAAGGCGTATTGGGACCTGAACGATGAACAGGCGGCTACGAAGGACTCAAACGGGAGCTACTCAGCCGCTACGGGTACAGCCTGGCCCATCGGGCTCAACTCTTCCACAACTGGAGGTTCGTAGCCAACGCATCCCCCCGAGCCCAGATGAGCGACCTACTACACGTCACCAGGGGGTGGCTCCTAACCGACGTATACGCTCTCTCCATCCTAGACAAAGTGGTCCTGGATCGTTTCCTAAAGGCACTACCCCACGACATGAAGAGGGCAGCGAGTCTATGCGTGCCTCAGACCTTGGAGGGCCTCCTGGAAGCAGTGAGACGCATCAGAACACTCAGGCCCTGCTGAGTGGGAGCCGGGCCGAGTCGGCGACCCGGTCGAGGAGGACAGCCCCACTGCTGTGTACCCCGAACCGACAGTCGGCAGGGCCAAAGGACAGCAAACCCCTGGAGAGACGGCTGGGGTAGGGCCGACCCGCCACCGACGACCCCAGGTAGATGGAGACCAAAGGAGGTGTTTTGAGTGTGGCGCCTGGGGGCACACTGCCTGGAATTGCCCAGCTCGAGAGGAGTCGATGTCATCAGTAAGCCCCGAGGCGAGGTGGGTCACACAGTGAACTACGTCACCTCCTGTTGGGCACACCACGAATCAACTGCACCCATGGTCCCGGTGAAGGTTGACGGAAACGACACGGAAGCTCTGTTAGACTCCGGAAGTATGGTTAGCCTCGTAACCATGAGCCTGCTGAACCAGGAGACCGAACATGGTAGGGAGATGTCCATTTCCTGTGTTCACGGGGACATAAAGCGGTATCCAACCGTATGGGCCAACATCGTGACGCCACAAGGGAGCTGCCAGATGACGGTGGGTGCATTACCAGAGTTGCCAGTACCTCTCCTAGTGGGACGAGATTGTCCTCTGTTCGTGGCCCTGTGGTATGAGCTGGCCGAAGACGATAGCAAGGACGACCCATCGCCTGTACGGCCTGGAAGCAAACGGTTGACCAACCTGTATCTACGGGTCCGGAGTTTGAGACGGAGGGGGTGCGGGAATCCAACCCCCTCCCCCCCTGGGGAACCCCGGGAGGAAGAGCCCAGCCTCCACCTCCTCGATTTCGAGGAGCCAGTCGAGACACCCGCTGGGGGCCAACTGAGGGGACAATTCGGGACGGCCCAGTGGGAGTATCCTCACTTGAAAGCCGCCGCAGCCCAAGTGATAGCTGTGGATGGACAGCTACTTCTGGGGGCTGGCGATACCCCCATTTCCAAATCAAGAATAACCTTTTGTATTAGGTGTCGTGCCAACAGGGGGAACTTTGAGAGGTATTGTTGCTGCCCCGAAGGTACGCACCTAGGAATGGAGAAGACCCGGGAACGGATCGCTGCCCGGTGTTAGAGTTGCGTAAATTCGAATCTGGTATCAGGATAAATATAACAATGAGTCACCGATTGCATACTACGTATTTTTTATTAGCTAAGTAATAAATGGCAAATGCAACTTTCGTATATACGGGCTCACTGTAATACCACGCAGGGCAGAACAGAGAACTGACAGGATGTATGTAAACAGTGTTCTTATACTGTGATGGACATAGTTCCAACCCGTCTGTTGGCCTATCACAGTAGAGGCTGGGCGTGGTTTAAACTTGCTCAGCCTATTGCAGGCGCTCAGGCGGGTCCCCGCCTCTTGGCGCTCCTTGGAGTCCTCCCTCCGTCGATGTGTAGATTCTTACTGTTCTGGTATCGCAGCCTAGTTATAACAGTTGCTCAGTTCCTGCTATTGTGTTGTTCAGTATTTTTCCATCTCAGTTAAACCTCGTAATGACCACCCCTCCCTATCACAACTTTGTAAGATACAGCAAGTCACACCATGTGCTCAATATTGTTACATACAAACAAATGGACAAAGCATCTGCTGGGCTGTTATCTACAGTTTTGCAACGTGCAGGTCACACCATGTTACTCAGTTCTTGTCACACACACAAACAGGCAAGTAGCAAGCAGTTGTTTAATCTCATAATGATGCTCCAGTGCACAAATGCAGATACCTCACACAACCAACATCAGATAATATTTAATCATATATATGGTAATGGCTATAATGTAAAACACAGAATCCCATACCGGTTCCACTGGCCCGGGATGAGGAGGGCCGTGGAAGACTGCTGCCCGGAGTGTCAAATGACTGCCCCAAAGAACCACTCCGAAACCCACTGCTCCCCCTACCGATCATCGGGGTGCCCTTTGAACGCATCGCCATGGCCATAGTTGGACCCCTGGTAAAAACAGCACGAGGACATCCTGGTAATAGTAGACTATTCCACACGGTATCCCGAGGTCATTCCCCTGCGGGCGGCGGTCTCCAAGGGAATCGCCCGGGAGCTGTTCCACCTCTTTAGCCGGGTGGGCATCCCAAAAGAGATCCTGACAGACCAAGGTACTGAGTTTATGTCCCGCCTAATGAGAGATTTGTGTGCTCTCCTGCAGATCAAGCAGATCCGGACCTCCGTCTTTCACCCACAGACGGATGGGCTTGTCAAGAGGTTCAATAAAACGCTCAATCAAATGCTGTGGAAGGTCATCGAGCAGGACGGGACGAACTGGTACCAGCTACTACCCCACCTAATGTTCTCAATCTGAGAAGTACCCCAGTCCTCCACTGGGTTTTCCCCTTTCAAACACCTCTACGGGAGGAGGCCACACGGCCTACTGGACCTTGCCAAGGAGGTGTGGGAAGCCCAACCAACCTCCTTACGCAGCGTGGTAGAGCACGTGGAGACGATGAGGGAGTGGATGACAGCCATACGGCCAGTCATGAGGGAACATATGGAGAAGGCCCAAGGCGCCCAAGCCCAGGTCTACAATCGGGGAGCCCAGCCCCGAGAATTCCAGGTGGGAGAAGGGTGTTGGTCTTAATCTCCACGGCTGAAAGGAAGTTCCTGGCAACATGGCACGGGTCATACAAGGTGATAGAGAAGCTGGGACCTGTCAATTACCACGTATGGCAACCGGGGAGATGGAAACCACAACAGATTTACCTTGTGAGCCTGTTGAAGAAGTGGCACAAGAGGACAGCCTTGGCCGTGTTATGGTCGGCACCCCGGACGCCAATGGTACCAGTGGTGGTCCCGAGCAATGAGGACCCAGAAGCAAGATCTCAGGGAGCTCGTCGATCGGAACACGGCGGTGTTCTCAGAGATGCCAGGTCGTACAACCCTCATTGAATACCACATCCGTACCCGGTCCAGGGAAACGGTACGAAAGAGGCCATATCGGATTCCGTAGGCCAAAAGGAAGGTTGTGAAACAGGACGTGGAGGTTATGCTGAGGATGGGGGTTGTTGAAGAGTCCCACAGTGCATGGTGCAGCCCCATTGTGTTGGTACCCAAACCGGACGGTAGCCTACACTTCTGTAATGATTTCTGGGGTGTGAACGACATAAACTTGTTCGAAGCCTACCCTATGCCGAGAGTGGACGAGCTCATTGACCGATTGGGAAAGGCCCTGTACATCAGCACCCTTGACCTGACCAAAGGATACTGGCAGGTACCGTTGGCAGCCTCCTCCACGGAGAAGACGGCGTTTTCGACACCAGATGGATTGTATCAGTACCGGGTGCTCCCATTTGGTCTCCATGGAGCCCCGCCCACATTCCAGCGACTGATGAACAAAGTACATCCACCCCACCAGCAATACGCAGCGGCCTATTTGGATGATATCATCATCCCCAGCCAAGGTTGGAAAGAGCACCTGACGCGCCTGCAGGCGGTGCTGGATGCGCTCAGACAAGCCGGGTTGACCGCGAACCCTAAGAAATGCAAACCAGGGTTCGAGGAGGCGGAGTACCTGTGATATTTGCTTGGACGGAGGAACGTCAAGCCCCAGGAGAGGAAGGTTCACACGATATCTGACTGGCCCGTTCCACGCACCAAGACACAGGTCAGGTCCTATAGCCGGTTTATCCCCAAAGCTGATACCCAGAGAGAAAAAGTACTCTATTGTTGAGAAAGATTGTCTAGCAGTGAAGTGGGCACTAGACACACTCAAGTATTACCTGTTAGGTACCCACTTCACCCTGGTCACGGACCATCCAGACCAGGGGATGGGAAACAAACGATCGGGTCACCAAGTGGTTCTTGTCCCTTCAACGCTTTTCTTTTTCTGTTGTGCACAGGTCAGGGGCGAAGCATGGAAATGCGGATGCCCTATCAAGAAGGGAGACATACGTCGCACTGATGACAGTCCCCTCCCCGACAGAGCATACAGGGGGATGTGTGGTGTACAGCAGGTCAGCCACCAGGGGGAGACTCGTCGAGGCCTGGTGACAGAGTATACATCATGAGGCGATGGCTCCCTCTGCTGGACATGCCAGGTCTCGACGGGATCTTTGGCCAGGACTAATTGGGGCTGGTGAGTAATCAAGGGCTGACTGCTCATCAGCTGTACGAGTCCCATAAAGCTGCAAGAAGGGTAGCACAAAGGGGAGAGACTGGGGGAAGAAAGGACTCCCGTATAGTTGGGGAAGGTTCCCGACGTAACAGGAGGGAGTTCAGTTTTTGATCCCCACAGGACACAGCAAGACCCGGGGTCCAGAAGACGGTATCTCGGAGAGAGGGTCTCATGGGGGAGACCTGTTCTTTTCTTTTGAACTATTATTTTAATAAACACATTTGAAACTGAGCTAATCCTACTCTGTCTGCGTCTGATCTGTGTAAACATTTTGACCCAACACCCAAATCAAATTAAATCAAATCAAATTTTATTTGTCACATACACACCCTGGTCTGCCAAAAAGAACATAGACACTTTTTTTTGTTATGTATATATACATCTTTAATACAGGTAATCAGAATGTGCTGTTAGGTGTCAAGTTATATGGCTACAATTGTATTGATGATTGAAGTGTGATTTTTAGGATTGCTTGCTAAAGACCTATTGTTTAAAGACCATAAATAGCTATTGTTTACCTTCTATGTGTCTAAATACATAGGCCTAATGTGTATTTGTTTGGCCCGCAGCCCAACACGCAAGGCCAAAGATTTGAGCACCCCTGCTACAGCTCATCTAAGCACATAGTCACATCCTAAATGATTGCCACCCTTCATTAAGATGAGCAAAAATACTGTATATAAAATAAATTATGTAAATACTGAGGTATATAAAAAAAAATGGAAATTATATTATTTTGTACTAATGCATTTGCTCAGAGAAAGATCATTTGTATCATCTGCATTTACAATCCACTTTTAAAAAAAAACTTAATCTCAGTTTAAGGAACTGTATTGTGGCCTTTCACGGCATTGGGTTTCACTGAGCTATAAAAATGAGGTAACCCGGATGTAAAATCCATTTGTCATCCATCATCATGGAGGAAGTCGGATGGCTCCGGAGAAGAAGGCAGACATTTTACGTGCCCCCAGCCGATTGTGTTTCCTTGATAGTTTATTTGCGTAGCTGTAATTTATTTATTTTTCCTTATTTTGTACATAATGTTGCCGCTACCGTCTCTTATGACCGGACACAACTTCTAGACATCAGGACTGTGATTACTCACCATGGACTAGTAAAATATTTTTTTTCCTTTCATGACTCTGACGAGCTCGACGCAAAGAATATACTGCTTCCTCGGGAACAGGCCCAGATACCGGTGATCTGCGTGAAAAGGAGGCGGCGAAAGAGGGGCCGAAGTTCAGCTGAGATTTTGTAGGTGATCGAATAAACCCCAACTTCCTTCCATTCTGCTAGCAAACGTGCAATCTTTGGAGAATAAAATCGACGAGTTATGCGAAAGACTAAACTCCCAATGGGACATTAAAAACTGTAACATCTTATGCTTCACAGAGTCGTGGCTGAACGATGACAATATCAACATACAGCTAGCTGCCTGGTTATACGATGTACCGGCAGGATAGAACAGCGCCGTCTGGTAAGACAAGGGGCGGTGGTCTATGTAATTTTGTAAGCAACAGCTGGTGCACAATAACTAAGGAAGTCTCGAGCTATTGCTCGCTTGGAGGTAGAGTATCTCATGATAAGCTGTAGACCACACTACCTACCGAGAGAGTTTATCTGTATTCTATGTAGCTGTTTACATACCACCACAGACTGAGGCTGGCACTAAGACAATTGACATTGAATGAGCTGTATTCCACCATAAGCAAACAAGAGGCGGCGCTCTTAGTAGCCGGGGACTTTAATTCAGGGAAACTTAAATCCATTTAACCAAATTTCTATCAGCATGTTAAATGTGCAACCAGAGGGAAAATAACTCTGGACCACCTATACTCCACACACAGAGACGCATACAAAGCTCTCCCTCGCCCTCCATTTGGCAAACCATAATTCTATCCCCCTGATTCCTGCGCACAAGCAAAAATTAAAGCAGGAAGCACCAGTGACTAGATCAATAAAAAAGTGGTCAGAGGAAGCAGATGCTAAGCTACAGGACCGTTTCGCTAGCACAGACTGGAATATGTTCCGGGATTCCTCCAATGGCATTGAGGAGTACACCACATCAGTCATTGGCTTTATCAATAAGTGCATCGATGACGTCGTCCCCACAGTGACCATACGTACATACCCCAAACAGAAGCCATGGATTACAGTCAACATTCGCACTGAGCTAAAGGCTAGAGCTGCCACTTTCAAGGAGCGAGACTCTAACCCGGAAGCTTATAAGAAATCCCTCTATGCCCTCCGACGAACCATCAAACATGCAAAGCATCAATACAGGACTAAGATCGAGTCGTACTACACCGGCTCTGATGCTCGTGAAATGTGGCAGGGCTTGCAAACCATTACAGACTACAAAGGGAAGCACAGCCGAGAGCTGACCAGACGAGCTAAACTATTTCTACGCTCGCTTCGAGGCAAATAACACTGAAACATGCATGAGAGCACCAGCTGTTCCGGATGACTGTGTGATCACGCTCTCCGCAGCCGATGTAAGACCTTTAAACAGGTCAACATTCACAAGGCCGCAGGGCCAGAAGGATTATAAGGACGTGTACTGCAAGCATGCACTGACCAACTGGAAAGTGTCTTCACTGACGTTTTCAACCTCTCCCTGTCCGAGTCAGTAATACCAACATGTTTTAGGCAGACCACCATAGCCCTGTTCCCAATAACACTAAGGTAACCTGCCTAAATGACTACCGACTCTCTAACACTCACGTCTGTAGCCCTGAAGTGCTTTGAAAGGCTGGTCATGGCTCACATCAACACCATCACCCCAGAAACCCTAGACCCACTCCAATTTGTATATCGTCCCAACAGATCCACAGATGATGCATTCTCTATTGCGCTCCACACTGCCCTTACCCAACTGGACAAAAGGAACACCTATATGAGAATGCTATTCATTGACTACAGCTCAGCGTTCACCACCATAATGCCCTCAAAGCTCATCACTAAGCTAAGGACCCTGGGACAAAACACCTCCCTCTGCAACTGGATCCTGGACTTCCTGATGGGCCGCCCCCAGGTGGTAAGGGTAGGTAACAACACATCCACCACGCTGATCCTCAACACAGGGGTCCTTCAAGGGTGCATGCTCAGTCCCCTCCTGTATTCCCTGTTCACTCATGACTGCACTGTCAGGCACGACTTCAACACCATTATTACATTTGCCGATGACACAACAGTGGTAGGCCTGATCACCGACAATGACGAGACAGCCTATAGGGAGGAGGTTAGAGACCTGGTCGTGTGGTGCCAGGCGAACAACCTCTCTCTCAACATGATCAAGACAAAGGAGATAATTGTGAACTACAGGAAAAAGAGGACCGAGCACGCCCCCATTCTCATTGACGGTGCTGCAGTGTAGCAGGTTGAGTGTTTCAAGTCCCTTGGTGTCAACATCACCAACAAACTAACATGGTCCAAGCACACCAAGACAGTCGTGAAGAGGGCATAACCAAACCTAGTCCCCCTCAGGAGACTGAAAAGATTTGGCATGGGTCCTCAGATCCTCAAAAGGTTCTACAGCTGCACCATCGAGAGCAAACCATTGAGAGCAAACTGTGAAGGACCTCTGCGTTATTCTGAACCCTGATCTCTCTTTTGAAGAACATATTAAGACCATTTCAAGGACAGCTTTTTTCCATCTACGTAACATTGCAAAAATCAGAAACTTTCTGTCCAAAATTGATGCAGAAAAATGAATCCATGCTTTTGTCACTTCTAGGTTAGACTACTGCAATGCTCTACTTTCCGGCTACCCGGATAAAGCACTAAATAAACTTCAGTTGGTGCTAGAATCCTGACTAGAACCAAAAAATTTGATCATATTACTCCAGTGCTAGCCTCCCTACACTGGCTTCCTGTCAAGGCAAGGGCTGATTTCAAGGTTTTACTGCTAACCTACAAAGCATTACATGGGCTTGCTCCTACCTATCTCTCTGATTTGGTCCTGCCGTACATACCTACACGTACGCTATGGTCACAAGACGCAGACCTCCTAATTGTCCCTAGAATTTCTAAGCAAACAGCTGGAGGCAGGGCTTTCTCCTATAGAGCTAATTTTTCATGGAATGGTCTGCCTATCCATGTGAAAGACACAGACTCTGTCTTGATCTTTAAGTCTTTATTGAAGACTCATCTCTTCAGTAGGTCCTATGATTGAGTGTAGTCTGGGCCAGGGGTGTGAAGGTGAACGGAAAGGCACTGGAGCGACGAACCGCCCTTGCTGCCTCTGCCTGGCCGGTTCCCTTCTCTCCACTGGGATTCTCTGCCTCTAACCCTATTACGGGGGCTGAGTCACTGGCTTACTGGTGCTCTTCCATGCCGTCCCTGGGAGGGGTGCGTCACTTGAGTGGGTTGAGTCACTGACTTGATCTTCCTGTCTGGGTTGGGGACCCCCTCGAGTTCGTGCCATGTGGAAGATCTTCGCGGGCTATACTCGGCCTCGCCTCTGGGTAGTAAGTTGGTGGTTTGAAGATATCCCTCTAGTGGTGTAGGGGCTTTGCTTTGGCGAAGTGGGTGGGTTTATATCCAGCCTGGTTGGCCCTGTCCGGGGGTATCGTCGGACGGGGCCACTGTGTCTCCCAACCCCCTGTCTTAGCTTCCAGTATTTATGCTGCAATAGTTTGTCGGGGGGCTAGGATCAGTCTATTATATCTGGAGTATTTATCCTGTCTTATCCAATGTCCTGTGTGATTTTAAGTTTGTTCCCTCTAATTCTCTCTGTCTCTCTCCTCTCTCGGAGGACCTGAGCCCTAGGATCATATCTCAGGACTACCTGGCCTGATGGCCCCTTGCTGTCCCCAGTCCACCTGGTCGTGCTGCTGCTCCAGTTTCAACTGTTCTGCCCGCGGCTATGGAACCCTGACCTGTTCACCGGACGTGCTACCTTGTTCCGGACCTGCTGTTTTCGACTCTCTCTCTCTACCGGACCTACCGTCTCTAACTCTGAATGATCGGCTGTGAAAAGCCAACTAACATTTACTCTTGAGGTGTTGACCTGTTGCACCCTCTACAACCACTGTGATTATTATTATTTGACCCTGCTGGTCATCTATGAACATCTTGGCTATGTACTGTTATAATCTCCACCCGGCACAGCCAGAAGAGGACTGGCCACCCCTCAGAGCCTGGTTCCTATCTATGTTTCTTCCTAGGTTCCTGCCTTTCAGGGAATTTTTCCTAGCCACCGTGCTTCTACATCTGCATTGCTTGCTGTTTGGAGTTTTAGGCTGGGTTTCTGTAAAGCACTTTGTGACATCAGCTGATGTAAAAAAGGGCTTTATAAATACATTTGATTTGAAATTCGATTGATGTCAGAGCAAAAACCAAGCCACGGGGTCGAAGGAATTGTCCAAAGCACAGATCTGGGGAAGGGTACCAAAACATTTCGGCAGCATTGAAGGTCCCCAATAACACAGTGGCCTCCGTCATTCTTAAATGGAAGAAGTTTGGAACCATTAAGACTCTTCCTAGAGCTGGCCGCCCGGCCAAACTGAGCAATCGGTGGAGAATGGCCTTGGTCAGGGAAGTGACGGTCACTCTGACAGAGCTCCAGAGTTCCTCTGTGGAGATGGGAGAACCTTCCAGAAGGACAATCATCTCTGCAGTACTCCACTAATCCGGCCTTTACGATAGAGTGGCCAGACGGAAACTACTCCTCAAATAAAGGCATATGACAGCCCGCTTGGTGTTTGCCAAAAGGCACCTAAAGGACTCTCAGACCATGAGAAACAAAATACCCTGGGCTGATGAAACCAAGATTGAACTATTTTTCCTGAATGCCAAGCGTCACGTCTGGAGGAAACCTGGCACCATCTCTACGGTGGAACATGTTGGTGGCAGCATCATGCTGTGGGGATGTTTTTCAACAGCAGGGACTGGGAGACTAGTCAGGATCGAGGGAAAGATGAAAACTTGCTTGATGAAAACCTGCTCCAGAGTGCTCAGACTGGGGCAAAGGTTCAGCTTACAACAGGACAACAACCCTAAGCACACAGCCAAGAAAACACGAGTGTCTTCAGGACAAGTCTCTGAATGTCCTTGAGTGGCCCAGCCAGAGCCCAGACTTGAACCCGATCGAACATCTCTGGAAAGACCTGAAAATAGCTGTGCAGCGACACTCCCCATCCAACCTGACAGCACTTGAGAGGATCTACAGAGAAGAATGGGAGAAACTCCCCAAATAAAGGTGTGCCAAGATTGTAGCATCATACCAAAGACTCAAGGCTGTAAACCAAAGGTGCTTCAACAAAGTACTGAGTAAAGGGTCTGAATACTTATGTAAATGTGATATTTCTAGAAAAAACTGTTTTTGCTTTGTCATTATGGGATATTGTGTATAGATTGATGAGGGGAAAAAAACAGAATAACGTAACAATGTGTGGAAAAAGTCAAGGGGTCTGAATACTTTCTGAATGCACTGTACATCCACAAATAAATTGTTAATTGACCACAAAATCAACATTTTGCAATGGCCACCTCAGTCTCCGTACATGAACCTCATTTGGAAACCTGTGGTTTGAATTGAAGAGGGCAGTAGATAAGCGCAGACCGAAGAATATAAAGGATCTGGAAAGATTCTGTATGGAGGAATGGTCTAAGATCTCTCCCAATGTGTTCTCCAATCTCATAAAACATTATAGAAAAATCCTCAGTGCCATTATCCTCACAAGGGAAGGGTACACAAGGTATTGAAAACAGCGGTGCTGTTTTTTTTAAAATTATTTTTATTTAAACTTTTTTGTATTACTTTTTCTTTTAGCAATTGTGCATGTATAAACAAATATACATTTTTTATTTTATTTTTGCATACAATGTAGCTCAGTTTTTTATTATTTATTTTATACCGTATTTTTTGCTCATCTTTATCAAGGGTGCAAATAATTTAGGATGTGACTGTATATTCCACTGAAATCACAGTATGATTGAAGTAAATTATTAAATCATTAAAGAGTTCCTGTGGATGTTGATGGTGTCTAAAGCTACCAAAATCCTGAGTGGAGATACAACACACATTCCTCTACAGCACTATGATTTTGGCGCTATTAAATAAGTAGCTTCAGACACCATCCAACACCACTAGGTGGAGCCATTTCTACAGTAAGCACTGTCAACTAGCCCCTCAAAATAGTTGGCCTACATTTTCAAGTAAAGGAACAGAAAATGCAAATATTCTACTCTATATGACATATTGTGCAATGTCAACTAAATCAATAAACAATCAAATAAATAAAATCATAAATGCCTTATGACATTCTGTAGGAATGGATAGAAATGTATTAAGAAAGGTCAAAGGTCAAGTGCGGTGTGACGCCGTGGGTCAGTGGGTCTCTAGGACGTCCTGAGGTTTCTGTACTGGAGCAGGTAGAGAGATCCAATGCCACTGAGGACAGTGAACAGGCATGTGATGATTCCTCCCCTCCAGGTCTGCCAATGTGTGGACCCCACCTAATACACACACACACACACACACACACACAGAACATCAGGTGTGAATGAATGACAGATTGTATTAGGAATCTCTATGAGGGGAGTACACCTTTTTACATCAGCAGTTGTCTCAAAGTCCTTTAATAACAGTATCCTGGCCTAGTATGACACATTCTCTTTCTTCTTGATTGTTATCCCTCTATTAACCTATTGTTCTCTTTCTCCCCTCCTACCCCATTGAACTTACACACCTTTCCCTTGGAGAACATGCTGTTCACCTCATCCCCAATCACCCTCAGCTGGCCCCTGCAATGCTCAGAGGATTCCTCTACAGGACACCGTCTGTGGAGTCGAATGGGCTGTCCTACTGCTTTTATCACACTGGCCCTCTTCACTGGTTCAAACATGAATAGAAGAGGAAGAACACTTTTATCCATTTCTCACAATATATGGAAATCCAGAATCGTTTGGGTATCACCTATCACAAATATTAACACAGAATTTAGTAATTACACTACTAAATGGACATGACTAAATTGTCATATCACATAAATAGAAATGCAATAATATATGCACGAACTGTTTAGGTTGGGAAGCATGCGGCCGCCCTAAAGGCATCAGCATGCTTCAGTTCGGCTGTGCTCTCATACTTTAAAAAACCTTTGTTTGAAAAACGACAACAAAATCGGAAATAGTACTGTTTGTCCATTTTGAGACGCCGCCGGCAGTATACACTTCCAGAATTCATCTATGATAACTCAAGAAATCTGTCATACATTTTGACGTTTTTGCAGAGATCTAATCTAAAGGCGTCTGCATGCTTCCCAGCCGAAATAGTTCCTGCATAAATTATGACGTAGGTTTGTGACGTTGGTTGGTTTTGGATTTAGGTAAGGATTCTTTCCGCTGTTCGGGCACACAAAATGTTTTCTAGAGGTAAGCCAAAGTTCTGATCCGAAGTCTACATTCCTTCGTCGCACACAATTAATGACAGATTTCTTGAGATATTTTAGATTCATTCGGACTATTTTCAGGAAACGTATGCTGGTTAAGGTTTCTCAAAATGGACAAACAGCACTATTGCCCTTTTTTTTTCTCGTATTTCAAGCGAGTGTATTTTAAGGGAGTATGCAAGCACACTCGTTCGATTCAGATAGCCGAGCAATTTTACATCAAACTAATGTTTGGTGCAGTATTTCGCAATTACATGTTTTAATGAATGCCAACTAATACTTAATTGAAGAATCCCTACAGCTGTTGACCAATCACGTACAATTCAGCTGCTGAATTTAGCCTGGCCTTGAGCAAAAATGTAGTGTGCACGAACACCCGATAAAAAACTACCAAACTGACAAAAACTTAAAATTCTATCATAATATATGCATGAACTCTTCCGAAATGTTATGGCTGGGAGACATGCGGACCCTTGCCTATGCTAATAGAATACAGGCAGTCTATGCCGCATTATAAACAGATTACACGGTTCATAGACATTATTATAATTTCCTACTCCTAGCACTCAACCAAACAAAAAATGCAAGGCTGGTTGGAATATGATCCTTATTAATTAACAGTGCACCCGCTGTTTTCCGAGCAAGTAACTCTGCTTAAAAGTAATAAGGACTGGCACACTGACAAACAGGTATACTGCTAGCTGGTTAACTGACAAACATACAGTAATCTACACAGTTAAGATTGTTAAACAATCTCCATGACCAATCGACAAGCCAATCAGACTTCCACTCCCTCTCCATTCTCTGTAGGTAAGACTGTTTCGTCTTCTGAATGAAGACACAGGATAATAAAAGGCTCACACACCCTCAATGGAGGACAAATCAACCTTCTAACTTTTAGTTAATCTCATTGAAATGTAAAGTGTACCCCTGGTGTTTGACACCCACCTGCCTCCCCTGTTTTCAGTGCAGGTGTGTGGGTAAGGGCACAGATATAGGTCTGAGTGGCAGCATCACGGGAGGAGCAGTAAGGCCCTATGTCTTTCTGCAGGACCACCTGACGTGAGGTGGCCATGGGTTGGTGCTGCTGCCGAATGCTGCTCTGCTGGCTCCTTTCCATCGCACTTTCCCTCTGGGCCCTAAACACTACAGACCAAGGTTATAATAGACAATGGAAAATAATCAAACCATGAAGAAAAAAAATATTGTAAAATTAAATAATGTACCTTTTTGAGATACAACAACTGATCTGAAACTAACATATTTTCTCGCTCTCTCTCTCTCTTTTCTGTTGCACTTGTGTTCTGATGCTTCCTGATGACCGATGATAACTTACCCATGATAGGTTCAGTGTCAGGGCCTGGGATGGAGTGAGGACTCTGGGCTAGGGCAGTCAGGTATGTCTGTGTGCCAACCTCACAGAGCAAGGACCTCGACTGATATCTGGCAACTCTGTCCCAAACCTGCCACGGGTGCAAAACATTGGACTGGGATGGTGATGTCCCAATGATGTTGGTCTCCAGGTCCTTTGACCCAATGTCTGTCCTATGGAGGTCTCTACCCAGATCTATCCCAATGCTGTCTGCTTTGGGGTGGACTGTCCGAAGTTGGTCCATTCTGAGCTGCTTACAATCATTTCTAAAGTGAGTATCTTCTCTTAGGTCATCTGCCCTGTAGCTTAGGTGGCCCAACTTGTCTGTGCTAATATTGTCTCTCACAGAGATGCCAGTCCTGATGTCTGTCCTGTCACTTTGGCAGTTGTCTATTCGGACTGTTTTGGCATTTTTCCTTCTCTCTGTGCTGAGAATGTTGTCTTTGCTGAAGTTGTCTGGCTGTAGTGCTCTACTGTATTCTTCTATGGTAGTGTTCCCTGTTCTGTGGCTGCCTATACCAGGACTCTTGGTTCGACCAGTCATTGGAAGCACTGTTACAACTGGTGTCTCAGGAGACAGCTGTCCAGGAGACTAAAGGGAATAATGTCTGTATGAGGGCAGGCCATTTTTGTTTTTGACACATTTTTAGCAATAGTGGGCCAACCCCTTCTTATTAATTTCCATGGCTTGTGTTTGAACAGAGGACTTGTTTCCCATCAAACGTTTTCGTAGGCAACCAGATAATTAAACATGTTAATTTCATGTGCTACAGGTGAAATTTACCTTCAACCGGTGGCAATGGTCCTTTTCAGTTTTCAGCACAGCTTCCCTCCACACATGTTGTGGCATTTTATCTGTCTGGAAACTCATAATTGAAAGGCGGTCGGCGTATGCTATGTTCCTGAAGGTTCAGACCCTACATAGCTTCATTCCTAGACCTCCTTATTTGCCTGCTATTTTGTGCTTTTATCCTATTGATTGTGCTTCGTTAGAACGTTGGTTTAGAATCCTATTTGAGGTCATAATTAAAAACGAAAACCTTTATTGTGATGCCCATAGAGAAGCCACCAAACATCAGATAGGCCTAAATAACCCCTGGCATAGTCTGTAAAGCAATATGTAGCCTATAATAAAGTCTGAATTAGCTCTAATGAAAGTGTAGTCACACATTATTTATTTTTTAATCCCAGCCCCTGTCCCCACAGGAGGTCTTTTGCCTTTTGGTAGGCCGTCATTGTAAATAAGAATTTGTTCTTAACTGACTTGCCTAGTTAAATAAAGGTTAAATAAAATAAATAAAACTGTGAATAATAGCCTAGGCTACTCCTTAGTTATTGGACAGATATGCCCTATTCAATCTATATTTCCCCCAATGTTATTAGTGTTTTCTAATAATGAAATGGGTTGATGCTTCAAGTTGACCAAATGTATGTAAACTAAATGAATGGAAGAATGAATATCCTTTATATATTACTCAGAAGTAGTTCTGCTGCGTTCATAACCAAGTGGGAAGGTGTTGTGAAGTCACCAGTCGGATGCATTCACATGCTTTTAACTAGTTGAGAAATGCTAATTGGCTAATGACCAACAAGCTGCATCAGCCATAAACAAAAGGTAGATTACAGCTATCATGCTTGTAAACAAATGTTAGTGTTAAACGATATATATTTATAGATTGCTTCTTGTAAATAATATTTTGTTATTAGAGAAAAAGCTGTTATCAAGGTAATTTCCTTAGGTCATTTATTTAGTAGGTGAGGTAATAGTTCAGCATGTGGGTGAGAATGAGACAGGGATAATAGATGAGAGTTCTTGTGGATTTTTCCCAGTACTATGTGGTAAATACCACTTTCCCAATTGATTATGAATTACTTGGGCATCTATCAAAGGTCACAATCTTCTCCAGGGGTGGAGCTTGCCTAGAAACCCGAAGTTGAATTGCATTGAATTCTGTCGGTCAGAAATGAGCGTTTGATTTAGAAAAGTTTCCTCAACTGACCTCTCAAAGACATAATGTTGAATAAAATACATGTTTAATGTACTTTGCCGTAAATCTGAACGCACTATCGTTGTATCCTGATAGCACTTTACTGTGGATATGTCTCACATTCCTATCGCCAAAAGGACCCATTTTTTATTTAACCAGACAAGTCAGTTAAGAACACATTCTTTATTTACAATGACGGCCTACACCGGCCAAACCCGGGCCAATTGTGCGCCGCCCTATGACACTCCCAATCACGGCCAGTTGTGATACAGCTTGGATTCGAACCAGGGTGTCTGTAGTGACGCCTCAAGCACTGAGATGCAGTGCCTGCGCCACTCTGGCTTGTAGAGGTCGAGAGAGCAAACTTTCCTTATTCAAACGCTCATTTCTGCGCGACGAATCTTCGGGTTTCCAGGTAGGTTAAGGGTGGGGCATAAACTACTATTATCAAATGCAGCTTTCGACTTTACACTTCCTGTTTCACTGTACGCTGGATACGAACACATCACACAATGGCGACCAATGAATGGAAAAAAAGATGCGAGACGGAGTGGAATATCAAAGGCATTTCGATGCCCGATGGTGTGGATTGGAAGTTCGTCTACGAAGCGAAGCCGTTCGGTCGAAATTTGTTGAGGAATCCTGCGCCTCACGGTACCTACGTCACAATATGTCGAATTGTATTGAAAGTGGTGTATGTTTACTGCAGCTGTCGTTAGGTTTCACTGGAATAAAAATGATAGTAAGTAGTAAAGCTTGATCTGGCATAGTACTATGTTAGATATGTAGGAGGCAAGGGTGGCAGGGTAGCCCAGTGGCGATGGACTAGTAACCGCAAGTTCAAACCCCCGAGCCGACAAGGTACAAATCTGTCGTTCTGCCCCAGAACAGGCAGTTAACCCACTGTTCCTAGGCCGTCATTGAAAATAAGAATTTGTTCTTAACTGACTTGCCTAGTTAAATAAAGGTAAAATACCAGGTCAGTGGTATTCAAACTTCTTCAGCCCGGACCCCATTTTTTTCGCGAACGCTCCAATGACACTATTTTCAAATCGGTGAATTGTCGATTTTTACATCAACATTCATTGCATTTTCATCTCTTAACAAAATGTAAAGAAACCAATAAATAAATTAACTAGGAAATTGAGTTTTTAAAAGTATTTCTCAAATGTTTGTATATTGGCCCATACAATAATATGTACTCTTAATCTTTTGTTACATTTTTAGAAATATCTGTGTAAATGTTGTTGACTCACGACCCCGACTTTGAATACCACTGCTGTAGGTTAAAGTCCTTTGTTGTTATATTGACTCTGTCTTCCTCCTTCCCCACCCAGGTGTGAGTCAGGACTCCCCTCCTCCAGAGCGTGAACTAACAGAGTTTCCTCCAGAAGGACCTCCTCGCTCTGAACCAGAGGGTACATAGTTACAGTATACAAGAATAAAATGTTGACTATTATTTCCATTTATAAGACCATAAAGCAATAGAGGGGTAGGCCTAATTGATTTTTAACATTAAGTGAAATTCCTTTCATGATTCAAATCTATAGGTGACTATACTGGCTGGACCACCAGCAGAGAGGACCTTGGTTATGATGCTAGCGGCGTACCACCAGGGGTCACCATCTGTTACCTGCCTAACTACAGGTGACATGAGCAACAACCAACTGTCACCTTTGTGCAAATGAGCTACCCCTCTTTACCTTGTCACATGCCTCACTATCAGTCAAGCTAGTCGTATAACCACTCCCTCTAAAGGCACATTTCCTGGACCCAGATTAATGCAATATGTCTAAAATGTTCTACTTCATATTCATCATCTCCAGCACCACCCTAACATCAACATGTGAAATGGTGTGTTTGTATTTTTTGTAGTGAAAAATAGAGGAAGATATGTGTTTCAATGACATCATCAAGCAATTAGTAGGCAATGCCTACTCATAATTAGATAGAATAACACTATGTACACTTATTATGTAATTGGAAACACCTATCTTCCTGTTTTTTTACTACAAAACATAGAAATGTGCAATTTCATACAAGTTGGGGTGGTGCTGGAGATGTTAAAAATGGTGACATTTCTCTATAAGCCTTCCCTGAATTTAAAACATTCTCATTGGAGATTCTTCATTGAAAGTGCTTTTTGTCCAAGAGTAGTCTTAATCTGGGTGTGGCCGGTAAACCAGACCAAATGCTTCAAGTTTTATCAGAGACGGTGGTAGATAGATACGTAGCTATCTCTGACTGTTTCTGTGTTCTCAGCTGGTTTACCTTGGAGCAAAGAGTGGACCTAAAGGCTGAGGGAGTATGGGACGAGCTGTTGGATGGTTTCCAACCTGACATCGTCATCAAAGACTGGTGGGTTTCAACCTGACAGCCTAAGCATGCATTCATGACTCATGCAACATTATGATGTGTCTATGTCAACATCACAACCTGGGACTCAATCGCTTGAAGTCAGATAGCAATAGGCAATTGCAATACCAGCGGTTTCCAATAATGTTGCAATCAGTGTAGAGTTTCACTACCTCTATCCAGAACCACAACATTAGGCAACACACACTAGTTTAGATTGACCCTCCTTGTATTCATATTTTGGTTTTTAAAACATAGGAACTGTTTTGACCCCTGTAGGTATGAGGAGAGCCAACTGCACGAGTCCATCTACCAGCTGCGGGTGAGGTTGCTGGGAACAGATGGACAGACGGTCATCTCCGAATACATCATGAGCCCTACTGAGGAGCTTAGTGAATACTCCCACAACTGGAAAGAGGTGGGGCCTAGACATGTTTTGTTATGAGTTTGTCTTATACATATTAGCTTGAAAGACTGATTGTGTTTGATCATGTTATATACTTATTTGTGCAGTAAGTCATTTTCTGTCTATGTAGGTGTCCCATGTGTTCTCAGACTACGGGCCTGGGGTGAGGTATGTCCACTTCCTCCATAGGCTGAAGAACAAGTTCATGGTGGAGTTCTTCCCCACCCTGGTCACAGGAAGTACTGTCCTTGTCAAGCCAAGCAAATCCAGCCAACAGAAAACCTTCTAAAGGACCACAATGGACACTTTGGAAGTGATATCCACAATGGACCATGCGTCCAATGTCCATATTGTCAGTCATTGGTAGTGGAAATGTAGATCATATACAAGAAAATAAAATAAAGAAACCATCTTTTATGAAAAACTTTGGTATTCTTGTTGAGAACCAAGCATTTGGATTACACATCATTTGACATCTTTCAGTCTGCTATTTACAAATAGACATACAACAGCAGTGAGGACCAATCTTCATACTGCTGTATTATATAGCCCTAATAGGCTCAAATACAACTAGATATTCCATTTAAGTAGGACATAAACATGTAGACCTAACTTTAAATAGGGCTGAACAAAGGTATATATACTTAAATGCAAGTATTTTCTTCTGAAATTAAAGGTAAGTTCTCTAGTACTTCATTTGTTATAAGTAGCCTAGCCTACTAAATGTTAAACTTAATACTTTGATTCAAAGGGGTTGGGTTAAATGCGGAAGACACGTTTCAGTTGAATGCATTGTTGTACAACTGACTCCCTTTAATTTGCTTCTTTAAACAGGCCTACTTTTGTACTAACATTGTTTCTTTGTTTTTTTTCCATAGGCCTTCTATATATGCCGCATTCGCGTGCTAGTCGGAGCTAAACTCGGTTATGTTCAACTTGCTAACTGGTTGAACGCGGTACGCGTACCATCAGAACCAGTAAAGAATTCGGAAACATGCAAGTTCCAACTAGCACGTGAACGCGGCAATATTCTCTGCTATAAAGAGACGGGTTCATTGCAGGACCAATGATCGTGTCGGTTTCGCGGTTGCGCAGTTTACGCGGTGTGTGATCACCCGCATGGATTCCAGCATCAGTAGGGGATTGTGAGTAAACGGGAAAGTGCGTCTGTGAGTCCACCTGTTTGGGAAGAAGAGGACAGTTTTACTGGGGACTTGTTCTGATTGTTTCGAAGCAATGTCAGCATTACGGCGAAACGTGCCGTAGGCGACGAGGTAAGAATGAATGGTTAGAATAAATGGCAGGTGGACACAAATACTTTTTCATAGTTGACCGTTATACTTTTCTCGATTATTCACAGTATATTTGTTTTAGCTTTGTGCGTGTGTACACAGATTGTTTCATTTAAATAATGTAATGTAAATCAGCTATTTTTGATCAACTGTTCAGCAGATCAACTAGTGCGCATCTCTCTGTTGATTCTCGTCGCTGCGTAGCTTACGTTCATTCTAGGCAATTGTAATTGTCATGACTGGAAATGTACAATGCTTGAGCATGTTTAATGTAATGCAGGTGGTCATGTTATCCATGCTGTTTGAATTTATATAGAATATAACGTTTCAATATCAGACACCTTTTGTCATGTCAACCCACAGAACATAGTAGCTTACTAAGTTGTTGGCTACATTTCCCATTTACATCTTACACTTTCAGTTTTATTCAATGGAATACAAAGTATCTTATTCGCATAGGCCACGTAATTTGCCTATTATAAGTGAGTAATGTCCGTGATGTGAACTCAATTTCCAACTTTATCGCCTAAATTGTATTCTGTTGCGTCCTATTTATAGACAGTCAGTGGTTAAAATCTGTTGTAAGACAACAAAAAACTCCCAGCTCAGAGTAGGTTTTAGGATGGTGCATGCATGTTAGTTTCACAATCGCGTATAGCAGAACAGCAATGATTAAATGTTTAAATACGTTAACTTCTAATAATAATTTTCTTCGCATTGTACCTGACTTGCATATCTTAGACCACCCTTTGTTAAATGATACGCTGATACAAATGTGTATCAGTGAATACAAAATTCACTGCTAAGTGTTTTGTTCACCGAATATTATCATATTGTTTTCATCAGAAGATAAATAAATGTGTGCAATTGTGTTCACTGTCTTCGGCAAACAGTAAATACTACTGCACGATTCTAAAATCACCCCGTCAGTGTCATAACATGTACAATATAGGGAAATATCTAGGCAATGGCGACTCTAATTGAATGTGTTTGCTTTAAAAAAATATATATATATATATATATATATATTGCAGACATGCAGAGGCAGAAAATGTAGTTGGGTTACTTAAGTCATCTCCAACATTGTGAACTTTCATTTTAGAGCTTTGCATTGGTGTGGGTTGTGGCCTCTACAATCATATCAATTGTGTTCCTTCATTTTTTTCACCTTTCCTTATTTCTACTGTGGATTGTGTTTCTGTATGCCAATGTAAAGTCTACAAAACTATGAGAAAAAACCCTATATTGATTACATGGATTTGGATTGTGATAATACCAGTGAATGAATATTGCACACAATGTGCTTTTGCCCATAATTCTGAACCTTTGGATAGTTGAGCGTTCAATTTTGATAATCATGATTTTGTGACCGCAAAGAATATGCATTGATCTACTTGGATTGTTTCTGTTTTGTTTGCTTGGACCCGAGATATAAGTATGGTTGCATTACTCTTTTTGCAGGCAGTCATGTTCTTTTGATGAATGTATTTGCAATTTTGAGTGTATAATAGTTTTGATTGATGAATTTGTTTTGAGAAGGCAACTACATTAAAAATAAAAAAAAATAAGCATTTACTGTTTTGCAAAAGGCCACGGAGTTCTGTTGCTTGTCGACTCGGTTCCGAAAAAAATATTTGTACACGTTTGATTAAAACTGTAAGACACTGCCTCGCTAGGAGTAAAATCGACTCATAAAAGTTTCTCAGCTGGTAATCACGACAGTTTGATGTACCGCAAAGGAAAGACATTGATGACGCTTATTGACGTTGTTGCAAATTGTGGGGAATAACCAATCACGATGAGGCATCGTCAGCTGTAAACTAATAGCGCGCTTCAAACAACCACAGTGAGTGTGACTGTACATCAAATGTTGCAATGGTAAAGCGTCTGATATTTTCGGCTGACATATACTGTATGTTGGCATGCATAACCCCCTTTTTATATACACATTCTGATGTTTTGAATAATGTGATATTGCACTGAATCATACAAAGCTTGTTAAAAGTGGAATTCTGTTAATATTACCGTTATATCAACCAACCCGTTCAACAACCCTAAATCACTTTTGTCACAGTAGGAATCAAGTCACTTGTGATAATGTTACATAAAACGTTTGAAAACATTAGATACGACCACTTATGGGTATGTTCAATGATTTATATATACACTAGAATACATATAGGGGGTGCTGTGTTGAAGCCACCATGTCGCCATCTTGGCAATCTCCCACCATTGTAAAAAATATTTTGAACGCCATAGAAATGCATTTATCAGTGGCGTGTATTGATGGATGTAAAAATTGACCAAGAAAAAATGCAATAATAATACATATTTGTTTCTGTGTTTCATAATTTCCCTTCATGTCACAAGAGGCTGAATGCATCTCACAGGAGAAAGCATCCGAGCGAGTGAAACAGCACCCCTCTGTCTCTACGTGTAGGCCATCTATCTGATGCTGTCTGGACCAAACCACTATGACATTGTTGCCGCCCATAGCATTGAAGGCAAGGGAAGCCAGCGAGCATCTGGCCTCGATGACAAAAAGTATACAACATTTGTCAATCAGCGTTGAGCGAAACTGAGCGAGCTCAACTGTGAATGGTCCAGGTGCACCAAAGAGAAAGTGATTGTGGAGGCCAGGTCATCTGATCCATCACTCTACTTCTTGGTCAAATAGCCCTTACACAGCCTGGCGGTGTGTTGGGTCATTGTCCTGTTGAAAAACAAATGATAGTCCCACCAGATGGGATGACGTATTGCTGCAGAATGCTGTGGTAACCATACTGGTTAAGTGTCCCTTGAATTCCAAATAAATCACTAACAGTGTCACCAGCAAAGCACCCTCACACCATCACACCTCCATGCTTCACGGGGGGAACCACATATGCAGAGATCATCCATTCACCTACTCTGCGTCTCACAAAGACACAGCAGATGGATCCAAAAATCTCAAATTTAGACTCATTAGTCCGGTCTAATGTCCATTGCTCGTGTTTCTTGGCCCAAGTAAATCTCTTCTTCTTGGTTTCCTTTAGCAGTTGTTTTTTTCAGCAATTCAACCATGAAGGCCTGATTCAGAGTCTCCTCTGAACAGTTGATGTTGAGATGTGTCTGTTACTTGAACTCTGTGAAGGATTTATTTGGGCTGCAATCTGAGGTGCAGTTAACTCTAACTTATCATCTGCAGCAGAGGTAACTGCGTCTTCCTTTCCTAAGGCGGTCCTCATGAGAGCCTGTTTCATCATAGAGCTTGATGGTTTTTGCGACTGCACTTGAAGAAACTGCCAAAGTTATAGACATTTTCTGAATTGACTGACCTTCATGTGTTAAAGTAATGATGGACTGTCGTTTCTCTTTGCTTATTTGAGCTGTTCTTGCCCTAATATGGACTTGGTCTTTTACCAAATAGGGCTATCTTCTGTATACCACCCCTACCTTGTCACAACACAACTGATTGGCTCAAACACATTTAGAAGGAAAGAAATTCCACAAATGAACTTTTAACAAGGCACACCTGTTAATTGAAATGCATTCCAGGTGACTACCTCATGAAGCTGGTTGAGAGAATGCTAAGAGTGTACAAAGCTGTCATCAAGGCAAAGGGTGGCTACTTTGAAGAATCTCACATATTTAACACTTTTTTGGTTACTACATGATTCCAAATGTGTTATTTCATATTTTTAATGCCTTCAATAGTGAAAATAAAGAAAAACCCTTGAATGAGTAGGTGTGTCCAAACTTCGACTGGTACTGTATATACACTGAACAAAAATAGAATGAGCTGAAATAAAAGATTCCAAAAAAGGTTCCATACGCACAAAAAAACGTATTTCTCTCAAATTGTGCGCAAATTTGTTTACATCCCTGTTAGTGAGGATTTTATCCTTTGTCAAGGAGTATTTCTGTCTGTAATAAAATCATTTTGTGGGGGGTAAAAATTCTGATTGGCTGGGCCTGACTCTACAGTGGGGGGACCTGACTCCCAAGTGGGTGGGCCCATTCCCTCCCAGTCCCACCCATGGCTGTGCCCCTGCCCAGTTATGTGAAATCCCTAGATTCGGGCCTCATTTATTTATTTAAAATGACTGATTTCCTTATGAACTGTAATTCAGCCAAATCTTTGAAATTGTTGCATTTTGCATTTATATCTTTGTTCAGTATATATAAAAAACATTTTCCTTGTAGTATAATTTTGATCGATTACTAATGCCACTGAAGCTAAGCAGGGTTGGTCCCTGGTTGGGAGACCTGATGCTGGAAATGGTGTTGGAGGGCTAGTAGGAGGCACTGTTTCCTCTGGCCCCCCAAAAAACATCCCAATACCCCAGGGCAGTGATTGGGGACATTGCCCTGTGCAGGGTGCCATCTTTTGAATGTGACATTAAATGGTTGTCCTGACACAGAGTTGGGGTGTTAAACACAGTGTCCTGGCTAAATTCCCAATCTGGCCAGCTTCCAACTGGATTCCCCTGGTCAGTCTGTCATGGAAAGTGCAGGTGTTCTTAATGTTTTGTATATGTGACCCTCTTTATTCAGGCAGCTTTTTTATGACTAACTAGGCTAGTACTGATAGAGAGAGAACCCGGGTCTTATATCAAGTGGGGCCTATACTGTATATAGGTGAGGCAATAGTCGACAACGCCCAATTTTTCAGTTTTTGATTTGTTAAAAAAGTTTGAAATATTCAATAAATGTCGTTCCACTTCATGATTGTGTCCCACTTGTTGTTGATTCTTCACAAAAAAATACAGTTTTATATCTTTATGTTTGAAGCCTGAAATGTGGCAAAAGGTCGCAAAGTTCAAGGGGGCCGAATACTTTCGCAAGGCACTGTATATATTTGTTACTCACGTCATTACTTTGTAACTCGCATCAGTACTGTTAGGACTGCCATAGCTCGAAAATAAAAAAGTTAACATTGGCTGTTAATTACGTATTTTTCTTCACATGGTTGTGGTCATGGGCAAAACAATTTGGGAACAGTCCCCTAGGTCTTAGATGCTGTCAATTGCATGCCCAATTTAGGGATCTTTTTTAACAATGTCATATTGCACTCCAAAGGGATAACTTGAAATAACACGATGTAGGTTAAACAAATAATCAAAATAAAATTGTGATTATTTATTAGGCTAGTGGTTATAAGTATTTAGGCATATCATGTGAATTAGGCCTCATGTAAAATCATTGTCAAAAGCACAAAAGATACTGTTGCATGTATGGGTCTAGGTTAGGGTTGCAAAGCTACCGGTAATTTACCAAAGTTACTGGAATCTTCAGTAATTTTTTGTAATTAACAGAAAATCTTTGGCAATCTATCATAAGTTTGGTAATTTATACTTTGATGTATTCCTATGTAGTATTCATTTATTATAGTATTCATTTATTATATCTGTGCCCATATCTTCAATGAGTTTCTAGTAGATAGACTATATGGTTCAAGAGAAAATGGCCTAATTAATTTTAAAAAAAGCATCTAATCAACAATGGCATTATTTTCACTCTGAAACTTTTTTCAGGACTGCCACCAGTTAGACGCAAAAACATTGACAGCAAATGCATATTGACATAGTTTAAATAAATAAAAGTTTGTAATAAAAAAAATACAAAGAATATTTCATGCTGAAACCCACATATTAAACACAAATGGTATTCACTAAGTTGATGGTATATATTTAGGATGACGTTTACCTGCTTTGTCATTCTATGTTTTTTGTAATCATCGTATTCAGTTATTTCATATATTTTGAATGGGAAGAGACTGTCACTGGCAAACAGGGTTACAGACCCAACAACATTATATAGCATCCCCTGCTTGTGGAGAAAAGCACATGAGCTAATTATAATACTTGACGGTTGAAAACAATATCCTCAGCTAAACCCCATACAATATACCACTAAAGCTCACTGAAACGTGACCCTCCCCCTTCGCAGGTATGAGCACAGATTGGGGTCTACCTGTGCCCGAGCACCTGCCCCTTTGCCCTCCCACTCGCCAAGTGCCCTTTTGGGTGGTGGCATAATTTGTTATTTTTTTGTATACAGTTGTCGTTATTGTTCTGAAGCCACTGCCCCCAACTCATTGCGACGTCGTGAAGTTTGTGTGTTTCTGTAACGGCAGATTTTCTCTTCGTCTGAAGAGGAGTAAGGATCGGACCAAGATGCAGCGTGGTAAGTGTTCATGACGATTTATAAAAAACGAACTGAACACTAAAATACAAAACAATAAACGATGTGATGAAAACGAAAACCGAAACAGTACCGTGTGGCGACAAACACTCACACGGAAACAAACACCCACAAACCAACAGTGAAACCCAGGCTACCTAAGTATGATTCTCAATCAGAGACAACTAACGACACCTGCCTCTGATTGAGAACCATACTAGGCTGAACACAAAAACCAACATAGAAAAACAAACAGACTGCCCACCCCAACTCACGCCCTGACCATACTAAATAAAGACAAAACAAAGGAAATAAAGGTCAGAACGTGACAGTACCCCCCTCCCCCAAAGGTGCGGACTCCGGCCGCAAAACCTGAACCTATATGCGAGGGCCTGGTTGGGCGTCTGTCCACGGTGGCGGCTCTGGCGCGGGACGTGGACTCCACTTCACCATAGTTTTAGTGTGCCTCTTAGCCCGCCTCCGTGGCCTCTTTAGAGCGGCGACCTTCGCCGCCGACCTTGGACTGGGGACCCACGCCACAGGTCTTGATTGGACGGGAGACTCCGGCATCGCCGACGTGACAGGCGGCTCTGTCAGCTCCTGGCTGGCTGACGGCTCTGGCAGGTCCTGGCTGGCTGACGGCTCTGGCAGGTCCTGGCTGGCTGACGGCTCTGGCAGGTCCTGGCTGACTGACGGCTCTGGCAGGTCCTGGCTGGCTGACGGCTCTGGCAGGTCCTGGCTGGCTGACGGCTCTGGCAGGTCCTGGCTGACTGGCGGCTCTGGCAGGTCCTGGCTGACTGGCGGCTCTGGCAGGTCCTGGCTGACTGGCGGCTCTGGCTGGTCCTGGCTGACTGGCGGCTCTGGCGGGTCCTGGCTGACTGGCGGCTCTGGCGGGTCCTGGCTGACTGGCGGCTCTGGCGGGTCCTAGCTAACTGACGGCTCTGGCGGGTCCTAGCTAACTGACGGCTCTGGCTGGTCCTGGTTGAGTGACGTCTCTGGCGGCTCCTGACTGACGGCTCTGACGGCTCCTGGCTGACGGCTCCTGGCTGACTGACGAGTCAGGACAGACGGGAGACTCTAGCAGCTCAGGACAGACGGGAGACTCTAGCAGCTCAGGACAGACAGGAGACTCTAGCAGCTCAGGACAGGAGGAAGGCTCTGGCAGCTCTGGACAGGCGGGAGCACCTGTAGGCAGAAGATGGAGAGACAGCCTGGTGCGGGGGGCTGCCACCGTAGGGCTGGTGCTTGGAGGTGGCACTGGATAGACCGGACCGTGCAGGCGCACTGGAGCTCTTGAGCACTGAGCCTGCCCAACCTTACCTGGTTGAATGCTCCCGGTAGCCAGGCCAGTGCGGCGAAGTGGAATAGCCCGCACTGGGCTGTGCTGGCGAACTGGGGACACCATGCATAAGGCTGGTGCTATATGCGCCGGCCCGAGCAGACGCACTGGAGACCAGATGCGTAAAGCCGGCTTCAAATTACCTCCACTAACCTGTACCCCCGCACATTGACTCAGCCTATTCGTTCAGCACTTTCAAAATGGAAAGTAACAGAAATTCAGATGTTAGTTCAGATAAATTCAAGCAACATGTTGAGTACTTTATTTTTAGTCTTCTTTAAGTCACAGACTGGGGTGGTTAGATTCACAGACAGGGTGGTTAGATTCACAGACAGGGTGGTTAGATTCACAGACAGGGTGGTTAGCCTACCATTTGAAATATTTTATTTTGTGGTCTAAAAAGGAAGGAAAATCAATCACAATGATCCACTTGTATAGATAATATACTAACACACAGACAGTGCATTGCTCAAACAAAGCGACCCTCGCAATATGAACTGGAATTACATGGGTCTATTACTGAAGTTTTTGTTGAACAAAAATATTTGAATGGGAAGAGATTGTCACTGGTAAACAGGGTTATAGACCCAACACCATTATATAGTATCCCCTCCTTGTGGAGAAAAGCACATGAGATAATTATAATACACAAAGTAAGCAAAACAATGACATGCATCATTCTAACATTGCCTAAAATGATGTATAAGATGCTAATGAGAGAGACCTACAGTACCAGTCAAAAGTTGGACAACTACTCATTCAAGGGTTTTTCTTTATTTTTTTACTATTTTCTACATTGTAGAATAATAATGAAGACATCAAACTATGAAATAACACATGGAATCATCTAGTAACCCATTTTTTTTCAACAAATAAAAAGATATTTCATATTTTAGAATATTCAAAGTAGCCACCCTTTGCCTTGATGACAGCTTTGCACACTCTTGGCATTCTCTCAACCAGCTTCACGAGGAATGCTTTTCCAGCAGTCTTGAAGTAGTTCCCACATATGCTGAGTGCTTGTTGGCTGCTTTTCCTTCACTCTGCGGTCCAACTCATCCCAAACCATCTCAATTCGGTTAAGGTTGGGTGATTGTGGAGGCCAGGTCATCTGATACAGCACTCCATCACTCTCCTTCTTGGTCAAATAGCCCTTACACAGCCTGGAGGTGTGTTGGGTCATTGACCTGTTGAGAAACAAATGATACTCCCACTAGCACAAACCAGATGGGATGGCATATCGCTGCAGAATGCTGTGGTAGCCATGCTGGTTAAGTGTGCGTTGAATTCTAAATAGATCACTTACAGTGTCACTAGCAAAGCACCCCCACACCATCACACCTCCTCCTCCATGCTTCCCGGTGGGAACTACACATGTAGTTCACCTACTCTGCGTCTCACAAAGACATAGCAGTTGAAACCAAAAATCTCAAATTTGGACTCATCAGACCTAAGGACAGATTTCCACAGGTCTAATGTCCATTGCTTGTGTTCTCGGCCCAAGCAAGTCTCTTCTTCTTATGGTGTCCTTTAGTAATAGTTTCTTTGCAGCAATTTGACCATGAAGGCCTGATTCACGCAGTCTCCTCTGAATAGTTAGTGTTGAGATGTGTCTGTTACTTGAACTCTGAAGCATTTATTTGGGCTGAAATCTGAGGTGCAGTTAACTCTATGAACTTATCCTCTGCAGCAGAGGTAACTTTGGGTCTTCCTTTCCTGTAGCAGGTCTCATGAGAGCCCGTTTCATCATAGCACTTGAAGGTTTTGCGACTGCACTTGAAGAAACGTTCAAGGTTCTTGAAATCTTCTGCATTGACTGACCTTCATGTCTTAAAGTAATGATGGACTGTCGTATCTCTTTGCTTATTTTCACTGTTCTTGCGTAAATATGGACTTGGGCTTTTATACCATCCCAACCTTGTCACAACACAACTGATTGGCTCAAACACATTTAGAAGGAAATAAATTCCACAAATTAACTTTTAACGAGGCACACCGGTTAATTGAAATGCATTCCAGGTGACTACCTCATGAAGCTGGTTGAGAGAATGCCAAGAGTGTTCAAAGCTGTCATCAGGCAAAGGGTGGCTACTTTGAAGAATCTCAAATATTTAACACTTTTTTGGTTACTACATGATTCCAAATGTGTTATTTCATAGTTTTAATGTCTTCCATGTTATTCTACAATGTAGAAAATAGTAAAAATAAAGAAAAACCTTGGAATGAGTAGTTGTGTCCAAATTTAGACTGGTACTGTATTTAAGTAATTTAAAAACTATGGCATAAGAAGGGAACGATGAGCGTATAAGAAGCAAGCCGTGATTTCAATTCAGACCTGAGCAAGCTGACGGACGTAGCCTATATGCCTATCTGTTCAGCACTTTAGAAATGGACAATGACAGAATTCAGAACATGGGACGTTCTTACAGTATTCTCCCTGTACACCAAGTCAGTAGGCTAAATAATGAGTAGTAAACATAAACAGACAATGAAAGCTCTTACAATATTTCTCTAAAACAGGCTATAGGCAACATGTGCACCACCAGGTCAGAACACTAGGCTAAGTTCTGAGGCAGAGAGGGACCATAGGCTAATAACAGCTTACTACACAACCTAAACTTAGTATAACTTTCTTAGCTACAGTATACATATCTCCCTGGCATATTATATCACTTATACAGCAACATACAAGACATATTTTTAGACATATCGTTGTTGTGCTGACTTGAACAGGAAGGTGGCACGGCGATCCTTCTTGTTGGCAAACTTCTCAATTATTTTGTCATGAAAGTCTGGCATTCTCTGAATGACGTCATGCTGGATTGACAGCATGGCCAATGCATTCAACCTTTTCTGGCCCATGGTGATGCTTGTGAAGGTTTTTATCCTTAAGGCTGGAAAAATGTCTCTCTGACTCGGCAGTTGTCATCGGAGTGGTGATGATTATTTTGAGACAAGGCCTCCTGCAGGTTGTTCTTGTAGAGTGATTTCAATAAAGAAAGTTCCATCTTCCCAATGTGCAGCTCAAGATGCGGGTAGAAAGTGGATATCTCCAGTTTCATCTTCTCCTTGTTGCCGACTGGCCATAACTTGGTAGCACACTGAAATTCTGCGGTCAGAAAACGAGCTGTCCACCAACTTTGCCGCAATTAAGTGGTTAATTTCAGAAAAACTTTCTTGCACATGAGCGAACTGGCTCTACCCAGAATAGAAAGAGGAGTGGGAGGCCCCGGTGCACAACTGAGCAAGAGGACAAGTACATTAGTGTGTATAGAAACAGACGCCTCACAAGTCTTCAACTGGCAGCTTCATTAAATAGTACCTGCAAAACACCAGCCTCAACGTCAGCAGTGAAGAGGCGACTCCGGGATGCTGGCCTTCTAGCCAGTGTCTGTGTTCTTTTGCCCATCTTAATCTTTTCTTTTTCTTGGCCAGTCTGAGATATGGCTTTTTCTTTGCAACTCTGCCTAGAAGGCCAGCATCCCGGAGTTGCCTCTTCACACTTCATTAGCCTTTTAAAATGATAAACTTGGATTAGCTAACACAATGTGCCATTGGAACACAGGATTGATGGTTGCTGATAATAGGCCTCTGTACTCCTATGTAGATATTCCATTAAAAGTCTGCCGTTTACAACTACAATAGTTATTACAACATTAACAATGTCTACACTGTATTTCGGATCAATTTGATGTTATTTTAATGGACGAAAAATTTGCTTTTCTTTCAAAAACAAGGACATTTCTAAGTGACCCCAAACTTTTGAATGGTTGAATATATAGAAATTTCAACAACAAAAAAACAGTTGATTTTTCTCCAATACATAATTTTAATAGTCAGGCATGCTTGGTTCAATAGCTATTGACGAGAGAAAAATTAATATCAAATATTTAAAAATAATTCCCTCAGTAGTTAACCACCATGTACAGTGTTAAAATATCTACACATGTGACGAGTCAGCCAGCCATATATCAAGAATTGAAAGATTATGAATATTAGGCTATATTATGAAGTTATTATTAAAGAGCAGTGAAGATAAATAAATTATCGAGCTGGCTTTACATCAGTCATCAACATCAATTATCAGCTGATAGGCTACCCTCTTTTCCCATTGTCAATCATGTATTATAAAAGGCACTGTAACTAGCTTACTCAGAATTTTCGCTACAGAGGCAGTTATGTAATACATTTTGAGATATTAATTACGAGATATTAATTTTGAGCACCTGCTCCCTGATTTTGAGCACCTGCCCACTGACAGGTCTGTGCACATCCCTGCCCCTTCGCATGTGTCGTCAGAAGTAAACCAATGCTTCAGTATTGTAGCACGTCCCACTTGGGTAAAGTGGAGGAAGATGAAGAAGGGGCCATACGGTTCTCTAACACACATACCGGATCAGTCATTAGATGAGCCATATAGGCTATCGGACACACTGTCTAACAGACTGTTTCATCAGGCACAGGTGGATTGATGATTGATGGACGATTGATGGATTCCCTTGATGATTGATGTACTCCCTATCTATCTCCTAACTATATGAGATCTTCTTCCACTTTCACTGTCTCCTTATGTTCGCTTATAATGAGGGTGGAGAAATCCCAGCATATCCAATAACAAAAAAGGCATTCATAGCTTTGTTTCTATGAACAGTTAGTATTACCATGGTTTAGAATATTGATTATGATGGAAAAGTATTGAAGGTTGGCTTTACTGGCTACAAATGTGAATTGGGCATGCTTCAAGGCTGTCCTACATAGCAGGACAAAGTGGTGTGTTTCCTATTGGGAAGTTAGCGGCGGTAGTGGGACAGAGTAGCGTGGTCATGGGGGGTACTCTCTCTGGTACTGGGAATGAAGTGCTTATTGTTGGGTATTATTAGCCTGGTCCCAAACAGCAACTGTGTGTGTGTGTGTGTGTTAGGGTGCCTGTTTTGTTTTCATTCAGTGTCTATAGCTTTGTCTGTGAGGGCCTACTGGCTGCCTCTGCGCTTTTGTTCAACACTTTGTTGTTCTGACTAAATTGTTGCCCTGAATTCAAAGAGCGGCTTGGAATGGCTTCAAAAGGCACTGCTATGTATTAATCTATGATATAATCTGACTTGTTTAATCTGACTTGTCTTGTTTAAAATATTTAATTCCCTCATTTGTAACGAGTAACTCATAAATTAAATTGTAAACTGTTACCTATTTTCCACACACAACATGATTATGGGTTGAATCCGTATTAATTAACTCTGGCCATCCGGATGAATTGTTTTTACAGTGTAAGGACATCACTTTGTGCTTAAACCAGTTTTGTGTCATAACGGTCTCTTCTACCATGTCGAAGGCTTTATTTAACTTTAATGTATAACTATTTGGTTATGTCATATTCCGTCAAATTTCTAAAAATAGTTTTAGTCTTTTAGACTCAGTGATCTGAAGAAAATGTTTCTGTGGGATTTCTACGAAGTATGGAGTGAAAACACTAAAGTCCTGTTTTTGGCACTAGCAGGCTACAATGTCACTCTCCCAGTCCCGGCCAGTGTGTGTATGTACGTATAGTAAGGGAGGCACAGGCCCTGGCTTTCATGCTGTATGTGTCTGTTTTTCGCTGCCTCATTGTTTCTTGCTCGGCCCTGAGTATTGCATAACCAGTGTTTCTCTCTGGGTCCATGCTGCTCCTAAGGTGACAGGACCGCAGGATGATTGCTGGGCTGGGCAGGGTGTCAGGGCAGTAACAGAAACCTCAGGAGCGGAGTCGCTGTCTGCTGGCTGTCACTGGTTCGTCTAGCGTCCTCTTTCTGTCCACCTCTCCTCTTTTGGCGTGTACCCATGGAGCGTCTCTTTCTTTCTCTCTCTTTTTTATGATTTTTTTTCTCTCATCATTTTTTCTATCTTTCTTTCTTTTTGTCTTTCTCTCTTTCTTTGGTATTACTTATATGGATAGTTCCAAGTAGATGGTTTGTAGATGTTCAGCAAATGTTAAATAACTGTCAATAACATTTCAAATAACTATCCACTAACCCTAACCTTAACCCTTATCCTAACCCCAAACTCAACCCGTACTCTAATCCTAACCCTAACCCTTACCTTAACCCTTAACCTAACGCTTATTCTAAACCTAACCCTTACCGTAACCTTGGCAAGGAGATGTATATTAACTGATTTTTTGACCGTCTGTAGATCGTCTATAGAGACTATCCAAGTAAAGTGACCTTTATTTCTTTCTTTCTGTGTCTGTCTCTGTGTCTCTCTCTCCTGTTACGTATTCCCAAGGCACATGCGGGGGAAACTTTAGTGGGTGGAGGGCAACATTTTGATACAAAGAGGAGATATCCAGAGAGTGTGGGTGAGAATTTCTAAAGAACGATGAAACGGGTACCAAAGAGAAACTAGAGAGATGGGGACAGAAGAGGGCGATATGCTCAATTCCAAATTGACCCCCCTCTTCAGCCCTCTTCAGCACTTCAATCTAACATTGGGCCCTTTGAAAGGTGGGAATGTTGACCAATGGGGTAATATTATTTAGAGTCAGACAGTAGAAAAGGAATCTGACTTGGTCTGACTAAGGGAGATTTTGGAGCGACGACAAAATTTGATCCTGAATCACCAGAGACGGATGAGGAAAACAGACTGTTAACAGCTTGAGTTGTCTTTTCAATCCACTTAACTCTACAGTGCCTTCGGAAAGTATTCATACCCCTTGACTTATTCCACATTTTGTTGTGTTACAGCCGGAATTCAAAATATATTTGTTTTTATCAACCATCTACACATAATACCACACAAAGACAAGTGAAAACATGTTTTTTGCAAATGTATTAAAACTTATATTTAAATTGAACCTTTATTTAACTAGGCAAGTCAGTTAAGAACAAATTCTTATTTACAATAATGGCCTTGGAACAGTGGGTTAACTGCCTTGTTCAGGAGTAGAATGACAGATTTTGGCCTTGCCAGCTCAGGGATTCAATCCACCAACCTTTCGGTTACTGGTCCAATGCTCTAACCACTAGGCTACCTGCCGCCCCAGAAATACAGAAATATCTAATAACATAAGTATTCACACCCCTGATTCAATACTTTGTAGAAGCCCTTTTGGCAGCGATTTACAGCTGTGACTCTTTCAAGTCCCTAAGAGCTTTCCACACCTAGATTGTGCAACATTTTCCCGTTATTCTTTTAAAAATTCTTCAAGCTCTGTCACATTGGTTGTTGATCATTGCTAAACAACCATTTTCAGTTCTTGCCATAGATTTTCAAGTAGATTTAAGGTAAAACTGTAAGTCGGCCACTCAGGAACGTTCACTATCTTCTTGGTAAACAATTACAGTATAGATTTGGCCTTGTATTTTAGGTTATTGTCATGCTGAAAGGTGAATTAATCTCCCAATGTCTGGTGGAAAGCAGACTGAACCAGGTTTTCCTTTAGGATTTTGCCTGTGCTTAGCTCCATTCCGTTTCTTTTTCATCCGGAAAAACTCCCCACTCCCCAGATTACAAGCATACAGTACCCATAGCATGATGCAGCCACCACTATGCTTGAAATGAGGAGAGGTGTACTCAGTAATGTGTTGTATTAGATTTGCCCCAAACACAACACTTTGTATTCAGGACAAAAAGTTAATTGCTTTGCCACATTCTTTTGCAGTATTACTTTAGTACCTTGTTGCAAACATGATGCATGTTTTGGTATATTTGTATTCTTTACAAGGCTTCCTTCTTTTCCCTGTTGTTGATCACAAACCCAGAGCGGTTTCCTTCCTCTCCAGGCAACTGAGTTCGGAAGGACGCTTGTGTCTTTGTAGTGACTGGATGGATTGATACACCATCCAAAGTGTAATTAATAACTTCACCATGCTGAAAGGGATAGTCAATGTCTGCTTTTTCTTTTACACATCTACCAATAGGTGCCCTTCTTCGCGAGGCATTGGAAAACCTCCCTGGTCTTTGTGGTTAAATCTGTGTTTGAAATTCACTGCTCGACTGAGGGACCTTACAGATAATTGTATGTGTGGGATACATGTTAAACATTTATTGCAGTGTGAGTGAGTCCATGCAACTTATTATGTGACTGGTTAAGCACATTTTTACTCCTGAACTTATTTAGGTTTGCCATAATAAAGGGGTTGAATACGGGGCTGCAGGTAACCTGGTGGGTAGGAGTGTTGGACCAGTAACCGAAAGGTTGCTGTATCGAATCCCTGAGCTGACAAGTTAAAAATCTGTCGTTCTGCCCCTGAACAAGGCAGTTAACTCACTGTTCCCCGGGCGCTGATGACGTGGATATCAAGTAAGGCAACCTCGCGCACCCCTCTGATTCACATTTCAGTTGAATGTTTTCATTTGTACAACTGACTAGGTGTCCCTTATTGACTCAAGACATTTCAACTTTTAATTTTTTATTAATTTGTAAAAAATTCTAAAAACATCATTCCAGTTTGACATTATGGGGTATTGTGTGTAGACCAGTGACAAAAATCTAAATGTAATACATTTTAAATTCAGGTTGTAACACAAAGAAATGTCAAGGAGTGTGAATATTTTCTGAAGGTGCCGTATGTCTGTCCGATACTGATTTGGTAGTGGTGATACATTTACAGCACTGACTAACCCAGTTCACAGGTTCACACTACACTCTCAGAAAAAGGGTACAGTTAGGTTACAGTATTGTTCCCTGGGGTACAAAAATTCCAAGGGGGGGCATGGATTTCAGTTTGTTATTTTTGGCCACCCGTGAGTGGAAGCGTTGTACCAGTTGAAGTGGTCTATGGTTATGGTAATTCAAATTTGAACATGTCTGATGACAGTTCTGAAGTCTTTATAAAGGCTTACATAAGAGCATGTGACAATAAAGAGCTGTAATTAATATTGTAGAGACCTTTACCTACCTTGTTAAGCGGTACGGACCTCTTGGCATAATGGTTAAGGTGTTGGCGTTGACAGTCGTGAGACCCAGTTGGGCCTACTCCCCGAAGTGGCGCAGCGGGGTTGCGGCGTCACTACAGCCTGGGGTTCGATCCCAGGCTGTGTCACAAACGGCCATAACCGGGAGTCCCATATGACCGTGTACAATTGGTTTGACCTTCGCCTCCCCGTGCCCGTTGGGGAGTTGCATTGATGAGACAAGATCGTAATCATGAAAATGGTGAGATAAAGTGGGTAAAAAAAAGAAGTGGGATGGCAGAGAGGCGTTTACATGTGAGTTACTTGATCTAGAGTGGTTTGCCACTTACAAGGAACACATGCTTTGTCAATGTAGTGGTACCCTAAAAAGGCAAAAAAAAAAGGCTAACACTTTTGTATCTGTGTCAACAATATGGTACACTATTGGCACTTTTAAGGTATAAACTGCAAGGGTACAACTATGTACCTACAACTAATGGTACAATGGACATATCTTACAGGGTACCACTACAGTGACAAGCATTTGCACCACTTTAAGTACAATTCGGTAAAAAAAAATCTTAAGAGTGTAGTTGTTGTAGATGATGTTGCAGAGTTGTACCAGTATGACAAAGTGCTGAGTCATAATTATGTTTTACTATAATGCACCGAGTCACCCTATGGCATGAAACAACATTTAGGCTGCCATATTGGATGGGTCAAATCTGATACTGTATAAAAGCTTAGGCTACTCAAAAGCTCACTACAAATTCCGGTAGCCACCATTACATACTAGTCATGCACTACCATCTGAAAGGTTTCAAATTATGTCCCCCCCCCCCACTGCAATGGTTCTTGGGAAGCTTTTTTATTTAATTAACATGTATGTTGTGTAGTACCATACATTAATAGATTTGTGAAAATATAAATATTTTCACTTTGAAAATTGTAACATTTTATTTTACAATTATCTTTCATATGACATACAGGTAACTGCCCAAATAAAGGAAACACTTGAGTAAACAAGGGATACAAAGTATATTGAAAGCAAGTGCTTCCACACAGGTGTGGTTCCTGAGTTAATTAAGCAGTTAACATCCCATCATGCTTAGGATTATGTATAAAAATGCTCAGTTGACCATTATATTGGCTATCATGGTTAGAAGAAGAGATGTCAGTGACTTTGAAAGATGGGTCTCAAAGGAGCATATGGGGTTTAAAGACTGCGTTTGTGTGTTTGTCTCAGTCACCAGATCTCAAACCAATTGAACACTTATGGGAGATTCTGTAGCAGCACCTGAGACAGCGTTTTCCAACACCATCAACAAGACACCAAATTATGACATTTTGCGTGGAAGAATTGTGTTCCATCCCTCTGGTAGAGTTCCAGACACTTGTAGAATATATGCCAAGGTGCATTGAAGGTGTTCTGATGGCTCTTGGTGGCCCAACACACTATTAAGACACTATGTTGCTGTTTCCTTTATTTTGGCACTTACCTGTATAAAGTGCTTTCGGAAATTTTGCTACGTTACAGTCTTATTCTAAAATGGATTGTTTTTTCCCCTCATCAATCTACACACAATACCCCATGATAACAAAGCAAAAACAGGTTTTTAGAAATATCACATTCACATAAGTATTATGTAATGGGGTATTGTGTGTAGATTGATGAGTGGAAAAAAATAAGTGAATCCATTTTAGAGTAAGGCTGTAACATAACAAAATGTGGGGAAAAGGAAGGTGTCTGAATACTTTCCGAATGCCCTGTATCTACTATGTACACTCTTAGAAGAAAAGGTGTTATCTAGAAAAGGATTCTTCGGCTGTGCTCATAGGAGAACCCTTTGAAGAACCCTTTTTGGTTCCAGGTAGAACCGTTTTGAGTTCCATGTAGAACCCTTTACACAGAGTGTTCTACATGTATGCCCAAAAGAGTTCTACCAGGAACCAAAAAGGGTTCTACAGTACATGGGACCAAAAAGGGTTATCATATGAGGACAGCCGAAAAACCCTGTTGGAACCCTTTTTTTTCTAAGAGTGTAGTTCAATTCTAGTACTTCAACATTAACATTTCGCATTAAGTTCGCATTAACATTTCCACAGAGATCTGTTTTAACTTGTTTCATAGTTATATACCTAGTTATATAGGTCAACATGTTTACATTTCAACACAGTAACTACCTGGTTCCAAATGGTACATAGTCACAACATAGCAATACTTGTTTTAATGAATCTCACTCGCACAGAGACCCATATGTATTTTTCATGTAACAACAGTAACATGCTATTACCATTTTACCTTTAATCGTGTAGGATAAAGTTGAACTGGAATTAAATTGTCAGATGTTCAGACCTCCAAAGTAGTCTAATGTCAATACAAGTACACATTTTATATCAATGGTTGTGTAGATCCATCTACATGCCTCAACCCCAAATGAATGGAAAAGATAAGCGCTGCAAATATGGAAATTATATGGTGTCACGCCCTGACCTTAGAGATCATTTTTATGTCTCTATTTTGGTTTGGTCAGGGCGTGAGTTGGGGTGGGCATTCTATGTTTTGTGTTTCTATGATTTTCTATTTCTATGTTTTGGCCAGGTATGGTTCTCAATCAGGGACAGCTGTCTATCGTTGTCTCTGATTGGGAACCATACTTAGGTACCCTTTTTCCCACCTGTGTTTGTGGGAAGTTAACTTTGTTTTATGGTATATAGCATTAAGCGCCACGGTTTGGTTTGTTTTGTCGGCGTCATTTCGAATAAAAGAGAAAATGTACGCTCACAACACTGAACCTTGGTCCAGCTCTTTTAACGGCCGTGACAGAACTTCCCACCACCAAAGGACCAAGCAGCGCGGTAAAGAGGACTCCTGGACATGGGAGGAGATCCTGGATGGTAAGGGACCCTGGAGGCAGGCTGGGGAGTATCGCCGTCCACGGGAGGAACTGGAGGCAGCTAAGGCAAAACGGCAACGTTATGAGGGAACACGGCTGGCAAGGAAGCCCGAGAGGCAGCCCAAAAAGTATTTTGGGAGGGGCACACGGGGACTTTTGCAGAGTCAGGTTGGAGACCTGAGCCAACTCGCCGTGCTTACCGTGGCGAGCATGTGACTGGTCAGGCCCCGTGCTATGGGGTGATGCGCACTGTGTCTCGGCCGAGCATTCACATGACGGTGTGCTCGGTGCCTGCGTCCCGCATTTGCCGGGAGGAAGTGGGCATCCAGCCAGAACGGGTGGTGCCAGCTCTGCGCTCAAGACCGCCAGTGCACCTCCACGGCCCAGTGTATCCGGTGCCTCAGCCAACGAAGAGGTCTCCTGAATGTCTCCTCAGCCTGGTGAGTCCTGTGCCTGCTCCCAGAGCCAGGTCTCCTGTGTATCTCCCCAGCCTGGTGAATCCTGTGCCTGCGTCCAGGCCGGAGCCTCCAGAGACGGCCTCCAGCCCGGAGCCCGCTGCGAGGGTCCACAGTCCGGGGTCGGCGGCGAGGGTCCCCGCACCAGAGGTGCCACCAAAGTGGGGTGAGCCAGCGGTGGAGTGGGGTCTGCGTCCCGCACCTGAGCCGCCGCCACGGATAGATGCCCACCCAGACCCTCCCCTATAGGTTTAGGATTTGCGGTCGGAGTCCGCACCTTTGGGGGGGGGGGGTGCGCTGTCACGCCCTAACCTTAGAGATCCTTTTTATGTTTCTATTTTGGTTTGGTCAGTGCGTGAGTTGGGGTGGGCATTCTTTGTTTTGTGTTTATATGATTTTCTATGTTTTGGCCGGGTATGGTTCTCAATCAGGGTCAGCTGTCTATCGTTGTCTCTGATAGGGTACCTAAATATGGTTCCCATTTTCCCACCTGTGTTTGTGGGAAGTTAACTTTGTTTGACAGCACATAGCCTCAAGCTTCATGGTTTTTGTATTGTTTTGTCGGCATCATTTTGAATTAAAGAGAAAATGTACGCTCACCACGCTGCACCTTGGTCCAGTTGTTTTAACGGCCGTGACACGTGGTTCTTCTTTTTTCCATTTGTTTTAGATTAATTTGTAGTTATGATTGTCATATATTCTTGTGTTTTTATGTATCTGCACTCCTACCTTGTTGGATAGATAAACTATTTTGATTTGAAAAAATATATAAATATTGTCAAATCACCTTTAAGACATGAACTTTGGCGACTACTAAGTATGATTTAACCCTCCCACTTTAGTCTGGATGTGTCTATGTATAGTTCATACATAATCTATGAGCAAAATTGTTTTTACCTCAATTAGCCACAAACTCCTTAGTTTGAAAGCAACTGTTTTTCTGGAAGCTGTGCTGAGCCATTTTCCACAACATGGACCAGCCCCCTAGCAATTTAAGTTCAACCAATGAGCTTCAGCCCCTCACCATGAGTGACAGCTAGCATGAGGCACATCATGCACACAGCAGAGCGAGAGAGCAATGTATGGTACACATATGTGATGTTGTATGCATGTTACGGGGACCACTTTTGGTTTGTGAGCTCTACTTAAGGTATACAGCAGTACGTCATGTCAAACAAAATAATTGTTAATTTCAGTTAATTTGGCCAAAACATTTTGTAAATTGCACAGTTGAAGGTGCCCCTATTACTCTCATTGACTTTTAGCTAGCAGTGGCGAAAGTTCACTGAAGTTTATAATGACTGTTTGAAGAAATCTGAACCATGGATTACAGTTTATCCTGGCCCATAGAGTCACGCTCACTAGCCTCAAACTCCCTGTCATAAATCGACCAAGGCGCAGCGTGCATGTAGTGCCACATCTTTTAATGAAAGTGAAACCGAAACAACCCCCCCAAAAAACAGGTAAACAGCAAAGAACGTGACACAACCGAGGTGCACACAAACACACACAGAAAAATAATTACTCACAACACACAGGTGGGAAAAGGCTACCTAAGTATGGTTCTCAATCAGAGACAATGATAGGCAGCTGCCTCTGATTGAGAACCACACCCGGCAAAAAACATAGAAATAGAAAATCATAGAACATAGACTGCCCACCCAAATCACACCCTGACCAAACCAAAATAGAGACATAAAACGCTCTCTACGGTCAGGGCGTGACACATAGACTACTTTCAGGCTGAGTAACCATCTAACATTAAGTTGTGAAATACTGATCTTCCCTTTGAGTCAGACATTTGCATCGCTATTATCATCCCTTTGTTAATGGAAAGTTTTAAAACTGAAAAGGTTCACATATACTGTATCTGGACATTCATTATGTGTGGAAAAAAATGAATATGGAAAACAACCTAACCGGGAGATTGTTTAACAAATCCTAGGTTAGGCCTAACTTTGAACCAGAGGTCCAGGATCCAATTTATTTTCAAGTGGTAATTATTACCTCTGTCTTAACAGATGCAATGTGTCGGCGGTAAATTGCTCTTCAAAAAGGTGTTTTTCAGTGAAGTCACAATTGTAACATTATGGAAGTTACTTTGGATAAAGCGTCTGCTAAATACTGGTAACCATGAATTACTGTGTGTCCGGCAATCCTATTCTTAATCATCTTGAACATCTGCATGTACACATCCCTCACTTATATCAGAATTGTAACAGTTTTATGATAGTAGGTCTAATTGTAACAGCGCTATGATAGTCAGTCTGTCTGTCTGTGTGGCCCGGGGCCAGAGGTAGATTAGTTTACACTCTGACTCATCTGGTTCTTACAGGTTCCATGGACAGCCCTCGCTTTACTTATTAAAGGGATGGATCACTTTCCTTTCTTTCATTTAACAGCAAACAGGGTGACTGTCTAACTGCCATGATTTGTGGGTAACTCAAACTAGCATTACCATTACGGCATAATGGATCGGTTGCTTTGTTGCGAGTAGCTACATTTTGCTATCACATTTGTGGTTTTGCTTTGGCATATTTTCAAGGGCATTGAATAATAAAGTGTGTTCCGTGAAAAGACCAAAAGGGTTATTTCTAAGCTGTCCATGTTAGGAGTAATGCTGTATACAGGCCTCTGTGTACTAACAGAAACGAGGCAGACTTTGGCATGCTAACCCTCCTGAAACATTCTCTTTAGGAACAAAAACACAGTGAAAGACTTGAAGCTGGGTTGTCTTTGAGCCAAAACAGAGTCACTGTAGAGAGTCCAGTGTGTTGTGTTTGAGCCAGAATGGAGCCAGCATGCTCTCATTGACAAAATTAATGCAAACGGAGTATACTGCCACCTGCACCATGATGGTTACAGTTCACTTGAGTGAAGGTTTGTGGTCTTCTTTACTCCTGTTAAGTGCTATAAAATGTCAACACAGGCTTTCTATTAAAGGAACAGTTCAGATAAATGGCATATTTAGACATTTGTTTCCTTACCTTGAAAGAGCTTTATGTACAAGAAGTGACTGCAATCCACACTTTGGTATTTTTAAACTAGCCATTGCCAACATACGCATTGGTAATATAAGCATTTTTAGATTTAATTCAATTTAACAATGTAGCATGTTTAGGCTAATTCTGTACTGTTATGTACTGTATATTGTTTGATTATGAAATTAAACAACAACAAAAACATTTTGATAGTGACTTTTTTTCTCTATATAATTTTTAAAAACATTCTTGGCCCATTTGAGTGTATTCTCTTATATTATTCTTTCAGCAGTGGGGTCCATTTACATAGAAAGACCTCACTTTGCTTGTGTAAAACACTCATCTCTGTCTCTTCCTCTCTCACTTTCTCTCTCTTTCTCTTTCACTCTCTCCCTCACCTGAACCTAGAGAGACAGTATCCCTTACCTTACCTGACGCTTCCCCTCCGTCACCATGTGGGGAGAGAAAATATGAAACGGTAAAAGGTGCTAACTCCCATTTTGTTGACGCTGCTATCTGTGTAAATTAATCCCAGGCAATCACTTATCGGCGTCGCTGAAAGACAGCAGCCGTGTCGCTGGGGTTAACGAGAGAAGAGCTGTCACACAGCTCAGTGTCCTGTACAGGAACAGAACAGGCGACGGACGAGACGGTTTACCGTACTGACACCTCAGAGAGGACAGGGGAAACGAGCTTCTCCATCAAAGAACAGCTTGCTTGGAAGGCGCGTGGAATGCTTAAATCTCATTAATGGTCATTGTTAGAGAGTTAGAAAGTAGTTCAATACTTTCAAATATTAAATTATTAAAATATTTACATCCATTATAATTTCTACATACTTTCTGGTTTTAGTCAACAAGCAAGAATTAATTGACCAGCGGGCATGGAGTGATTTCAGTGCAAACAGAAATTGTATTTGAATTTAATAATGTTTAATTTGTATTAAGCTATTGAATATGAATGTAATCTTTTTTTATGTTTAATGCACAAATTGAATCATTCAATTAATAAATTGAACTTGTATTTCATGATTTTAAATCGAATTTAATGAACATTGCATTCAGTTTGAAAATGTTCTTCAAATTACATTTTATATTCAATATTTATATATTCAGTTTCAATATTGTAGATACTGCATTCATTGTTTGTGTATCAAGTTTATAAGCCATAATTTCAGTCAGGAAAGGTAAAGGAGAACAGATGGAATCGAATCAAGTTCAATTTATGAATTCAATGATTCAATTTGTGCATTACAAATGCAATAATATTAAATTCAAATTCAGTATCCTAACACAAATTCAAAATTTGCTCCATAAGTGGGCCGCATTTGGCCACATAAGACTATTAAAACACAGTCAGGGTCTCACAGATCTAAACAAGGAGACGCAAACAGCTGAGCAGTAGCCACAATCCCAACAGTTTGCCCTCTGCAGATCTGCTGAGTAGAGAGACTGAAACACAACGGAAGTCATTAACCCATCTAAGCTCTCACCCATTGTGAACTGAATTAAAATACACTCTAGCCTGGGAACTACAGTGCATTTGGAAAGTATTCAGGCCCCTTGAATGTTTCCACATTTTGTTACGTTACAGCCTTATTCTAAAATTGATGAAATAGTTTTTTTCCCTGCATCAATCTACACACAATATCACATAATGACAAAGCAAAAACAGGTTTTATTTATTTTTGCAAATTTATTCAAAATAGAAACGGATATCACATTTACATAAGTATTCAGGCCTTTTACTCAGTACTTTGTTGAAGCACCTTTGGACGAGATTACAGCATAGAGTCTTCTTAGGTATGACACTACAAGTTTGGCACACCTATATTTGGGGAGTTTCTCCCATTCTTCTCTGCAGATCCCTCAAGCTCTGTCAGGTTGGATGGGGAGCATTGCTGCACAGCTATTTTCAGGTCCCTCCAGTGATGTTCGATCGTGTTCAAGTCCGGGCTCTGGCTGGGCAACTCAAGTACATTCAGAGACTTGTCCTGAAGCCACTCCTGCGTTGTCTTGGCTGTGTGTTTAGGGTCGTTGTCCTGTTGGAAGGTGAACCTTCACCCCAGTCTGAGTTACTGAGTGCTCTGGAGCAGGTTTACATCAAGGATCTCTCTGTACTTTGCTCCGTTCATCTTTCCCTCGACCCTGACTAGTCTCCCAGTCCCTGTTCCTGAAAAACATCACCACAGTATGATGCTGCCACCATCATGCGTCACTATAGGGATGGTGCCAGGTTTCCTCCAGACGTGACGCCTGGCATTCAGGCCAAAGAGTTCAATCTTGTTTTCATCAGACCAGAGAATCTTATTTCTCATGGTCTGAGTGTCCTTTTGGTGCCTTTTGGCAAACTCCAAGCGGGCTGTCATGTGCCTTTTACTGAGGAGTGGCTTCCTTCTGGGCCTGATTGGTGGAGTGCTGCAGAGATGGTTGTTGTTCTGGAAGGTTCTCCCATCTCCACAGAGGATCTCTGCAGCTCTGTCAGAGTGGCCATCGGGTTCTTGGTCATCCCCTGAACAAGGCCCTGGCCAGGCGGCCAGCTCTAGGAAGAGTCTTGGTGGTTCCAAACTTCTTCCATCTAAGAATGATGGAGGCCACTGTGGGACTATTCCTTCAACCTCATGGCTTGGTTTTTGCTCTGACATGCACTGTCAACTGTGGGACCTTATATAGACGTGTGTGCCTTTCCAAACCATGTCCAGTCAATTGAATTTACCACAGGTAAATAGTTTAATTTGTATTAAGTTGTCGAAACATCTCAAGGATGAGCAATGGAAACAGGATGGACTTGAGCTCAATTTCTAGTCTCATAGCAAAGGGTCTGAATACTTGTATAAATACTTGTATAAGTATTTCTGTTTTTTATTTTTAATACATTTGCAAAAAAAAAACTGTTTTCCCTTTGTTATTATGGAATATTGTGTTCAGATTGAGGATTTCTTTTAAATCAATTTTAGAAATAGCTTATTTATACAAGTATTCAAAACTAAATTTGTAAAAAGAGTCAAAAAGTCAAGGGATCTGAATACTTTCAGAATGCATTGTAAGTCTATTATGGGATTTATGGGAGTGATAAATAATCTCTACACCTCTGTTACCCTAATGAGTCTATCGATTGACTGTTCTTATAAACGGGTTTCATCTGCAGTGTTGCCTGATGGTGGTCCAGAGGGAGAACCTAAAGGCCATTGATCTCAATATGGATTGGAAACCCAGAGTGAGTGCACCACTTAGTAGTGCCTTCACCCAATCAGAATCACAATGTAAACACATTTGAACTGCCACAGATGGGTCTGGGTCCCGACCAGAAAAGGCCTCAATAACGGACAATGCAGTGCAGTGCAGTAAGCACTTGTGGAGATCTGAAATAATTTGACAGATAGAAGCAATATGGTGAAAGTCCTACCAAGCCTATCAGTTATTAATACACTTAGTGTACAAAACATTAAGAACACCTGCTCTATCCATGACAGACTGACTAGGTGAATCCAGGTGAAAGCTATGATCCATTATTGATGTCATTTGTTAAATCCACTTCAATCAGTGTAGATGAAGTGGAGGAGACAGGTTAAAGAATACTTTTTAAGGCTTGAGACAAGTGAGACATGGATTGTGTATGTGTGCCATTCAGAGGGTGAATGGGCAAGACAAAAGATGTGCCAGGCACACCGGTTTGTGTCAAGAACTGAAATGTTGCTGGGTGCGCAACTCAATATTAGGACAGTGTTCCAAATGTTATATCTATTCAGTCCTCTCAGATCTACATGAAGTGTAGTGGCGCAGCGGTTTAAGGCACTGCATCTCAGTGCTAGAGGCGTCACTACAGACCCTGGTTTGATTCCAGGCTGTATCTCAACCGTCCGTGATTGGGAGTCCCACAGGGCGGCGCACAATTGTCCCAGCGTCGTCCGGGTTAGAGTTTGGCCAGGGTAGGCCGTCATTGTAAATAATAATTTGTTCTTAACTGACTTGCCTAGTTAAATAAAAGATACAAAAATTAAAAAAGGTTTACCGGTGAGGGGTTGTTTATGGACCAGGCCTCAGAGTGTGAGTTTACAGGCAGCTAGCCTGTCTGTCGATAAGGTTTATTTTCTGGTATTGTGTGTTAGCGGTGTCCTATGAGTGCCTGTATGAAAATAAGTATGTGTTTGTGTGGCTCCCTCCTCTATTTGTGTGTATGATGTCCATGATAGCACAGCCTAAGGGTCACAAGGAGTGTTTATGTATTTTGTAAGTCTGTTGATTAGTATTACTAATCAATTAGTGCTGCTGCTCCAGTTTCAACTGTTCTGCCTGCGGCTATGGAATCCTGACCTGTTCACCGGACGTGCTACCTGTCCCAGTCCTATTATTTGACCATGCTGGTCATTTATGAACATTTGAACGTCTTGGCCATGTTCTGTTATAATCTCCACCTGGCACAGCCAGAAGAGGACTGGCCACCCCTCATAGCCTGGTTCCTCTCTAGGTTTCTTCCTAGGTTTTGGCCTTTCTAGGGAGTTTTTCCTAGCCAACGTGCTTCAACACCTGCATTGCTTGCTGTTTGGGGTTTTAGGCTGGGTTTCTGTACAGCACTTTGAGATATCAGCTGATGTATGAAGGGCTATATAAATACATTTGATTTGATTTGATACTACAGCATCTCTCTTTGCTGTGCTCTGTCACCTGTTCAGTATTCCTGTCCAGGTGTGAACAGTCGGTGGGTTATTTTTGGTTCGGGCCCCTTGGCCCCACTGCACGGTGTAAGGTGGCCCTCAGTCTGAGGCCATGGTAACCATAGCAGGCCTTGGAAAGTGAAATGTGATGCGGTGCATGGTGCTCGGGGCCACATTTCTCAATCACAACCTAATAATGAGCTTGCCAAGGCACAGGAGGCATCAATGATGCAACACTGCGGTGTCTGTTACCGTGGGCAACGCACACCTGCCAGCACGCTTCCATTTCCATCACTCACTCTCACTCAATCACTTACCCCCCTCCACAAACACACACACACAAGCTCATGCTCTACACATTCTTTCAAGTCCATAGATGACCCATCCCCATTTTTTTCACCCACACATGCATGTATGATCCATGTTACATGCATGCATGCACGCACAACCTTGCATGCATTGACTTACACAAACATACACTCAAGCATGCATTCACTTTTTTTATGTAATAAGTGTGTGTGTGTTCCCTAGATCCGGTGTTCCCAAACGTTCTGCTTCCTGACCCACCAATTGCAAAAGGGTTGAGTGGTGAAAAAATATACCCAGACCAGACAAAAGTAAAAAAATATATAAATCATCCTCTTTAAAATATTTAACTCTTATGTAGATTTGACTATGAGCTCTTGTGACCAATTCTAATTAACTGAATTGTAACAATGCACAAAAAAAGTCTCACCTGGACCCCTGCCGTGGCCCACAAGTGGGTCCTGACCCACAGTTTGGGAACCACTGCCCTAGATGACATACATGGGGTTTTAAAGTTCTTACCTATTAACAGTTCAAATTAGCATTAGCCTAAAGCATAGGTCTTGTTTGTGATAGCACTGAAAATGTACCCCGTATTTAGTAGTGTAGATAAATATTAATGTATTTGTAGCTAGTTATCATCAAAAACCATTAAGATGTCTGCCTCCATTCTGTTTTTCAAAGTTATCATGGCAGCATACTTGACCTGCTAATAGACAGATTCTTTCCATTGTAAGGACCCTTTTTTCATAATGCATGTTTATTGGGGACCAGTCACAGCCAGGCTTGTGCCCGTCATAACTAATTGAACAAGTAATGACCTTAAGTTCTCAATGAATAAGACATGGTGCCACACACACCACCCTAGGGTTACCTGTGCAGGGGGGGGGGGGTGACAGGTGACCCTATAGGTGGCCTCACGCTGTGACATAAACCCCCCATGGCCAGTGGGCAGCTCCACTCCAGGATAAGGATGGGTTTAAGTCAGATAGGGTGTTTAGTGTTACCCCACCTGCATCTGATCTCCACCTTCAAAGGTGCTCTGGTAGGACTTTACATTAAGGTTCTGTTTGAGAAGGGTGGTTTTCCCTTTTAAAATAACTTTCGATATTTAGTTATTAGTTCATGATTTATAAACATATTAAAGCTATTTTAACTGTCTATAACCTACATGCAAAACCTTCCCTTAAATGGTACCTACATGTAGTGTTACCGCTGCACCACCTTTAGTACTATACAGGCCTCACATCTTTCTGTGTTTGAATGTTCTTTCATGTTTCTGTTTATGTCATACTCTTTGCCTCCTGCAGTGATCTTATATCAGTGTCTTTATACCTTCTCTCTGTTTGTTTGTTTGCACCTCTACTCTCTCTTCCCCCCTCCTCACTCTCTCTCCCCCTCTCTCTTGTTTCTGTCTCCTCTCCTCTCCTCTCGATTAGATCGCTGCTGACTGATAGCACTCTGCATTTGTCTAGACTGGCATTTGATACCGCCAGAGTGAGGTAACATGCATATTCACTCACACACTCATTAGTCCTTGTTCTTTTCATTTTGACGATATTTGTCTATATTTCCTTACCTTGAGAATGGTCTGTGTGCCAGAAGAGACTTCAATCCACGCTTTGGGTTTTGTTTACTAAGCTCCAGTGCCCAACCACTAGCATTGGCATCGATGACTGTAAAACAATGGTACGTTTCTAGAGAACTCGGGTTTGAAGTAACTAAGGTAATGTTGGACAATGTAGAGCATGCTAACTCGGGTCCCTTAACTTCCATTGTGTATTAGTCCTAGCTGCTAATATTAACCGTTGGTGACTGTAGCTAAATAAACAAATATGAAACATCCCCAATCCTTAATCCCCCCCCCCCCCACCCCTACCAAGGCGCATACAAAAAACAGCACAAGAAACAGATAAACAGTTCAAAACAAACAAACAATAGCAATAAATATTATACTAATACTTATAAAATGGTAATATAGCAGCATTGCTGACATTCAGAATGTTAAAATAACTACTTTAAAGTAGGTAGGTTAGGAACCATTTTATTTTTATTTTTGGGTGAACTATCCCTTTAATTCATCTCAGAAATACCCAAATGGCATTCATGTATGTGGGGAGTGGCACAGTTGAATGTATTGTAGGCCTTATTAATATACCCTAGTGAACAATTTAGAAAGCCACATCCTCAACCCCTGTTGTTCTTTTGGTCTCTCTCTCTCTCTCTCTCAATGTTCTCTCAGGAGAGTGTTCCTACCCAGCTGCTCCTCCAGTGACCCCAGGCACCACCTAACTCAGGGATAGCATGGGACCCCACCCTGTGTATCCCCCACTCCCATCCTTCCTACTCCTCCTCTCCATCCTCCTCCTCCTGCCCCACCCGGCCACCTCTTCCTTCCATTCCAAGCCTCAGGTGGTGGAGCGGGCATCTGTATCAGGCACCCCAGCTTCCCCATCTGGTAACACCACAGGGGGCAAGCGGGCGTGCACAGACAAGGTGATGTGTAGACCTGGCATTGTGCTGCCTGTGTGGCTACCACTCAGCCCTCCACTGGCGGAGCAGACGGGGAGGGCGATAGTCTACTTTACCTGCCTCATGTACATGTTCCTGGGTGTGTCCATCATCGCCGACCGCTTCATGGCCTCCATCGAGGTCATCACCTCCCAGGTGACCAGTGACCACTTCTCTCTCTGTTTTGTCCTTCAGTCATTCTCATGCTGTGGTGATTCTGAAAACTTTCCCCAAAGTTCACAGGTTTTTCAGAAATTTAGCAGGAATGATTCTGGGATTTCTCAGACCGGGATTTCTGAAAAACCTGTGAACTTTGGTGAAAGTTCTGGAAATTTTGAAATACTGTCCTCTAGCATCAGCTCATAGGCAATATCACTGAATTGTTGTATTGGTAAAACACTAGCTGCATGTTCCCCTAACTGTGATGTGTGTCCTTGTCTTTGTAGGAGAAAGAGGTGACTATCACCAAACCCAACGGGGAGACGTCAGTGACCACTGTGCGGATCTGGAACGAGACTGTGTCTAACCTCACGCTCATGGCCCTGGGCTCCTCTGCACCAGAGATCCTTCTCTCTGTCATCGAGGTATGCTGGTGACCCCACAAAACCTTCATCACTACACACCACCCCAGAGTATATACACAACACACTACCCCAGTGTCCCCACTCCCCATAAACCCCAAACCCATCAGGTTAGGGCTGGGTAGGTTGTATCTTTCATCACTAACTAGGGTACGGGCAGGGCTCAGGTATCACAAATTGATCACTAACATTTTGAAGCTGAGCCATTTGCGCTTGCTCCCCTGCGCGGTACAGTCATATCTGAGTAAGATCATAACAGGATGTCAGAAGTGCTTCAACCTGCACGCAGGGAGCGAGTGACAGACAGAGAGGAGCGGCTAATGCATTTACTAATGGAGGAAGTTATTTCTGATCTTGGGTTTCGGGCAGGGCCTTCAATTTCGCAGAAGCAATCGGCCTGGGTAGGGTAGGGCCTGAACGTTGCGAGTATGGGTAGGGCTCGGGCTTAAAATTCATGCCAGTGCAGGGCTCTACACACTACCCCTGAGTGTCCCCACAATCCCTTTGTACTACATGCTACACCTGACGGACCCTTGATTTGCTTGAATTAGACTGGGTTCCCCATTGACAGATACCTTAATGGGGGTAGCGTAACCCTAGCTTATATTGTTATTCAACTTGATTTCTTTGCTGTCTTGTTGGCAGGTGTGTGGTCACAACTTTGACGCGGGTGAGCTTGGACCGGGCACCATCGTGGGCAGCGCTGCCTTCAACATGTTTGTGATCATCGGAGTGTGTGTGTGGGTCATCCCCGACGGGGAGTCGCGAAAGATCAAACATCTGAGAGTATTCTTCATCACAGCCTTCTGGAGCATCTTCGCTTACATCTGGCTCTACCTCATCCTGGCTGTTATCTCCCCGGGAGTAGTGGAGGTCTGTATTATTTGCGTGTGTGTGTCTGTGTGTTTGTGTTTCAGCGGGGGTTTATAGACAGATTTTGTATGCATTTGTGTGTTTTTATATTATATAGAAATGTTGTGTGTTAATTCTGCAGGTGTGGGAGGCTCTGGTCACTCTGTTCTACTTCCCAGTGTGTGTGATCTTGGCTTGGATCGCCGACCGCCGCCTGCTCTTCTACAAGTACATGCACAAGCGTTACCGTGCCGACAAGCGGCATGGCATTGTTGTGGAAACGGAAGGTGACCTGGCGCCCAAGGGGATCGATGTAATCATGGACGCTAAGTTCTCGGATAGCAATTCCACTGCTGGAAACTCCTCTAGTGTCTGCACAGTCTCTGTTCAGACAGGCAAGGAGCTGGACCAGAACAGAGATGAGGTAGGCTGAGCCAGGAGATCAGGAAAGAGAACAGTCAGGACGAGTCAGAAGAGTTTAGCATTATAGGAGAGTGGAGTGGGCAGGGAGATGGTATTGGTCCTTTACGTGTCTTAGCCCTGGTGCTGTTCCTTTTTTTAAAACATTGTGTTAACGTTGTATTTCAAACATTGTGTTAACATTGTGTTTACATTGCAGTATAATTTTGTTGTCCTTGTTTAAGCCTGGTATTAACATTTAGTTAATATTGTGTTTACGTTGTGACCTAACCTAGGTGGTACGCATACTGAAGGACCTGAAGCAGAAGCACCCGGACAAAGACCTGGAGCAGCTTATCGAGATGGCCAACTACTCAGCTCTGGTGCAGCAGAGGAAGAGCCGCGCCTTTTACCGCATCCAAGCCACACGCATGATGATCGGTGCCGGCAACGTGCTCAAGAAGCATGCCGCCGAGCACACGCGACGCAAAGCCGCCGCAACGGAGTGTGGAGCCCTGGAGAAAGAGGACAGGGCCACGTGCACCCACCTGTCCTTTGAGCGTTCCCAGTACCAGTGCACAGAGAACTGTGGTACCCTGAGCCTAGCAGTGATCTGTGAGGGTGGCATGGGGCAGCACACCTTCTATGTGGACTACCACACGGAGAATGGCTCGGCAAATGCCGGGGCGGACTATGAGTTTAGCGAGGGGACGCTGGTGTTCAAACCAGGGGAGAGTCGGAAGGAGATTAAGGTTAGATGGAGAGGAGAGAGAAGGAAGGAGAGGGGAAAAGAGGGTGGGAAATTATGAGAGGAGGGAGGTGAATAGTCGCTGTTTACTGTAGTTTTGAGTAATACTTCGATCAACCAAACAATCAATCAACTAACTCATTGACTAGTATTTGTTTACTAGTCAATTTACTAGTTTACTAGTACAGTACTTGTCAGCAACTTGTCATGGCCTGTAACTCCAAAGAGCGAAAAGAGGCGACAGTGGCAAGGGAAAACTTGCTCTTGGATGGATTAGAGATTAGTTTCAATCATTTCAGATGAGATTAGATTAAAGGCACAATGCAGCTGTTTTTACTTCAATAATCAATAATTTCTGGGTAACAATTAAGTACCTTACTGTGATTGTTCTCCATCAAAATACTAGCTGTTATTGGCAGAAAGGTTTGGAACTCTCTTTCTTATTGGAGTGATGTCAACAGGCAGGCCAAAACTCCATCCCACCAAAACAGCATGAAATTTCCAACAGCTCTCACACTAAAAAGTGCATTATCATTATGTTCACAATTTCACAGTATTATTCCTACAAGGAAATATATATAAAACCCAGGAAAGTCACATTTTTGACTGCACTGGGCATTTAAATAAGATTGTCTCAATGCATACAGTAATTCCCAACACAACTTTTTGTGTGTCCCCTGTCCTTTTCAGGTGGGCATCTTGGACGACGACGTCTTCGAGGAAGACGAGCACTTCTTTGTGCGGCTGCAGAATCTCCGTCTGGATGAGGGCGGCAACGAGGTTTCACTGGGAACGCCGCCCAAGGGCCGGCTGGTGGAGCCGTTAGTTGCCATGGTTACCATCCTGGACGACGACCACGCCGGCATCTTCACGTTCGGCCAGCGCATGCTGCGAGTGAGCGAGAGCTCCGGTACGATGGTGGTGACGGTGGTGCGGAACTCTGGCTCGCGGGGCACCGTGATGTTGCCCTACCGCACTGAGGATGGCAGCGCCCGTGCCGGCATGGACTACGAGGAGACCAAGGGCGAGCTTGAGTTCTCCAACGAACAAACCAGGTGAGGCCTGCTCTATGCCAACCCTAAAGTAGGGGGACGGTACCCAGCCGGAACTGTTTGAAATGGCGTCATTACAACCAAATTACAACCTGTTGGTTGTAAACCGGTTGTAATGATATAATTTCATTTGGTTGTAAACTAGTTGTAATCTGGTTGTAATTACATAATTTCAACCAGATGTCAATGCTAGGTCATCAACAGCCTATAGCCTGGTACATGAGGTTAGACCAGGGAAGGGTTACTCTGGATTTTGCTTTCCTTTTAACTGGTGTCTGATTCCACCTGGAAAACCAGCTGTATGCACTTAGTTACACAAACAAATCAATGAAGTACAGACAGGAAGCTGAGAAACCCAGTAGACACTGAGGCTCCAAAACAAGATTGCCTAATGCCTACTCTCTCTGCTAAGGAATCAAACGGAAGGTTTGTTAGCAGCAGTGCTGTACAGATGAGAGTACAGAGTACAGATGAGGGTTGAGGTCTAGAGGGAACTGTCATACAGTTCAGTGTAAATGCATCGTTGTATGTTGGTAAATGTGTTTTTCCATCAGTTTGTGTCCACATTTGTCTATGTACCGTATGTGTCCACATATACTGAATGTTATACGTATCCCTCCCATTAAGCAAATGGGATCAAAATTATATTAATGTACAGTATGTGTGTGTCTGTGTAGGTGTCCACATGTACTATGTTATATTGATGGAAATGTATCCTAAGGCTACAGTAACTGGGGTGATGGGGATTATTATGGGTTGTCACTGTGTCAGTCAGTGACTCCCATGTGGAGCAGCGTCCATTAGTTTATGATTGACAGCCTCTTGCTAATGTTAGCGGACAGATCCTTTCCCTATTAAACGTTCAGACGATATAAGCTGTGGTTGCACATTGGACTAATTGTGCACTTACAGGTAGTACTCATACTGTAATGTGATGTCATTTCAGGTCACATATTGTAGTTATTACTGTAATGGTGCACTAACACCTCGACCTACAGTGGGGCAAAAAAGTATTTAGTCAGCCACCAATTGTGCAAGTTCTCCCACTTAAAAAGATGAGAGAGGCCTGTAGTTTTCATCATAGGCACACTTCAACTATGACAGACAAAATGAAAAAAAAAATCCAGAAAATCACATTGTAGGATTTTTTATGACTTTATTTGCAAATTATGGTGGAAAATAAGTATTTGGTCAATAACAAAAGATTATATCAATACTTTGTTATATACCCTTTGTTGGCAATGACAGAGGTCAAACGTTTTCTGTAAGTCTTCACAAGGTTTTCACACACTGTTGCTGGTATTTTGGCCCATTCCTCCATACAGATCTCCTCTAGAGCAGTGATGTTTTGGGGCTGTTGCTGGGCAACACGGACTTTCAACCTCCAAAGATTTTCTATGCGGTTGAGATCTGGAGACTGGCTAGGCCACTCCAGGACCTTGAAATGCTTCTTACGAAGCCACTCCTTCGTTGCCCGGGCTGTGTGTTTGGGATCATTGTCATGCTGAAAGACCCAGCTCTTTGGTCTTGGCCATAGTGGAGTTTGGAGTGTGACTGTTTGAGGTTGTGGACAGGTGTCTTTTATACTGATAACAAGTTCAAACAGGTGCCATTAATACAGGTAACGAGTGGAGGACAGAGGAGCCTCTTAAAGAAGAAGTTACAGGTCTGTGAGAGCCAGAAATCTTGCTTGTTTGTAGGTGACCAAATCAGTATTTTCCACCATAATTTGCAAATAAATTAATAAAAAATCCTACAATGTGATTTTCAGGATTTTTTTTTTCTCATTTTGTCTGTCATAGTTGAAGTGTGCCTATGATGAAAATTACAGGCCTCTCTCATCTTTTTAAGTGGGAGAACTTGTATAATTGGTGGCTGACTAAATACTTTTTTGCCCCACTGTACATCGTCAATGCGCAAAATGGTACGCAGCATCATCTGGATATGTGTGCAACAAAGTTCAACATTCACGTCTGCTACCATTTCTGTCAAGCCGTCTATGCATACATTTTGATACATACGTTCGATAAATCCAAATGAATATACTTCTGGTGTACCAAAATGCAATGATGCTGTCGGTGTGATCGAGGAGTAAGTGGTAAGTGGTTTAAGGTTCTGTTTATCTGTTGTTTAGTTCATGTTTGTATTTCTGTGTGTGTACAGTACCGTGTGTGTTTGAGTGTTGTGTATGTGATGCACTGTGAATTATTTAGCCTCCGCTATGTGTTAAATTCTTTATTGCACCTCAGCTACTGATGTGATTTAAATGACAGGGTGTTTGTTAATGTTTCAGAGGGTAGGAAAGTATTGTTTGCTTGCTTCATGGGACGGTTGCGAGACCATTCCATCATGGTTGACAACTCCAGGAGTTCACCTTCCAGAGTTCAAAGAACCTTGGCGTGATCCTGGACAACACCCTGTCACTCTCCGCAAACATCAAAGCAGTAACTCGCTCCTGCAGGTTCATGCTCTACAACATCCGTAGAGTACGACCCTACCTAACACAGGAAGTAGCGCAGGTTCTAATTCAGGTCATCTCCCGTCTGGACTACTGCAACTCTCTGTTGGCTGGGTTCCCCGCTTGTGCAATCAAACCCCTGCAACTTGTCCAGAACGCTGCAACCCGCCTGGTGCTCAACATTCCCATGCTCTCCCATGTCAACCCGCTCCTTTGCACATTCCACTGGTTCCAGTCAAAGCCCGCGTCCAACCCTTGCATTTCGTGAAGTAACAGTCGCACTTATTGAGAAACAATTGAAGAGTTTCATTCCAAAACGCTATATATCCATTTTCAGAATTGTTTGAAAATTAACTTTTATTTTTTAAAGAAATTATGAAAGAGATTTTTTTACCGTCTAATCATGGCATAGGGTTGTTCAATGACAGACATGTATTTGTTTAAAATCTGTTACTTGATGGTTTCATTTCAGAGACAAATAATCATGTTTTTTAATGCTATATATCCACGTCACTCTGAGAAATAAGTAGTACTGCTGGGTTTTACACAGTTAACTGTTACAAATAACTACATTTGAAATAAAGAACTGTACAAATGACACATTTGTGACAAAAATAAATAAATAACAATTCAATACAGTTATGAGATCTGTATGTAAAACATTTACATTTGACATTTTTGTCAGATGCTCTTATCCAGAGAGACTTACAGTTAGTGCGTTCATCAACCACAAATCACAGTCAAATGTACAGGATAGGAACAATTCCAGCTAAACAATGAATATACTGTCTAGTGTTTTGCAAAATAACACATCTAAACTCTATGTATAAAAACATGTGTCCCGTACGTGTGGAGAGACGGACCAAGACACAGCGGATGTTGAGTTCCACATATTTATTATAAAGTGAAACTTAGTTTATTGATTTATTTTTTTGTTAATGCTAACTTCGAAACGTGACTATGTGGTGCACATGCACAAAACACAAAGTAATATTCCACAAACACAGGTGGGAAAAATGCTACCTAAATATGATCCCCAATTAGAGACAATGATTACCAGCTGCCTCTAATTGGGAATCAGACAAATCACCAACATAGAAAAATAAACTAGAACACCACATAGAAATAATGAACTAGAATAACCCCAGTCACGCCCTGACCTACTACACCATAGAGAAACAAGGGCTCTCTATGGTCAGGGCATGACAACATGAGGGTACCCATACACATGAAGTTACCCATAAGCAATCATTTCTGATGAAAAAACAAGTGAAAATGTGTGGATTATAAGTGTTTTATAAGTACTCTATAAGTACAGTTGTACTTGCTATTACTGAGATGTGGTTGTCTCACCTAGGTATCTTAAGATGAATGCACTAGCTCTGTGTGTGTGTGTGTGTGTGTGTGTGTGTGTGTGTGTGTGTGTTATTCAACAAAATATTTATCTTAACATGTTTTCCTTTTATCCTCATCAAATGTGTTTAAAACGTCTACAAATATAACAATGTGTATTGATGACAACCCTCTTCTCTCTCTCCCTGTGTGAGTGTGGGTGTGTATATGTATGTATGTGTGTGTGTGTGGGTGGGTGCATGCTTGCATGTCTCTCCACAGTCAGACTCTACAGGTACGCATTGTAAATGTGGAGGAATATGAGAAGCAGGAAAACTTCTTCATTGTGCTGGATGAGCCCAAATGGCTAAAGCGAGGAATCTCAGGTCAGTGGGGTGTGTTGTGTGTGAAGGTTAGTGTTAGTTAATAAAAAATCTCAAAAGGTTTGTTCAACCTACTATCCACTGTTACACACAGCGAAAATTGCCATTTGGCACATATTGTGAGAAACCTTTTCCCACTACACTTGCAGTATCTCTAGAATAGTTTTATAAGATAATTTAAGATTAAATTGATACTTCGGGATTTACAGAATCTACTTCCCCAGAATCAGATGAACTGTCTCTGCAGCCAATTTTCGCCGACAGAGATGGCCGCCTCGCTTCGCGTTGCTAGGAAACTATGCAGTATTTTGTTTTTTTTACGTGTTATTTCTTACATTGGTACCCCAGGTAATCTTAGGTTTTATTACATACAGTCGGGAGGCACTACTTGCTATAAGAGCAACGTGAACTCACCATCATTACGACCAGGAATACGACTTTCCCGAAGCGGATCCTCTGTTTTGCCCACCACCCAGGACAATGGATCGGATCCCAGCCGGCGAACCAAAACAACGACACGTAAAAGGGGCAGACGGAGCGGTCTTCTGGTCAGGCTCCGGAGAAGGGCACATTGCGCACCGCTCCCGAGCATACTACTCGCCAATGTCCAGTCTCTTGACAACAAGGTTGATGAAATCCGAGCAAGGGTAGCATTCCAGACAGACATTAGAGACATCTTTATGTAACGTTCTTTGCTTCACGGAAACATGGCTCACTCGAGACACGCTATCGGAGTCGGTACAGCCAGCTGGTTTCTTCATACATCGCGCCGACAGAAACAAGCATCTTTCTGGTAAGAAGAGGGGCCGGGGGGTATGCCTTATGATTAACAAGACGTGGTGTGATCAAGTCCTTCTGTTCACCTGTCTTAGATTCCTCACAATCGAATGTCGACAGCAGGGTAGCCTAGTGGTTAGAGCGTTGGACTAGTAACCGAGATGACAAGGTACAAATCTGTCATTCTGCCCCTGAACAGGCAGTTAACATTGTTCCTAGGCCATCATTGAAAATAAGAATTTGTTCTTAACTGACTTGCCTAGTTAAATAAAGGTAAAATATTGATTGTGCTACCAGGGCTGGTAAAACCCTGCATCATTGTTATTCTAACTTCCGCGACGCATATAAGGCCCCGCCCTCCTTTTGGAAAAGCTGACCACCACAGCCTATAGACAGAAACTAAAACAGGAAGCTCCCGTGCTCAGGTCTGTTCAACGCTGGTCCGACCAATCTGATTCCACGCTTCAAGATTGCTTCGATCACGTGGATTGGGATATATTCCGCATTGCGTCAATCAACAACATTGACGAATACGCTGATTCGGTGAGCGAGTTTATTAGCAAGTGCACCGGCGATGTCGTACCCACAGCAACTATTAAAACATTCCTAAACCAGAAACCGTGGATTGATGGCAGCATTCGCACGAAACTGAAAGCGCGAACCACTGCTTTTAACCAGGGCAAGGTGACCGGAAACATGACCGAATACAAACAGTGTAGCTATTCCCTCCGCAAGACTAATCAAACAAGCTTTGCGTCAGTATAGAGACAAAGTAGAGTCGACTCAGACACAAGAGGTATGTGGCAGGGTCTACAGTCAATCACGGATTACAAAAAGAAAACCAGCCCCGTCGCGGACAAGGATGTCTTGCTCCCAGACAGACTAAACAACTGCTTTGCTCGCTTTGAGAACAATACAGTGCCACTGACACGGCCACTACCACAACCTGCGGACTCTCCTTCACTGCAGCCGTCATGAGTAAAACATTTAAACGCGTTAACCCTCGCAAGGCTGCAGGACCAGACGGCATCCCCAGCCGCGTCCTCAGAGCACACGCAGACCAGCTGGCTGGTGTTTACAGACATATTCAATCAATCCCTATCCCAGTCTGCTGTTCCCACATTCAAGAGGGCCACCATTGTTCCTGTTCCCAAGAAAGCTAAGGTAACTGAGCTAAACAACTACCACCCCGAAGCACTCACTTCTGTCATCATGAAGTGCTTTGAGAGACTAGTCAAGGACCATATCACCTCCACCCTACCGGACACCCTAGACCCACTCCAATTTGCTTACCGCCCCAATAGGTCCACAGACGACGCAATCACAACCACACTGCACACTGCCCTAACCCAACTGGACAAGAGGAATACCTATGTGAGAATGCTGTTCATCGACTACAGCTCAGCATTTAACACCATAATACCCTCCAAACTCAACATCAAACTCGAGACCCTGGGTCTCGACCCTGGGTCTCGACCCAGTCCTGTACTGGACTTCCTGGCGGGCCGCCCCCAGGTGGTGAGGGTAGGTAACAACATCTCCACCCCGCTGATCCGCAACACTGGGGACCCACAAGGGTGCGTTCTGAGTCCTCTCCTCTCTTTCTCCTGTACTCCCTGTTCATCCACGACTGCGTGGCCATGCATGCCTCCAACTCAATCATCAAGTTTGCAGACGACACTACAGTGGTAGGCTTGATTACCAACAACGACGAGACGGCCTCCAGGGAGGAGGTGAGGGCCCTCGGAGTGTGGTGTCAGGAAAATAACCTCACACTCAACGTCAACAAAACAAAGGAGATGATCATGGACTTAAGGAAACAGCAGAGGGAGCACCCCCCCTATCCACATCAACGGGACAGTAGTGGAGAGGGTAGTAATTTTTAAGTTCCTCGGCGCACACATCACGGACAAACTGAATTGGTCCACCCACACAGACAGCGTGGTGAAGAAGACGCAGCAGCACCTCTTCAACCTCAGGAGGCTGAAGAAATTCGGCTTGTCACCAAAAGCACTCACAAACGTATCACCGCCTGGTACGGCAACTGCTCCGCCCACAACCGTAAGGCTCTCCCGAGGGTAGTGAGGTCTACACAACGCATCACCGGGGGCAAACTACCTGCTCTCCAGGACACCTACACCACCCGATGTCACAGGAAGGCCATAAAGATCATCAAGGACAACAACCACCTGAGCCACTGCCTGTTCACCCCGCTATCATCCAGAAGGCGACTGAAAAATAGCTTCTATCTCAAGGCCATCAGACTTTTTTACATTTTTAAATTTGACCCCTTTTTCTCCCCAATTTTGTGGTATCCAATTGTTAGTAGCTACTATCTTGTCTCATCGCTACAACTCCCGTACGGGCTCGGGAGAGACGAAGGTTGAAAGTCATGCGTCCTCCGATACACAACCCAACCAAGCCGCATTGCTTCTTAACACAGTGCGCATCCAACCTGGAAGCTAGCCGCACCAATGTGTCGGAGGAAACACTGTGCACCTGGCAACCTTGGTTAGCGTGCACTGCGCCCGGCCCGCCACAGGAGTCGCTGGTGCGCGATGAGACAAGGATATCCCTACCGGCCAAGCCCTTCCTAACCCGGACGACGCTATGCCAATTGTGCGTCGCCCCACGGACCTCCCGGTTACGACAGAGCCTGGGCGCAAACCCAGAGTCTCTGGTGGCACAGCCCTTAACCACTGCGCCACCCGGGAGGCCCGGCCATCAGACTTTTAAACAGCCACCACTAACATTGAGTGGCTGCTGCCAACATACTGACTCAACTCCAGCCACTTTAATAATGGAAAAGTTGATGTAAAAAATGTATCACTAGCCACTTTAAACAATGCCACTTAATATAATGTTTACATACCCTACATTACTCATCTCATATGTATATACTGTACTCGATACCATCTACTGCATCTTGCCTATGCTGTTCTGTACTGTCACTCATTCATATATCTTTATGTATAAGGTAGTTTGTAAAAGGTAGTTGTTGTGAAATTGTTAGGTTAGATTACTCGTTGGTTATTACTGCATTGTCGGAACTAGAAGCACAAGCATTTCGCTACACTTGCATTAACATCTCCTAACCATGTGTATGTGACAAATAAGATTTGATTTGGTAGTTTGGTCAGCCAATGCTAACTAACATGCTAACACTTACCCTAGACGTCCAGTCATTGCGCTAATGCTAGTTACATTAGCAACTTCCATCAAACTGCATGCAGAGACATACAAATGGTATCCATGAGTTCATCGGACTTTGGGGAGGTAGATAAAGAGCTTCATTGCCAAAATCCTGAAGTATCCCTTTAATTGTATTGTCCCTCTGGGAAAATCATCCTCAAACAACACTGCGCATTTTCTTGCAATGAGATCTACGTCGGCCCTGCCAAACATTTCCCATATTAGGGAGACCACCCCGGGGTGTAGCCTCCAATCCTGAGAGAGAGGTCCCCACCTGGATAAAAGATCTGCACCGTAGTTGAGTCAACCGGGGACATGCTTCAACTGAAGCGAGAACATGTGCTCACTGCTCCCCAGCAGTAGGGAGTGAGCCAAGATTAGAGTCTCCCAGTGTCCATGAGAACAAGTACAAACTTCAGCCCCCAACGTCCAGGGGCTGAGCACGCTCTACCACTATAGGACAGTTTAGTTGGCGCAATGTAAGACAGTCTCGTTTTCCAATTGTTTGTTTTAGTAGTGTGAATTGTTCCTGATCACACCGAGGTGAAGAGCTGAATAATTGAAGGAATGAAGCCTAGCCTCATGCTTATCACCTGTGGCAGGCGGGACTTCCAGCAAGGCGCGGATTTCATGGTCCTTATCACGTGTGATTGTATATCCTTCATTCAAAGTTGTGAGGGGTGCAACTCCCCCATAGTATGTTGTAGCAAAGTTGACTGACTGAAAGGGAACTCAATGTGCCAAGGAGGAGGTGGTGTGGGAATCAGAAAAAAAGGAACAGAATAGATTAAAATTGGATTGAGGAATGGAGGATATTTATTTGAAAGGAGGGAATTAAAGAAGAGCTGAACTTCAAAAACAACTTAGCTGATTGAAAACGGCCTATATATCATCGGTACTAGTCGTAAAAAATTGTAGTAGTTGCAAAATGGACTACGGGTAAGTGGTAGAACTTTGGTCATTACGTAATATTTTCCATAACCAATCTTCCAAAATGTAGGGAATCTAGGGTACACAACAGCTTTCCCACAACAGCTTTCCTTTTTTGGGGTTTAGATTTCAATCCTGCCCACATGCTCATGGTTGGCAGTGCCAAAATAATCAGTGATTCGGAGCTCAGCAGCAAGCGACCCGATCTCACTGCAGACTCAACCTAAAGTACAGCTGCATGCTATCCAATCGTAGCAGTAGAAACAAACCTATAGCCCGCCCTTTTCTTTATTGACACCAATTGAGGCATTAGTGCACAGTGTCTCTGGACTAAAAACGAGACATACATCATCGCCAATGTTATGTTGACAGAACGAGACTTGTTCGTCATAAACAGCTTGGGTTTTTCCAACTCAAGCATTTTCACATTTTTGAGTTAATGTTAGCATCACAAACACAACTGTTATCAAAGATACTACTCTTCTTCTTCTATTGTATCATTTTTATTGTATAAATGTTTTTATTTCACCTTTATTTAACCAGGTAGGCCAGTTGAGAACAAGTTCTCATTTACAACTGCGAACTGGCCAAGATAAAGTAAAGCAGTGCAACAAAAAACAACACAGAGTTACATGTGGGATAAACAAATGTACAGTCAATAACACAATAGAAACGTTATATACAGTGTGTGCAAATGGCGTAAGGAGGTAAGGCAATAAATAGGCCATAGTAACAAAGTAATTACAATTTAGAAAATTAAGACTGGAGTGATAGATGTGCAGATGATGATGCAAGTAGAAATCCTGGTGTGCAAGCAAAAAAAGAGCAAAAAAAATCAATAAAAACAACATGGGGATGAGGTAGGTAGTTGGATGGACTATTTACAGATGGGCTGTGTACAGCTGCAGCGATCGGTAAGCTGCTCAGATAGCTGATGCTTAAAGTTAGCGAGGGAGATATAAGTCTCCAACTTCAGCTATTTTTGCAATTTGTTCCATCATTGGCAGCAGAGAACTGGAAGGAAAGGCGGCCAAAGTAAGTGTTGGCTTTGGGGATGAGATGACCAGTGAGATATACCTGCTGGGGCGAGTGCTATGGGTGGGTGTTGTTATGGTGACCAGTGAGCTGAGATAAGGTGGAGCTTTACCTAGCAAAGACTTATAGATGATCTGGAGCCAGTGGGTCTGGTGCCGAATATGTAGCGAGGGCCAGCTGATGAGAGCATACAAGTCGCAGTGGTGGGTGGTATATGGGCTTTGGTGACAAAACAGATGGCACTGTGATAGACTGCATCCAGTTTGCTGAGTAGAGTGTTGGAGGCTATTTTGTAGATGACATTTCCGAAGTCGAGGATCGGCAGGATAGTCAGTTTGGCAGCGAGAGTGAAGGAGGGTTTGTTGCGAAATAGGAAGCCGATTCTAGATTTAATTTTGGATTGGAGATGCTTAATATGAGTCTGGAAGGAGAGTTTACAGTCTAGCCAGACACCTAGGTAGTTGTCCACATATTCTAAGTCAGAACCGTCCAGAGTAGTGATGCTAGTCGGGCGGGTGGGTACAGGCAGCTATCGGTTGAAAAGCATGCATTTAGTTTGACTAGAGTTTAAGAGCAGTTGGAGGCCACGGAAGGAGTGTTGTATGGCATTGAAGCTCGTTTGGAGGTGTGTTGTATACAGAATGGTGTCGTCTGCGTAGAGGTGGATCAAGGAAGCACCCGCAGCAAGAGTGACATCATTGATGTATACATAGAAAAGAGTAGGCCCGAGAATTAAACCCTGTGGTACCCCCATAGAGACTGCCAGAGGTCCGGACAACAGGCCCTTCGATTTGACACACTGAACTCTATCTGAGAAGTAGTTGGTGAACCAGGTGAGGCAGTCATCTCAGAAACCAAGACTGTTGTGTCTGCCGATAAGAATGTGGGGATTGACAGATTCAAAAGCCTTGGCCAGGTCGATGAAGACGGCTGCACAGTACTGTCTTTTATCGATGGCAGTTATGATATCGTTTAGTACCTTGAGCGTGGCTGACGTGCACCCGTGACCAGCTCGGAAACCGGATTGCACAGGGGAGAAGGTACAGTGGGATTCGAAATGGTCAGTGATCTGTTTGTTAACTTGGCTGTTTGTTAACTTGGCTATAATGGCATTTGCAATAATTGGATGTGCATTCCGCCACCTACTGTGCAGGTAAATATTAAGGATCCCTAAAAGGAAAAAATAATATACAAAACTAACAACGAACAAAATAATTACTAAACAAAATCAACCCGCTTTTCTGTAACCCCCCCCCCCCCCCCCAATTCTAATCAGGTATACAAGCTCAGAAGACTCCTGTGAGGGCGGGAACATTTCCCAGTGACAATAATCCTTGCAGTCTTTGAGCCCCAAAATCGTATTGGCTGCAGATATAATGATATCCAGTAATGAGATCCAGCTTCTTGGACTTCTTAGACACTTATGCTGTACAATTAATTACTGTGGCTATAAATGCCACAAAATCCACCTTCTTCACAATGAATGTATCAGGATCACTCGATTAACTTAAAACACTAGCAACTGGTTGTAATGCATCTTCAACACTGTTGCCTCTTGCCCCTGGGACTGTCTTCAACGCCTCCACATAGATCTGCTGCACAGCCATGATCCTTGACACCTCCTTCACCCTAACAGGGCACTTAAGGAAGTCTGGAGTATGATCCCCACCACAGTTGCAACAATTTCCATTCACAGATTCTTCAATACCATACTTCTCCCTTCTACAAACATGTGACCATATAATACCTACATGTTTCAAGCAGACCTCCCTGTGCCCTAGAAAGCGAAGGTAACCTGCCTAAATGATTACCGCCCCATAGCATTCACGTCGGTAGCCATGATGAGATTTGAAGGCTGGTCATGGCTCACATCAACACCATTATCCCAGAAAACCTAGACCCATTCCAATTCACATAATGCCCCAACAGATCCACAGATGACACAATCTCAATCGCCTTCCACACTGCCCTTTCTCACCTGGACAAAAGGAACACCTATGTGAGAATGCTGTTCATTGACTACAGCTCAGCGTTCAACACCATAGTGCCCACAAAGATTATCACTAAGCTAATGACCCTTGGACTAAACACCTCTTTCTGCAACTGGATCCTGGACTTCCTGACAGGCCGCCCACAGGTGGTAAGGCTAGGCAACAACACATGTGCCACGCTGATCCTCAACCCGTGGGCCCCTCAGGTGTGCATGCTTAGCCCCCTCCTGTACTCCCTGTTCACCCACAACTGCGTGGCCAAGCACGACTCCAACGCCATCATTAAGTTTGCTGTCGACACAACGGTGGTAGGCCTGATCACCGACAATGATAAGACACCCTATAGGGAGGTCAGAGACCTGGCAGTGTGGTTCCAGGCGAACAACCTTTCCGTGTGCAAGACAAAGGAGATGATCGTGGAATACAGGAAAAGGAGGTCCGAACATGCCCCCATTCACATCGACGGGGCTGTAGTGGAGTGGGTTAAGTTTCAAGTCCCTTGGTGTCCACATCACCAACAAACTATCATGGTCCAAACACACCAAGAAAGTTTTGAAGAGGGCACGACAACGCCTTTTCCCCCTCAGGAGACTGAAAAGATTTGGCATGGGTCCCCACATCCTCAAAAAGTTCTACAGCTGCACCATTGAGAGCATCCTGACCGGTTGCATCACCGCCTGGTATGGCAACTGCTCGGCATCCGACTGCAAGACGCTACAGAAGGTAGTGTGTAAACCACTGGGGCTTCATTGAACCCCCCCCCCCCCCCCTTTGTTTTTACACTGCTGCAACTTGCTGTTTATTATCTATGCATAGTCACTTTACCTCTACCTACATATACAAATTACCTCAACTAACCTGGACCCCCACACATTGACTCGGTTTTATTGTCACATTTTATCCTGTACAATTCCCACACTATAATGGTTTGGGCACAAGTGCTCTCACCGCTTACCTTACATATCCAAGCTTCACATATTCAGGTAGAGTCTCCTCAAAGAACAATAATAATGATAGTCTTTTCTCCTTCCTTACATTTACCATACGGATCAGGTGAAATGCACTGACCACTCCTAGGATTTTCTGACTATATCCAACGAGACTCCAGCTATAACTCCTTTGGCAGGCGTCCTGCTCCGAAGATCAATAGATGTTACTTCTGACGTGGACAATTTTGCCAGATCCAGTGCAGCTTCTTCTGTTCTTCATCGACCCAATAAACCAAAACAAGGCCGCTTCGAGTCACCTTGATTGAATGCACCTTTCCCACTGCTTTCTTCACAGTCCTCAATATTGCAAATGGATTTCCCAAATTAATCTCCTTGTCCAAAAAACGCAGTCCAATAAGAAATGCATTATTGGACCGGTCCTTGTCTTCTACTACAACTTGCTTGGTTTGTTCCATTCTTTTGATTTCACTATTTTTGATTCATTGCCACACTTTCAGATTTAAACACATTCAAAGATACTTCTCTAAAGATGAGGACATTTTAACACTCGGAGCTTGGGATTCTTGACCAATTACGTTCACGTTTTCATGCTGCGTCACGCAGTTGGTACAGTGGCTGTTTGGGATATCACACCCACATCAAACCACACCCCCAAAACAAATGGCTTCTTGCATTTTTTGTGAGAAGGCTAACATACTAGGCCTAATCAATGAGTTCAGCCCCTCTTTGAAGGCAGAATGTAGTGAGGCTGGGAGATGTGCCAAAGATTTTTAACTACACTGACAAGATAATGGACTTGCCTTGGGAATCGTTGTCCATGAAGTCGGAGGAAAGGCTGGAACTCTTAACCAATAAGATGCCAGAGAGATTTGTCACTAGGCAGAACAAGACCTGAAATAAAGTTGTTTTCCTCAAATTCGTTGTGATTGTAATATCTAGCTGAGCTGTAGAACACACGTTTGCACGGTTTCACATTGTAAATCACTCCGACGTTTAATGTACATACTACCTCAATTGGGCCGACCAACCAGTGCTCCCGCACATTGGCTAACCGGGCTACCTGCATTGTGTCCCGCCACCCACCACCCGCCAATCCCTCTTTTACGCTACTGCTACTCTCTGTTCATCATATATGCATAGTCACTTTAACCATATCTACATGTACATTCTACCTCAATCAGCCTGACTAACCGGTGTCTGTATGTAGCCTCGCTACTTTTATAGCCTCACTACTGTATATAGCCTGTATTTTTACTGTTGATTTATTTATTTACTTACCTATTGTTCACCTAATACCTTTTTTTGCACTATTGGTTAGAGCCTGTAATGAAGCATTTCCCTGTAAGGTCTACACCTGTTGTATTCGGTACACGTGACAAATAAACTTTGATTTGATTTGACATGTGCCACTCATTCTGATAATCCATTCATATATAAAGCAGCACACTGTTGTGCACCATAACAACCGCACAGTACGACGTACAGTGCATAACAGTGATGTCAAGCTTGTCCACTCATACAGGACCTTCGTAACAATGTAAACATTATGCACCTCCTAGTCGATCAAATAGGCCTCACGTAGTGAATTAGCTTTCATTTTTTCATGTTAATCGAACTCGATAGACCCTCTCCCATTGAAAAAGCACTTTTTTTCACATGGATGGAAGTCAAGCCTATACCTCTTTGGATGAGCTCACTGGACTATTGCATTTAGTAGAGGATGGAGACGCAGGAATATTTTAATTTGGTGTCGGTTCATTTGTACTGATTCTTTCCTCACTGCATGGTTACTTTCAGAATGCACATTGTGATCTGATGAATCTGTCATTCATTTATTGTTTGTACATTGTCCCAAGTATAATGTTTCTCAGTTGATCAATTCCTTGCATGTGTACTGTCACTTCTGTCTTTTGTCGACTGCTGCTATTTTGACAAGGTCTCTCTTGCAAAATACATTTGATTTCAATGAGACTAACGTGAATAAATAAAGGTTCAATGCAAAAATCACTTTAGCTTGAATAGCATAAGTAATCACATCTCAAAATCACGCATTTATTTTTTTCTCTTCCTATTGCAGCTCTGCTGCTCAACCAGGGTAAGATCTAATAAGTTTTGCACACAATTGAAAGGTCCACTGTGATTTTTACAGACGCTTTTGAACATTAAAATGATATATACCCATTGATTATTTTACAATATCGCTTATTAATGCATCATGAGCTTAGTTCACCTGTCTAACCCCATCATAACTACAAAATATGTATTTGTTTAACTCAATTTATATTAGTTCCATCATGTATTGTAGTAAGAGAACATTCCCCTTTCCTCTCCCCCTTTAGGGAACCCTACTCCAGAAGAGGAGGACGCCAGACGTATCTCAGAGATGGGGAAGCCCATTCTAGGGGAGCACAGCAGGCTAGAGGTCATCATAGAGGAGTCCTACGAGTTTAAGGTGTGTGTGTGTGTGTGTGTGTGTCATATACAGTGTGTGCGTGCGTGTCTGTATGTGTGTTGTGTTGTGTTGTGTTATGTTTGATTAACCCCTCTCACTGTGGCACCCTCTCACCCAACAGATCCGACAGGGAATGACTCCAAATGGGATACTAGACCCGGTATTGTAGCAACTAGCATGCAGTGTGCTCTGGGATTTATTTGACAGGACTGAGGTGTCTCTTAACTGAGAGCCTCTAGAACTGGAGGATCTCTACTTCCATTTACACATTCTCATCTTTCAGAATAGAACAGAGCTGTTGCTCAACCTAGTTTTGCCCCCCACCAGCCATTACACATTTGGTCTATTCAACCACCAGAACACCTGATTCAACTTCTTAAGGGCTTGGTAATTAGATTACTAATTGAATGAGGTGAGCTAGTTCTAAAAATGTATTTTAAACTAATGTGGAATCGCTGGGCTAATCTCTCGGGGGGATGTCCGAGGACCAGGTCGGGAAACACTGGAATAGATACAGTATATTGTGATGTTGATAGAATGTATATCAAAGCCAAGAAACCTTTTCACACAAACTGTCCTGTAAGTGACAAGACAGGAAATGTATGTAATGTAATTGAAAAATAGGGGTAGGATTGTAGAGAATCGAAGGACTGTGAATGTAATAAGAAACCTTAGGTGCTGGTTTGAGCCCGGTAGCAAACACTACAGAATGTCCGGTCAGAACAAGGATGAGGCGGATATCCAGGTTAAGAGGAGTTTAATGGAGGATATCCACACTCACACACACAAATGACACATCTGACCACTCATGGTTCAGACAACTGAGAATCATGTCCAGTGTTAACTGACATTAACTACAGTGGGGCAAAAAAGTATTTAGTCAGCCACCAATTGTGCAAGTTCTCCCACTTAAAAAAGATGAGAGAGGCCTGTCATTTTCATCATAGGTACACTTCAACTATGACAGACAAAATGAAGGAAAAAAATCCAGAAAATCACATTGTAGGATTTTTTATTAATTTATTTGCAAATTATGGTGGAAAATATGTATTTGGTCAATAACAAAACTTTATCTCAATACTTTGTTATATACCCTTTGTTGGCAATGACAGAGGTCAAACGTTTTCTGTAAGTCTTCACAAGGTTTTCACACACTGTTGCTGGTATTTTGGCCCATTCCTCCATGCAGATCTCCTCTAGAGCAGTGATGTTTTGGGGCTTTTGCTGGGCAACACGGACTTTCAACTCCCTCCAAAGATTTTCTATGGGGTTGAGATCTGGAGACTGGCTAGGCCACTCCAGGACCTTGAAATGCTTCTTACGAAGCCACTCCTTCGTTGCCCGTGCGGTGTGTTTGGGATCATTGTCATGCTGAAAGACCCAATGCCCTTGCTGATGGAAGGAAGTTTTCACTAAAAATCTCACGATACATGGCCCCATTCATTCTTTCCTTTACACGGATCAGTCGTCCTGGTCCCTTTGCAGAAAAACAGCCCCAAAGCATGATGTTTCCACCCCCATGCTTCACAGTATGTATGGTGTTCTTTGGATGCAACTCAGCATTCTTTGTCCTCCAAACACGACGAGTTGAGTTTTTACCAAAAAGTTATATTTTGGTTTCATCTGACCATATGACATTCTCCCAATCTTCTTCTGGATCATCCAAATGCTCTCTAGTAAACTTCCGACGGGCCTGGACATGTACTGGCTTAAGCAGGGGGACACATCTGGCACTACAGGATTTGAGTCCCTGGTGGCGTAGTGTGTTACTGATGGTAGGCTTTGTTACTTTGGTCCCAGCTCTCTGCAGGTCATTCACTAGGTCCCCCCGTGTGGTTCTGGGATTTTTGCTCACCGTTCTTGTGATCATTTTGACCCCACGTGGTGAGATCTTGCGTGGAGCCCCAGATCGAGGGAGATTATCAGTGGTCTTGTATGTCTTCCATTTCCTAATATTTGCTCCAACAGTTGATTTCTTCAAACCAAGCTGCTTACTTATTGCAGATTCAGTCTTCCCAGCCTGGTGCAGGTCTATAATTTTGTTTCTGGTGTCCTTTGACAGCTCTTTGGTCTTGGCCATAGTGGAGTTTGGAGTGTGACTGTTTGAGGTTGTGGACAGGTGTCTTTTATTCTGATAACAAGTTCAAACAGGTGCCATTCATACAGGTAACGAGTGGAGGACAGAGGAGCCTCTTAAAGAAGAAGTTACAGGTCTGTGAGAGCCAGAAATCTTGCTTGTTTGTAGGTGACCAAATATTTATTTTCTACCATAATTTGCAAATAAATTCATTAAAAAATCTTCTCATTTTGTCTGTCATAGTTGAAGTGTACCTATGATGAAAATTACAGGCCTCTCTCATCTTGCACAATTGGTGGCTGACTAAATCCTTTTTTGCCCCACTGTATGTGGTCCTGAAAGGAAAGAGGAGAAAGAAATAATATCACATATGGCATCATTTAGTAACCAAAAAAGTGTTAAACTAATCAAAATATATTTTAGATTCTTTAAAGTAGCCACCCTTTGCCTCGATGACAGCTTTGCACACTCATTCTCTCAACCAGCTTCACCTGGAATGCTTTTCAAACAGTCTTGAAGGATTTCCCACATATGCGGAGTACTTGTTGGCTGCTTTTCCATCACTCTGCGGTCCAACTCATCCGAAACCATCTCAATTGGGTTGACGTCAGGTGATTGTGGAGGTCAAATCATCTGATTCATTCTCCATCACTCTATTTATTGGTCAAATAGCCCGTACACAGCGTGGAGGTGTGTTAGGTCATTGTCCTGTTGAAAAACAAATTATTGTCCCACTATGCGCCAACCAGATGGGATGGCGTATCGCTGCAGAATGCTGTGGTAGCCATGCTGGTTAAGTGTGCGTTGAATTCTCAGTAAATTACTGGCAGTGTCATCAGCAAAGCATCCCCACACCATCACACCTCCTCCTCCATGCTTCACGGTGGGAACCACACATGCAGAGATCATCCGTTCACCTACTCTGCGTCTCACAAAGACACGGCGGTTGGAACCAAAAATCTCAAATTTGGACTCATCAGACCAAAGGACAGAATTCCATCGGTCTAATGTCTATTGCTCATGTTTCTTGGCCCAAGCAAGTCTCTTCTTATTGGTGTCCTTAAGTAATGGTTTCCTTGCAGCAATTCGACCATGAAGGCCTGATTCACCCAGTCTCCTCTGAACAGTTGGTGTTGTGTCTGTTACTTGAACTCTGTGAAGGATTTATTTAGGCTTATCCTCTGTTGCAGAGGTAACTCTGGGTCTCTGGGTCTTCCTTTCCTGTGGCGGTCATGAGAGCCAGTTTCATCATAGCGCTTGATGGTTTTTGTGTGTGCACTTGAAGAAACTTTCAAAGTTTTAGAAATGTTACGCATTGACTGACCTTCATGTATTAAAGTAATGATGAACTGTAATTTCTCTTTGCTTATTTGAGCTGTTTTTGCCATAACATGAACTTGGTCTTAGCCCTATTTGGTAAATCTTCTCTATACCACCCCTACCGTGTCACAACAAAACTGATTGGCTCAAACGCATTATGAAAGGAAAGAAATTCCACAAATGAACTTTTAACAAGGTAAACCTGTTAATTGAAATGCATTCCAGGTGACTACCTCATTAAATTGGTTGAGAGAATGCCAAGAGTGTGCAAAGCTGTCATCAAGGCAAATGGTGGCTACTTTGAAGAATCTCAAATATAAAATATATTTAGATTTGTTTAACACTTTTCTGGTTACTACATGATTCCATATGTCCTATTTAATCATTTTGATGTCTTCACTATTATTCAACAATGTAGAAATGGCAAAAATAAAGAAAAACCTTTGAATGAGTAGGTGTGTCTAAACTTTTGACTGGTACTGTATATAGAATAGAAAATAGCTTAGCACAATAAATGAGTAATGCTAATAAATGCTAATCACTAACAGTTATGCTGAAATGCTCATGCATTCCAATACAAAATGCTAATGGTAGTGCCAACGCGAGCGGGAGCTCGAGCTAGCTAACAACCTCAATACACAGTAATTGTACACAATAAACCACTAAACTTAGCTCCACATAATATGACACAGATCTCAAGGCACTTATGTTTAGATGCACACACAATTAAACATCAGACATACAGGGATTCAGTCCACAGCAGGAAAAGTTCAGAAAGTGGTAAAACTGTGGATGTGCTCATCAGGATGGGGATAGCATGTTTCTGACCACACAGAGTGCTGGGGTCATAGACTAACTGAAACTGAAGTCCTGGGAATCAAGGCCAGTGATAGGCTGAAGGAGATGTGGTGATAATTATTTGGACTGACCTTGACCAATAAGACACTAACAAAAGTGGGGGTCCTCTGAATGGGAGACTAAGCTGCCGAAGTAGTGGCTAGAATCAGCTGACTGAAGCTGGCCGTTTTAACAGTAATGATACTTCTCTTCTACCCTCATGTCTATCCTGACTTCAGTTTGATAAGAACAGAAGTCATGAGACAGAATGTGTGTGACATTTTATGTGTTTACGCTTCAGAGCATGCCGTGTCAGCTTTTGTTGTTGAATACTTGCCCACTCTCATTGCTAATCTTTTTTGTGTTTTGATAGAGCACCGTGGACAAACTCTTGAAGGACACCAATCTGGCTGTGGTGATTGGAACTCATTCCTGGAGAGAACAGTTCATTGAGGCAGTCACAGTCAGTTCAGGAGGTCAGACATAACCTGAGTTATGTCATGTAAATAATTCACAAATATGTAATGATACATACAGTGCATTCGGAAAGTATTCAGACCGCTTGACTTTTTTCACAATTTGTTACGTTACAGCCTTATTCTAAAATGGATTAAAAAACAACTTTTATTAATCAATCTACACACAATACCCCATAATGACAAAGCGAAAACAGAAATACCTTATTTACGTAAGTATCCAGGCCCTTCGCTATGAGACTCGAAATTGAGCTCAGGTACATCTTGTTTCCATTGATCATCCTTGAGATGCTTCTACAACTTGATTGGAGTCCACCTGTGGTCAATTAAATTGATTGGACATGATTTGGAAAAGCACATACCTGTCTATGTAAGGTCCCACAGTTGACATTGCATGTCAGAGCAAAAACCAAGCCATGAGGTCGAAGGAATTATCCAGCCTCCATCATTCTTAAATGGAAGACGTGTAGAACCACCAAGACTCTTCCTAGAGCTGGCCGCCCGGCAAAACTGAGCAATCAGGGGAGAAGGACCTTGGTCAGGGAGATGACCAAGAACCCAATGGTCACTCTGACAGAGATCCAGAGTTCCTCTGTGGCGATGGGAGAACCTTCCAGAAGGACAACCTTCTCTGCAGCACTCCACCAATCAGGCCTTTATGGTAGAGTGGCCAGACAGAAGCGACTCCTCAGTAAAGGAACATGACAACCCACTTGGAGTTGGCCAAAAGGCACCTAAAGGACTCTCAGACCATGAGAAACTAGATTCTCTGGTCTGATGAAAACAAGATTGAACTCTTGGGCCTGAATGCCAAGCGTTCTATGACCGGTCTATGAGTGGCCCAGCCAGAGCCCAGACTTAAATCTGATCGAACATCTCTGGAGAGACCTGAAAATAGCTGTGCAGCGGCGCTCCCCATCCTACCTGTCCAAGCTTGAGAGGATCTGCAGAAAACAATGGGAGAAAGTCCCCAAATAAAGGTGTGCCAAGCTTGTAGCGTCATGTACCCAAGAAGACTCCAGGCTGTAATGGCGGCCAAAGGTGCTTCAACAAAGTACTGAGTAAAGGGTCTGAATACTTATGTAAATGTGATATTTCGGGTTTTTTTTGTAATACATTTACAAAAATGTCTAAAAACCTGTTTTTGATTTGTTATTATGTCGTATTGTGTGTAGATTGATGAGGGATTTTTTAAAAAAAATGTTTTTTACAATACGCCAGTAACGCAACAAAATGTGGAAAAATCAAGGGATCTGAATACTTACCGAATGCCCTGTACATATATAATGTGTATATTTTACAGTATATTGTGCGTGTGTGCATGCGTGTTTGTTTGTCTGTATGGTTTGTATCATGGTGTGGTCTTTTCTCCGGCAAATGTATGCTATCGATAAATACTCATCGATAACACTGTTTTTCACTGTCCTCTACCTGTCTCATTTTGCCAGGTGACGAGGAAGAGGGAGTGGAGCGGCGAATGCCCAACTGCTTCGACTACTTCATGCACATTGTGACAGTTTTCTGGAAGATTCTGTTTGCCTGCGTGCCACCTACCGAGTACTGGAATGGCTGGGCCTGCTTTGTGGTGTCCATCATTGTCATTGGCTTACTAACCACCGTCATCGGGGACCTGGCCTCCCACTTCGGCTGCACCGTGGGCCTCAAAGACAGTGTCACTGCTGTGGTGTTTGTGGCTCTGGGCACCTCCATCCCTGGTGTGTGTGTGTGTGTGTGTGTGTGTGTGTGTGTGTGTGTGTGTGTGTGTGTGTGTGTGTGTGTGTGTGTGTGACTGAGTGTCTGCTTTAAGTTACTTTATCTTCAATCCAAGCTAGCTATTTACCCTAAACCTAGCTCTTGAACCAACTATATCCCAAAACCATACCTCCCAACCTCTATTGAAAAAACCTCTCCCAGCCTTAGTGATACTAATCCTAACCTTATTCTAACCATATTCTAAACTCTAACCCAAACCTCTTTCCATAGACACCTTTGCCAGTAAAGTCGCTGCCACCCAGGACCAGTATGCCGACGCGTCGGTGGGCAACGTGACGGGTAGCAATGCAGTCAACGTTTTCTTGGGCATCGGGGTGGCGTGGTCCATCGCTGCCATCTACTGGGAGACCAAAGGTCAAACTTTCCGCGTGGACCCCGGCTCACTGGCCTTCTCGGTCACGCTCTTCACCATCTTCGCCTTCATCAACATGGGGGTGCTGATGCTCCGCCGCCGGCCATCTGTAGGGGGAGAGCTGGGGGGGCCCAAAGTCACCAAGGTGCTCACCACCCTATTCTTCTTTGGCCTCTGGTTCATCTACATCCTCTTTTCCAGCCTGGAGGCCTACTGCCATGTAAAGGGCTTCTGAGGGAGCACAGGGCTAGATAGGTAGATGGGTAGATTGAGAAACTCACACATGCATACAGACACACACACATGCGCATACATGCTTGCACGCACACATACACACACATACACACATACACATCATCATCATCATCATCATTGCCACTGCAACGACACATCTTCGACATCTAGCAGAAGATCCACTACCAGGAGTAATGATGCAAATGTCTATTTTCTGTACTCACTGCTCACAGAGAGAATGTCAGACACTCTCTCTCTCTCTCTCTCTCTCATACACACACACACACACACACACACACACACACAAAATGTAGGGTGTAGAAGAAAATGTAGAAGGAAAAGCTGGTTATTAGTAGAGGAATGTGGTGGTGATGGACTATGTGATGATCACAATCACAGGATGCTAATATGCCTGGTATAGAAAGTGGAGGGGACACCGTGCAAAGACACTCTTTAAAATAGGCTGCTCAGGTTAAGAGGAAAGATATGGATGGAGTGTGAAGTCTGGATCTTGACACCACCGTAGACCACATCAACATGATTCTGGTCTGAGTCTGTCTGGGCCTCAGCTCCTGAGGTCTAGGTATAGTTTTACAGTTTTGGACCAGGCCATGATCTTTGGTAGTCTCTCAACTCACGTGGTCAAGATCTGTCACTGAATACCATCTCTTGTCAGAGTTATTTGGCCATGTAGCTCTTGTCCATCGTGCAACGACAACAGCGAGTTACCTCTTCAGAGGCAACTCGTTGTTGTCATCACGCGATGGACCAGAGCTAGTGGCCAAGTAGGACTGACACAACACTGAGGGGACACCTTGTTCTGCATGCCTTGCCGGCGGCAAAGTATCAGCACCCCAATGTTAATTCCCTAATGTGGGAGCCGGGTAGGAATGCAATGGCTAACACTTAGGTGGACCCATTGTGCAAAACTGTTTGAAATTATATAATTTCAATCAGTGTTGCCCACTGGGGAAGATGCCTTATTTGACTGTAAGGTCAAATAAGAGTTTTGGTTTGAGTCTAGGTCTTCATCTTGCTGCTTATGGCCTACCTATATTAGTTGAACGAGGGCACTACGGTGGCTGATCCAGATAAACTTGATGAACAGAACAATGTAAACTACACATGGCAGATAAGCATCTCCCTTTCTCCCCTTTTGTCCTGTTTGGCTCAATGGATACAGCTGCCTCCGACACCCACAATAACCTCTTCCCCAGCTTTTGTATTATACATTCCCTCTTGGAAATAGTTGTATCTCTATTCCCTATTATGTCATCTTGTGGCAAGAGGTGAAATGCTAATATAATTCGCCTATCCCCTTTCATTTGGGCTCACCCCAGTCTTCATAGCAACAACAACCAAAGACTATGGGCTCAATGCTGTTTAGTAGCATGCTATTGCATGCTGTTTAAAAATTCTGAGAAGCTGCTATGACATGAAATACTGTAAATTATAGAGAAATAACTGAGTATCTGCCATTTAGAGTGACAATGTGACAGAGATAATTCATCCAACTCAAAATGAGTAGTCTTATCATCAATTTATTTATGAATTTTGTCATTAAATGTATGTATATTTTAATGTAAGAACTTACATGCACAAGAAATGACATTGTAATTTATTTCAAGTTGTAACAATTACATTGAAAATGTATCACAGTTCTCAGTCTCTGTTTGATCAATCTCCTATTTTATTGTAATATTTTAATTATTTTGATGCCTAAGATGTGAGATGTGTCTCAGTGTCTGTGGCCTATGGAAGTTTCTGCTGGAGCCAATGTCTATGGCTGGAGCGAGCTCAATATTGGACTAAAGGAGCATAATGTTACTCCTTAGTCCTAGGACCACACATGTTCTGGTTAAAGGGCAAATTGGCTCTGGAAGCCAAAACAGCGAAATACTCCATCTAAATGTGAATCGATTCTCAATTGCAGTATAGTCCTAGAAACATAAATCCCTCTACTTTCATATCACATCAAAATTATTTCACAAATGCAAAATACACACTTACTTTTAATCTATTTTTAACACAGTTGCAGCTGACAGTATTTTTCAGTGACAATATGTTTGTGTTGTCTGTCTTCTGTTTACACACAGGTGTTCAGAGAATCAGATAGCTAATTAGCACAGGTAGTCCACACCAATCTTCCCTCTAAACTGCGTGCGTGCGCGGGACTGCCATACGAAGGAAATATAACCGCACACAGAGAAGCACAAGATTGAACTTCACTCAAAGTTCTAATTTTCCCCCTTAGTTAACACTATCAATGTTTCCCATTACTGTTGGAGTTGTGATAGAATAAACACAATATTAACCATCAATGTAACATACTGAAACAAAACCAACGATGCAAGAATAGTAGGCAGAACGTATTGTGGCAGGATTCTATTGCATTAACATGCACGACACTGTACTCTACACAGACCTGTGCGGCTTAACGAATCAGAACTCTAGTAAGTCTACAGTTGAAGTCAGAAGTTTACATACACCTTAGCCAAATACATTTGAAATCAGTTTTTCACAATTCCTGACATTTAATCCTAGTAAAAATCCCTGTCTTAGGTCAGTTAGGGTCACCACTTTATTTTAAGAATTTGAAATGTCAATAATATTTGTCAGAAATAATGTCAGAAATTATTTATTTCAGCTTTTTAATCCATTCCTCCTGACAGAGCTGGTGTAACTTAGTCAGGTTTGTAGGCCTCCTTGCTCGCACACGCTTTTTCAGTTCTGCCCACACGTTTTCTATAGGATTGAGGTCAGGGCTTTGTAATGGCCACTCCAATACTTTGACTTTGTTGTCGTTAAGCCATTTAGCCACAACTTTGGAAGTATGCTTGGGGTCATTGTCCATTTGGAAGACCCATTTGCGACTAAGCTTTAACTTCCTGACTGATGTCTTGAGATGTTGCTTCAATATGTCCACATAATTGTCCTTCCTCATGATGTCATCTATTTTGTGAAGTGCTCCAGTCTCTCCTGCAGCAAAGCACCACCACAAAATGATGCTGCCACCCCCGTGCTTCACGGTTGGGATGGTGTTCTTCGGCTTGCAAGCCTCCCCCTTTTTCATCCAAACATACGATGGTCATTATGGCCAAACAGTTCTATTTTTGTTTCATCAGACCAGAGGACATTTCTCCAAAAAGTACGATCTTTGTCCCCATGTGCAGTTGCAAACCATAGTCTGGCTTTTTTATGGCGGTTTTGGAGCCGTGGCTTCTTCCTTGCTGAGCGGCCTTTCAGGTTATGTCGATATAGGACACGTTTTACTGTGGATATAGATACTTTTGTACCTGTTTCCTCCAGCATCTTCACAAGGTCCTTTGCTGTTGTTCTGGGATTGATTCGCACTTTTCGCACCAAAGTGCGTTCATCTCTAGGAGACAGAATGCGTCTCTTTCCTGAGCGGTATGATGGCTGCGTTGTCCCATGGTGTTTATACTTACATACTATTGTTTGTACAGATGAACGTGGTCCTTCAGGCATTTGGAAATTGCTCCAAAGGACGAACCAGACTTGTGGAGGTCTACAATTTTTTTCTGAGGTATTGGCAGATTTCTTTTGATTTTCCCATGATGTCAAGCAAAGGGGCACTGAGTTTGAAGGTAGGCCTTGAAATACATCCACAGGCACACCTCCAATTGACTCAAATGATGTCAATTAGTTTATCAGAAGCTTCCAAAGCCATGACATAATTTTCTGGAATATTCCAAGCTCTTTAAAGGCACAATCAACATAGTGTATGTAAACTTCTGACCCACTGGAATTGTGATACTGTGAATTATAAGTGAAATAATCTGTCTGTAAACAATTTTGGGAAAAGTTACTTGTGTCATGCACAAAGTAGGTGTCTTAACCGACTTGCCAAAACTATAGTTTGTTAACAAGAAATGTGTGGAGTGGTTGAAAACTAGTTTTAATGACTCCAACCTAAGTGTATGTAAACTTCCGACTTCAACTGTATATGCAAATATACCATTGCCATATATGGATCTGTGCCATTCACTTTGAACTGGACTGTATTTACAGCATGAGGGTCGTGAGTAGATGTTTTGTTGAGATCAAAGCGAGAGCGGCATGTAGCCACGTGTGCACATTTGTTCATATCCTTTGCTAGTTAGTGAGTTATTATCTCAGATATAGATCATTGATAGTTAACAATGGGGGCGTGATTTCTTCCTACAAGAGCACAAAACTTTCCAGACATTTTTGAAAAGCTAGTTGGGTAAAGAGCTTTTTTTGTCTTAAAGGGGCAGTGTTGCATTTTGAGACAGGCTTGAATAAGCGATGTAGCCAATAGGCAGAGGGTAGCAAAATTTGTCTGATTCTCTGTAATAATGGTATGGGAATAATAGTGCATTTTATTTTGTAAAGTGTTTTCTTACATCAAATAACACAACACAACAACATTTTCAGTCACCTCCTTGTCAGAAGGACAAGTAGATAATCAAGCCCTGCATGTTTTTTTCTAAAGTCTCATGGAATGTAAGGCCTACATTGAACACCACACATTGGTTGCTTCTGTAGGCTGAATGATAGAAAAGCTATTTTCACGTTAAAAGGTTATGGGATGCATTTTCTCCTTTGTTTTTTTTAAATGGTAGACCACTCTGGTATGCCTACATTATGATCAAATAACCAAAGTAGCCTACTTGACCACTGTCTGAAATGGTACATTAAAGTGGGTACAGCCTCAGTGTTCACAGTAAACGCATCTGGATGTTGCACCAAAATTTCACAAAGTTCAAGTTTGTGCTCAGCAGACCTGAAATTAGCTCAGTGACCAACATTTTTGGAAGGAACATAGGTCCACACTATCTTCCATCTGTTTTCCATAAACAAGTGCTGTAACATGGAAATATGGCTGTGGGAACCCTAAACCTATAAAGGTTTGTGTCAATTTAACCTTTATTTATTTTTTTCTCACTGATATGCTTCTAAAACTGTACCGCAAGCGATTCGTGTTCATGTTCAGACCAAGTGTCATGGCTCTTAACAAAACACCCCCCACAGAAGACGCATTCGTCCAATGACTTATGTGTAATGTAATCAGTGGTGATTTTAGCATGTAAATATTGGTGGGGCAAAAAAATAAAAGTGGGATGCATGCCAGCAAAGCCACTACACAACACAATACAACACTAAACAATACATTAATTGCACTATAACAGTGGCAAACTGTACCTTCAAACTGTTAGGGCCTACATAAAGCTGTCCCAACAGCAGTCCCAACATCTTACCACTGCTACACCTGGCTATCAATGGAGCCTTGTCTGGCAGCGAAACAGTTCATTCAGCCTCATTTACTGCCTTTTAAAAAAACATAGCTGATATGGCTGACTTGCTTAAACAAATGTGTTTTTAATGACAATTGAGATGTACAAACTATGGCATAAGGGAAAGGAAAAGGGGGATACCTAGTCAGTTGTCCAACTGAATGTATTCAACTGAAATGTGTTTTCTGTATTTAACCCAACCCATATGAATAAGAGAGGTGCGGGGGCTTCCTTAATCGACATCCATATCTTCGCTCGGGGAACAGTTGGTTAACTGACTTGCTCAGGGGCAGAACAACATATTTTTACCTGGGGACAACAAGCGGATAAGAGGCAATCCATAATTTCGATTAAGACATTATTGAATGAGCTAGGATGGACGTAGTCAATATACAGTGCCTTGCGAAAGTATTCGGCCCCCTTGAACTTTGCGACCTTTTGCCACATTTCAGGCTTCAAACATAAAGATATAAAACTGTATTTTTTTGTGAAGAATCAACAACAAGTGGGACACAATCATGAAGTGGAACGACATTTATTGGATATTTCAAACTTTTTTAACAAATCAAAAACTGAAAAATTGGGCGTGCAAAATTATTCAGCCCCCTTAAGTTAATACTTTGTAGCGCCACCTTTTGCTGCGATTACAGCTGTAAGTCGCTTGGGGTATGTCTCTATCAGTTTTGTACATCAAGAGACTGAAATTTTTTCCCATTCCTCCTTGCAAAACAGCTCAAGCTCGGTGAGGTTAGATGGAGAGCATTTGTGAACAGCAGTTTTCAGTTCTTTCCACAGATTCTTGATTGGATTCAGGTCTGGACTTTGACTTGGCCATTCTAACACCTGGATAGGTTTATTTTTGAACCATTCCATTGTAGATTTTGCTTTATGTTTTGGATCATTGTCTTGTTGGAAGACAAATCTCCGTCCCAGTCTCAGGTCTTTTGCAGACTCCATCAGGCTTTCTTCCAGAATGGTCCTGTATTTGGCTCCATCCATCTCCCCATCAATTTTAACCATCTTCCCTGTCCCTGCTGAAGAAAAGCAGGCCCAAACCATGATGCTGCCACCACCATGTTTGACAGTGGGGATGGTGTGTTCAGCTGTGTTGCTTTTATGCCAAACATAACATTTTGCATTGTTGCCAAAAAGTTCAATTTTGGTTTCATCTGACCAGAGCACCTTCTTCCACATGTTTGGTGTGTCTCCCAGGTGGCTTGTGGCAAACTTTAAACAACACTTTTTATGGATATCTTTAAGAAATGGCTTTCTTCTTGCCACTCTTCCATAAAGGCCTGATTTGTGCAATATACGACTGATTGTTGTCCTATGGACAGAGTCTCCCACCTCAGCTGTAGATCTCTGCAGTTCATCCAGAGTGATCATGGGCCTCTTGGCTGCATCTCTGATCAGTCTTCTCCTTGTATGAGCTGAAAGTTTAGAGGGACGGCCAGGTCTTGGTAGATTTGCAGTGGTCTGATACTCCTTCCATTTCAATATTATCGCTTGCACAGTGCTCCTTGGGATGTTTAAAGCTTGGGAAATCTTTTTGTATCCAAATCCGGCTTTAAACTTCTTCACAACAGTATCTCGGACCTGCCTGGTGTGTTCCTTGTTCTTCATGATGCTCTCTGCGCTTTTAACGGACCTCTGAGACTATCACAGTGCAGGTGCATTTATACGGAGACTTGATTACACACAGGTGGATTGTATTTATCATCATTAGTCATTTAGGTCAACATTGGATCATTCAGAGATCCTCACTGAACTTCTGGAGAGAGTTTGCTGCACTGAAAGTAAAGGGGCTGAATAATTTTGCACGCCCAATTTTTCAGTTTTTGATTTGTTAAAAAAGTTTGAAATATCCAATAAATGTCGTTCCACTTCATGATTGTGTCCCACTTGTTGTTGATTCTTCACAAAAAAATACAGTTTTATATCTTTATGTTTGAAGCCTGAAATGTGGCAAAAGGTCGCAAAGTTCAAGGGGGCCGAATACTTTCGCAAGGCACTGTAACTATTTGTTTAGCACTTTTTAAATGTACTGCGACAGAATTTAGAACATGGGCCATTCTTACAGTGTTCTCCCTGTACAGCAAGTCAGAACCGTATGATAAATAAAGGGGGGCATATAAGCAGACAATGAAAGCTCTTACAAAATTTGATGATTACATTTCTCTAAAACAGGTTATAGGCTATATGTGCACCACCAAGTCAGAACAGTAGGCGAAATGAAGAGGGGTAAACAGATCAAATTATTAGGGTGAGGCACATGGCTACTAACAGCTTACTACACAACATACACTTAGTATTACTTTCTTAGCTACAGTATACATATCGCCCTGGCATATTACATCATTTATGCAGCAGCATACAAGACATTTTTGGACTCACCTTGTGTTTTGCTCACTTGAACAGGAAGGTGGCATGGCGGTCCTTTGTGGGCAAATTTTGTCATCAAAGTCTGGCATTCGCTGGATGTATAGTGCTTTCAAGACAACTGGGAACTGAAAAAAACAAGGTAATTTCATGATGACGTCATTGATCTTCAGGTCGTAGCTCTAGAAAAAGGCCCGAGTTCCCAACTTACAGTTCCGTTCAAAATGTATTTCCCAGTCGGAGCTCGTTTTTTCCGGAATTCCCAGTTGTCTTGAACTCACTGAAGTCAAGTTTTCACAGTTCCAAGTTAACAGTTGTTTTGAGCGCGGCAAAATCATGCTTCATTGACAGCATGGCCTCAACTTACAATTCCGTTCAAAATGTATTTTCCAGTCGGAGCTCGTTTTTTCCGGAATTCCCAGTTGTCTTGAACTCACTGAAGTCAAGTTAACAGTTGTTTTGAGCGCTGCAAAATCATGCTTCATTGACAGCATGGCCAATGTTGAATGTTTATAATTTTAAATTTGCAAAAGAGCCCCTTAATCCCAGATTTGGGACCACACAGCCACTGTCACTGATTCCTTACAAACCACTCATTGTTGAATTTGCGATTTCCAACTTGCTGAGTAATGTTAATGTCCAATGGCCGATGAGCACCGAATACGTTTTATCTATAATTTCTCTTCATATGATAAGGATTAAAAAGGATTTGCCAGTAGATTGTCGACTTGATTCATGATGATTACTGCTAGCTAAGATTTTGAAAGTATGATGTTGACATGATCAGTCCAATCCAAGCTACTGTTCATATAATGTGATTTGACGTAATTTTATCTGTGGCCAATGACCTTGAGCCTTCTTGGACGGGCACTTCTATTGCAGCACCCAAGGGGATAGAATTTACAAAGTCTACCATTAAACTTGGAGGTGAGCAATGTCCCCATGAGTGACAGAACACTGAGCCAATCACGGCGCAACGCTCCATATTTTCTGCTGGCTTGCCCCACCACCACCACAGAAAGCACTGAGCTAGGTTGTGACACCTGCATTTTGGAGCTGCCTTAGTCAAGAAAACAAAAAAGAAACCATGTTTGTATGCGGCTTTATTAACTCAAATATATATATTTGTTGCAAACAGATATGTGACACATATTAATGCCAAAATAACATGCGAAACAGGCAAGTGCTAGAAATGTTGGGCTCAAAACTGGTGGGTCTCTGCCCCACCTGCCCTGAATGACGGGTCGCCACTGAATGTAATATAACTGAGAGTCTTTTTATTTAATTTTTTAGTTAACCTTCATTTAACTAGGCAAGTCAGTTAAGAACATTCGTATTTACAATGGCGGCCTACCAAACGGCAAAAGGCCTCATGCGGGGGCTGGGATTAAAAATAAATCATAAAATATAAACGTAGGACAAAACACACATCACGACAAGAGAGACAACACAACACTACATAAAGAGAGACCTAAAGACAACAACATAGCATGGTAGAAACAGAACATGGCAACAACATGGTACAAACATTATTGGGCACAGACAACAGTGCAAAGGGCAAAAAGGTAGAAACAACAATACATCACGCAAAGCAGCTACAACTGTCAGTAAGAGTGTCCATGAGTCTTTGAATTAAGAGATTGAGATAAAACTGTCCAGTTTGAGTGTTTGTTGCAGCTCATCCCAGTCGCTAGCTGCAGCGAACTGAAAAGATGTGCGACCCAGGGATGAGTGTGCTTTGGGGAACTTTAACAGAATGTGACTGGCAGAACGGGTGTTGTATGTGGAGGATGAGGGCTGTAGTAGATATCTCAGATAGGGAGGAGGGGGGCCTAAGAGGGTTTTATAAATAAGCATCAACCAGTGGGTCTTGCAACGGGTATACAGAGATGACCAGTTTACGGACGAGTATAGAGTGCAGTGATGTGTCCTATAAGGAGCATTGGTGGCAAATCTGATGGCCAAATGGTAGAGAACATCTAGGCGCTCGAGAGCATACCTGCCGATCTATAAATTATGTCTCCATGATCTAGCATGGGTAGGATGGTCAACTGAATCGGGATTAGTTTGGCAGCTGGGTGAAAGAGGTGTGATTACGATAGAGGAAACCAAGTCTAGATTTAACTTTAGCCTGTGGTTTTGATATGTGCTGCGAGAAGGACAGTGCACCTTCTAGCCATACTCCCAAGTACTTGTATGAGGTGACTACCTCAAGCTCGAGTCATGTTCAAGGGCTGGGCTGGAGCCAGACCCAATTTTGTAAAATGTTTCATTCATCCATCCACCTGTTTATTTTAATAGTCCATTTTGTTTACTTGTGGAATAGTCCATTCAACGTTAATGTATAATTGGCGTGTGACGTGTCAATAGTATTTACCATGACTAGTAGTCGTCACTCGTTCCAATTTTTTTTTTTTTCCCATAAATTTTTACACCAATTTTGAGTTTGTATCTGTATCTAGTGGAAACCGTGCATAGTGTTTGTAGGAACCAATGGGATGTTACTATTGAGGAAATCCCTCCTCCTTGAAACCGAAAGAAGAAGCGCTCTCCGGTTGGCCAGGGAAGGCTGGCGGTATTTCCTTCTCTGGGCTATCTGTAAAACGTGCTGCTGCTCTATGTGAAGAGCTAACAGCTAGGTCAATACGGGAAAGGTGGACCTGGAAAAGGTGAGTGCCCGGATTGATTTGTAACTACGCTAAGGAAATAAAGACGACATTAATTAAATGTATAAACTCTTGAAAAGTATCACATTTTCTTACTCGTGTTTTCATCTGACGTCTGAGGCCAACCGGGAAACGGTGTTCATTCACTCGCTGAGTTGAGGCGGCTAGTGTTAGCATAGCTATCTGCATCAAGTGAATATGGCAGCCATTGAATATGGTGGTCCAAGCTGCGTTTTCGACAAATTGTTTTAAATCACATTTAGGATATCAAACATGCTTGGGGTAAATATAAAGCAGTCTGTGTTTTATATCGTGATATTTATCCTACTTGTATAGCCTTATTTGGTGAACAAAGTCGTATGAAACCAATGTGCGGCCTATCATTTCTAACAAGCGCAGTACGCGCACTTTTTGTACGGCACACACTGGTGCTAGCAAGCGAGCTAATTGTGTGCATTGGTCCCGGCTTAATTACACATTTACCCATAGTAACTAATTACTGTTACTTGTAATACATTAGTTACAGTTGTTAGTTAACGTTATGTGGTTATCAAAAAGTACATGTCTGGCTGACCAGCTAGTTACTCAAAGTCCGCCCACAAGGCCTGAGAACTAGGCCAACATTTTTCGCTGCTAGAGAGGAGTTCCCACATTTATCCATAATGTGTCTCCATAATGACAATTCTAATACAACTGGTAAAATGAATTTACCTGGTTCTCAGCATTTTGCCCTTTCTGATATTGGTTCGTCACATAAATTATTTAATCTGAACGATATGAATGGTTAAGAAAACATTGTGAAATGGTGTAACAAGGCACATTGCTTTAAAATTGATTTTTAAACTGGAGTATAAAAACCGAAAAGCCCCAACAGTTTGGTTTTATTAAATAAAACATTTTACATTCATGTGGCTGCAGGCAGCTTGATTTTTATTTTTCCCCAGTCATAATCCCTCGAGCTAGGTGGCTCTCGTCCCTCTTTCCTTTCCATCGTGAGTCCAGTACATCAAGTTTTATTATACTATTATTCGGTCGCTACTACGACAATTTTATAGCCAGTAATGAAGTTAATCTGTTCCTCTCTTTCCTGGCTTCAACTTTCTAGCCAATGTTGGCTAGCTAGTGCTACATACAGGGCTTGAGGCAAACTTTTTTTTCACCATCATCCCAAAGTGCAATTTAAAACGTCCCGAACTGAAGATGACCAGTACCAGATTTAAAAAAATGTTTACTGGTAGCCTACTACTGAAATTGATAAATGGGTATGTCAACTGAGCCAACAATTGACATTAAAAGGATTGCCCCTAAAAAGACCAACATTGGAATAATACTTAAATCTATTTTGCATAATTGTACACAATTAGACTACATGTAAAAGTATAGCCTAGGTTTTATTGGCTACTTGCAGCCTCATGTCCACAGTGACGCTTACATGAGGGATATGCCAGAAATGTAACCAAACTTGAGACTTTTAATTACATACATACAGGCTAAACAGCGGTCATGTTTTAAAATTATAATGTAGGATAATTCACATTAACGTCTAAAGTCTTGGTTCTGGTGATGTCATTGAGGCACAGGTTCTTCAGATCAAATGGTCACAAGCTGAGAGAAAGGCCGGCGCACATCGCCCACTTTGCAATCTGAGCGAAGGCAGTCGGCATTCACAATCGTAGTCATTTTAGTAACCCTTGTTGCATCTGTAGATCTCCCCTCTTTCAAAAATTTGAATGGCTATTTTAAACTCTGCAACATTGAAACTACACGTGTGTGAGGTGCTTTTTGTATTTAGGAACATTTGTCCATCGCCTACTCCTGTGTGTGCATTGCTGTGCTTGTAATGTGTAGAAATAATAGTTGATATCAACATTTTAAGCTAAACTTTCTGATCTGTTGCATCAGCCTCATTGCTTTTTTAAAATGTGTTTTATGTACAGTAGGCCTAGTTGAATGAATTTTGGATCTATCGTCCCAGGGCTGTCATTGAGTCTGTTTGGACCATCCCTGACTATATAACATACCCAGAGAGAAAGAACAATATTCAATCCTCTCTGGAACTGTTGGATGATTATTTCTCATTTTATCTCCCCTGCTGTGTAGGCTCTAGTAATGATTGGTAGGACTCTGGGTGGTCAGGAAGCAACTTGTGCTGCTTTTCTCGAATACTTGACTCTGCTGCAGATCTTTCTCAACACACACAGCCCTCCGCACCACTCATTCTTAGCAACCACCTGCCTCACTTCCTGATAGTCAGTAGTAGCAGGGCACAGATAAAATAAATAATAATTTGATGCCATGATGGCCGCACTGGAATTTTGACGTAGCTCAAAAACCCGCGACCAATACATTTTCACCCACCCGCAACATACTTTTCAAAGTAGCCTAATTTGGCGGGAAAGCTGCTGATATAGCAACCCTGTTTGGGTTTGATTCAAACCTACTGGCAGCACACAAATAGTGATCAATTTGGTGTGTGTGACCTTTATTTAACTAGGCAAGTCAGTTGAGAACAAATTATTATTTACAATGACGGCCTACACCGGCCAAACCTGGACAACGCTGAGCCAATTGTGCGCCGCCCAATGGGACTCCCAATCACGGCAGTTGTGATACAGCCTGGGTTCAAACCAGGGTGCCTGAAGTGACGCCTCTAGCACTGAGATGCAGTGCCTTCGACCGCTAATCCACTCGGGAGCCTTTGCACGTGGCCCGATTTGTAATTCCTGTGGTAAATTTGGGTTGACTTTGCATATCCTTCTGGGGCTAGTTAGGGGCCATCAGTAAATTTGTGTACATGGGACAATAACATTCCAAATAGCTCCAAATTTTAATGCCTTAACCTCAAACCAACTAAATTGCAGAAATTCTTAAACAAATATTGAAAGCGTTTGAGAACTAAAAGGTGTGCAACATGAAAATATAATTTACTGTGTAATTTATTGACGGTCCCTGACTAGCCCCAGCGATTCAAAGTAAAAACCAACTTAGCCAAACCAACTTAGCCACGGTTGCACACCAGCAACTCATGCCACCTGCAAACACACACATCAAACTAACACACATCATTTCTTAATTAGCCAAATCTAAATCAAGACATCAGGCTGTCTACAGCCACACAAATTTGTTTTTTTATTTAATAAGAGGCCAAGTGCGGTTGCCTTTTAATGTTAGCTAATGTTGTAGCTAGCTAGCTCATCTTGATTTTGCCTCTTTGTAGCGTGCGCTGAAACTATTTCATTGTTGACAGGGTGTTCCCATAACATGGGCTTCTGGATAAATTCAATATTTTCATAAAATGATAAGTTGGTGATTATTTCCTACCCACTTCAAAAGGCCATGCTAGTTTTGGAGATCTGCATGGGGCTTCAATGTCTGTTTGCCACTCCTTTATCTGGTTTCAGATTTTAAGATGTCCTACTCGTCATCACGAAGCTCCTCGCGCAACACTGACTGCAAGGTGTATGTAGGTGATCTAGGCAACGGTGCTGCCAAGGGGGAGTTGGAACGGGCGTTCAGCTACTATGGACCTTTGCGCAGTGTCTGGGTGGCCAGGAACCCACCTGGTTTTGCCTTTGTCGAGTACGAAGATCCCAGAGATGCTGAGGATGCGACAAAGGGCATGGATGGCAAGTGAGTACACGTGCGGTTGAATTGCTTACAGCAGCAGCACAGTATTGATTGGATTCAAAGGGCTCAATCTATGACACTTGGTCTTCAACATTAAATATTTTTTCACATTTTTTTCCCCCCAGTTGTATGCCCCAAAATGCTGTCTATTCTTAAACCATTGTCATGTTTCAGAGTGCTCTGTGGTGCCCGCATAAGAGTGGAGTTGTCAACGGGTATGTCTCGCAAGTCACGCCACGACCGCCCCAGCCGCCGGCATTTCGACCCCAACGACCGCTGCTACCAATGTGGCGAGAATGGCCATTATGCATATGACTGCTATCGCTTTAGCAAGAGGGGTGGTGGCCGCCGCAGCAGGTAGTGTAGAGGCGGTCTTCCCCACTGTTATTGGAATGTTACTTTTGTTGAATGACATTCAACAACATGGTGGCTCCAAGAGAATGTACTTTTTTGTGGAGGCATCATACATGTCTTTAAATGCTACACCTTTCTACTGCACATATTTGATCAATGATCCTCTCGCAGGTCCCGCTCACGGTCAAGGTCCAGGGGAAGGCGTTACCGCTCACGCAGCCGAAGCAACGGCCGCGACCGGTGAGTGGTTCTGTGTGTCAAAAGGACCCCTGCAAGTTGACTCTAAGGGTCAAACTATCTTTTGAAAGACTTGGTCTCTTTATTTGATCAGTTCTTGTTCTAGCCGAACTCGAACCTGTCTGAAATTCGAAGAAACCTACCTGACTGATTCAGATCAGTCTTCTCTTAATTGCTGTTAATAGCTTTGAGTTCCCTTATCTCCTGCCACTAGGTGTTATAAATCCCCATCATACTCAAAGTGCAAAAACAGGTAAGACTTAATCTACTGCAGAAATTGGTGAACATATTTTTCTCTTTATTGTATTTTTTTCTGACTTAGTTTGTAGCTATCATCCCAACTAGAGTGCCTTCGGGAAGTGTTCACACCCCTTGATTTTTCTAGGTTGTGGGATTAAAATAGATTTGTCTTTTGTCAACGATCTACACAATAATCTGTTAAAGTGGAAGAAACTTGTCACGAGAATTATGTTCTCAATGTTCATAAACTACTTCAATTAAACTACTGTCTGCAACTCAGAATTTGTAAGATTCTGGTTGAATGAAACAGACTGAGGCTCAGCTATGATAGTCAAAATGTTTATTCACGAGAGCGCTAGTCCGTTGTACAAAACCATTCATTTTGTACTGGCTCCTTACGCACTTACATTCACACACAAACAGTAGGTATCCTATGCACATACTGTATCGCTACCCAGCCAACAAAGATTAGGGAGACCTTGAGAAGTACTCCCTGTCCTCTCCCAAATCTCTAGCTAGGTCGGCACCGAATTTTGCTCAGGCAGTCTAAGATACTATAAAGACATATTGTACAGATATATTGTTTTACCCTAATTCTGACTAAAACTACACTCGCATATATATATATATATATATATAACATTTTACTGACTAAAACTGCACTAGAACATCAGATAATAATTGTATGATTCTAATCAATTTCATACATTTAAATCACTAACAATCCACCCTTAATGACTAAATAATACACACTAATACATCAAACACTATATGGAGACATAAATGGTATCCAAGAATATTTCAAACCAATACATGTATGTATGTATATTTGATATTCATCAATGACTGTTATAGGCCTATATCAAATTAATTGTAATAAAAATCCTATCTTCATAAAAAAAAGTCTACACATTAAAAATAGTCTCATCCAACATAGGCTCCTCGTAGTTAAAATAAACAGAGCCATCTCCTAGGCCTGCAGGCCTGTATTTGTCATCCCACTGACCAGAGCTCGGAATCGGTCCGTACCTCACCATCTGTTGCGTCACTGACCTCTCCAGAGTCCTGGTGATCAAACCTCTCATACACGGAATCAACAACATCCACACAGAACCAACACACTCATACAGGTGAAAGTTGCCCACAACAGTGATGATGACATTTTTCCATTTCCCAAACATACTGTCAAACCAATTTGTAAGAGAATTATCCACCCCAGAGTTCTCTGCTAATTTGTGAGCCAATGTGGTTAAACCAGCCAGGGCCTTGGTCACTGATCCGTCTGGAGCTGTATTATCAAAAAATAAACGTACAACAATGAACCCCAATCATTCTACCTACCCGCCCTTTTCTGCCAATTAACATATCGAGAGTCAGTCTATTTTACCAGGCCATGAGGGAAGTGGCGGATAATTGGTCAGGGAACCCCTTTACTGCATCCCCAGTATCATTCATAAATCTCTGATTATAGTAGATGTCATTAATCCAATCCACATTTTTATTTATTGTCCACCACCAAAATAATGTAGTGGTAAAGCCTTCACCTATTTGCTTCATTTGGAACTTCCCTGAGGATGCCAATAGCATCCATCTAAACTCCCATCCTGGTCAAAACTCCTGTGCCTACTTTAGCCTCCTATAACTGGCCTCTGACTAACTCGAACTGGTTGGACCAATAACCCCGGGGCGCAAGTTCCTGACCACCCTTTTTGGTAGTTTCTGTCGTATGCGTCCTTTGCTGGTACGAGCAGGTGCTGTGAGGTTAAGAATTGTCTCCTGTACTTCCAAACCTAAGTCAGTCACATTAACGATTACCTTTCAGCCATTAAAATCATCTAAGTTGTCAGTGCCATTCTTGTATCTATAACACTGGTACTCATCCGGAGTTCAAGTGAACCGAGGTGGTTTGGCCGAGTACGTCAATCTGGCCAACCCAATCCCTGTAAAGTTATTTGCTTTCCTAGGGAATTGCTTAATGTTTACCTTAAATCCTACATCTTGTTCTTCTTTGACTCCTTATTCTGTAAGACACTCATCGGTGTATTATAGTTTGTCTTTTACTTTTTATCAATGACAATGGTGTCCTATAATTAATACCCGCGGTGGTGGATCTGGATGTATCGGAGAGGTTTCAAAGACTAGGATGCAGCTCAGAGACCCTACTCTTCCCAAAAACCGCCAACCCTCTCCTGCCCTTAGTTGGTCTGCTAGGTACCACCCCATACTCACACTTCTAGGATCACCCACAGTGATGAACGGTCGGGATAGGAATTCTTCGTTAAGGAGGTCACCCCCGGAACCTGTTGGTACTTGGTTCTTCTCCTAACTCTGTGTGTGTGTGTGATCATGTGTACATTCTTGCAGTGGGTAACGTGGACCCAAGTGACTCAGCTATTCTAGTGGAAAAGGCAGTGGTTTAACTTCTTGCGACTCAAACCCGGATCCGGGAGCGTAATCATCGCCTCAAACTAATTAGCATAACGCAGCGGACATAAATCTTCCTATTCATGAAAATCACAAATGAAAAATATTGCCACACAGCTTAGCCTTTTGTTAATCACACTGTCATCTCAGATTTTCATAATATGCTTTACAGCCAATGCTAGACAAGCATTTGTGTAAGTTTATCATGGCATAATGCTATGCTAGGCTCTGCTAGCAGCAGGCAACATTTTCACGAAAATAAGAAAAGCAATCAAATTAAATAATTTACCTTTGAAGAACTTCGGATGTTTTCACTCAGGAGACTCTCAGTTAGATAGCAAATGTTCCTTTTTTCCAAAAATATTATTTTTGTAGGCGAAATAGCTCCCGTTTGTTCTTCACAATTGGCTGAGAAATCGACCGGAAAATGCGGTCACCACAACGCCAAACTTTTTTCCTAATTAGCTCCATAATATCGACGGAAACATGGCAAACGTTGTTTAGAATCAATCCTCACGGTGTTTTTCACATATCTATTCGATAATATATCCGTCGGGACAATTGGTTTCTCAATTGAAGCGGTTGGAATAATGGCTACCTCAGTACTTTATGCAAGATTTTCTGCGGGAGCCATCATCCTTCAACATAAATGCGTAAAAAGACGTCACAATGCTGTAGACGCCTTGGGGAATACGTAGAAAGCGTAAGCTCATTCGTAGCCCATTCACAGCTATATAAGGAGTCATTGGTATGAAACGCTTTCAAAAAATGCGGCACTTCCTGATTGGATTTTTATCTGGGTTTCGCCTGTAACATCAGTTCTGTTGCACTCACAGACAGTATCTTCGCAGTTTTGGAAACGTCAGAGTTTTCTATCCAAAGCTGTCAATTATACGAGCATCTTGTCGTGACAAAATATCCCGTTTAAAACGGGAACGTTTTTTATCCAAATGAAAATACTGCCCCCTAGTCACAAAAGGTTAACAGAACCTGGTATGGGCCTTCCCAACGGGGCTGCATAAGTCTACCATTAATCCAAGGCTATGCCATTTCTTTCTTCTCATTGGTTCAAGTTACAAATAAACTCGTTCATAATTATCAATTACACAATTTACCTTGAAATCAGTTTTACAAATGTACAATAAATTCATTATCCAAATGGCCCTCCCATGAGGCTGATCAGACCACAAAGGAAAGCCATGATAGAGGTCAAAAGTCATACCACCTTTTTATAGTCGTGTTTCCTACTATATTATACAAATTAATGAAAAACCAAACATTTTCTACATGTATCCCAGGTTTCCAGAACATTCCCTTTATCAAAAGAATTCACGTGTTTAATTAACTCAGAAAATAAAACTTATAATATTCCATATGTGTGTGTATACCCCTTTTTAACCTTTCTGATCTCCCCATCCCGGATCCGGGTTCGTGAATACAGACTCAAGCTCATTACCATAACGCAACGTTAACTATTCATGAAAATCGCAAATGAAATGAAATAAATATGCCATCTCTCAAGCTTAGCCTTTTGTTAACAACACTGTCATCTCAGATTTTCAAAATATGCTTCTCAACCATTGCAAAACAAGCATTTGTGTAACAGTATTGATGGCTAACGTAGCATTTAGCATTAGCATTCAGCTGGCAACATTTACACAAAAAAACAGAAAAGCATTCAAAAAAATCATTTACCTTTGAAGAACTTCAGATGTTTTCAATGAGGAGACTCTCAGATAGCAAATGTTCAGTTTTTCCTGAAAGATTATTTGTTTAGGACAAATCGCTCCGTTTTCTGCGTCACGTTTAGCTATGAAAAAACCCCTGTATCCAGGATTGTGTAAATCTATCAGCAAGCTCATTAGCATAACACAACGTTAACTATTTATGAAAATCGCAAATGAAATGAAATAAATATGCCATCTCTCAAGCTTAGCCTTTTGTAAACAACACTGTCATCTCAGATTTTCAAAATATGCTTCTCAACCATAGGAAAACAATCATTTGTGTAAAAGTAGCTAGCTAGAGTTAGCATTTCGCGTTAGCATTTAGCGTTAGCATTAGCGTTAGCATCCAGCACGCAACATTAACAAAAACATAAAAGCCTTCAAATAAAATCATTTACCTTTGAAGAACTTCTGATGTTTTCAATGAGGATACTCTCAGTTAGATAGCAGATGCTCAGTTTTTCCAAAAAGATTCCTTGTGTATTAGAAATAGCTCCGTTTTATACATCACATTTGGCTACCAAAAAAAATCCATAAATTCAGTCCTCAAAACGCAAACTTTTTTCCAAATTAACTCCATAATATCGACTGAAAACATGGCAAACGTTTTTTAGAATCAAGCCTCAAGGTGTTTTTCACATATCTCTTCATTGATACATCGTTCTTGGATACATGCTTTCTCTCCTGAATCCCAGGAGAAAATGACCGCACCTGAAGATTACGCACAAATTTAGACAAAGGACACCGGGCGGACCTCTGGAAAATGTAGTCTCTTATGGCCAATCTTCCAATGATATGCCTACAAATACGTCACAATGCTGCTAAGACCTTGGGCGAACGACAGAAAGTGTAGGCTCATTCCTTGCGCAATCACAGCCATATAAGGAGAGAATGGAAAACAGAGCTTCAGAAATTCTGCTAATTCCTGGGTGATGCATCATCTTGGTTTCGCCTGTAGAATGAGTTCTGGGGCACTTACAGACAAAATCTTTGCAGATTCTGAAACTTCAGAGTGTTTTCTTTCCAAAACTGTCAAGAATATGCATAGTCGAGCATCTTTTCGTGACAAAATATCGCGCTTAAAACGGGAACGTTTTTTATCCAAAAATGAAATAGCGCCCCTAGAGCTCTAAGAGGTTAAGATAGACTATGAAAAATGGAAATCTCCTCAAACCCAAAGACAACCCCCAGGTTCTAAACAAACAAAACATTTCCAGGCCATTTCAATTTGGTAGAAATATGCCTCGATCTCATCAAAAGAAAGACAAGCACTCCTTTTCACAGAAAAAAACCCATGGTCAGCATTCATTCAGAAACGCAAACAAAACCTAATAATAGTGATATCTTCTCATTGTACTACCTCCAACCATTAGTTTTAAATTTCATCAATGGTTATATGTACTTAATTGAGCATGCTCCCTTGGATACAATACTGTACTTTAAATCTATGAAATTCCCCTACTACTTGACTAGTTTAGCCCAAGCTTGCTTTGCAACATTAAAACCCATTCAGTCTGTCTGCTAACAAGTCTCTCAAAATGCTTGACATGAATACCCTGCCATTAGACCCACACAACTGTGATTAATGTGCACTGTCCCTGTAAAATAAAATGAACTCAACCTGCAATCCACTTTACTGACCTGACATTGTTCCACGTAATGGAAACAGATTATAATGTTAGAATACCTTAACACCAGTGAAATTGAACAGGAAGTTATCAAACCAAGAATCAATAACCTAAACAAGCGAACCAATAACCAGAAACTATCACAACTTGTACGATTCAACTATTCAGACCTGAATCTCTTACAGCCAAATATTGCCCAGTGAGCGCGACTAACTCCTCTTCTAACCAACTCCAGTGGACAAAAATATAACCTCTCCTCCAACAACATTCTGCCTTACCGCTATCGTACGATTAAAACTAAACTTTACAACTGTCCCTTCTTTTTCGGCTTCACACTTATGAAATGTCCAATACTTAAAAGTAACAATTAAGTCACCAAATGTATAACCTACATCAGTCAATCCATAAGAATAATAACACAATTCGATGGGCATAACTCTATCGCAATTATCTCTCCGCTATTATTTAGAATTCATTAAATTTGGGTAACTGTCGCTTCTATGATCCAGTAATTTAAATACGACTCCATTCTCAATAGTTATTCCAGCAGATCATTTAGGCAACAGACACCGTATTACATCGCCTCGCTATTATTTAGAATGAATTCATCTCTCAATTTAACCTAAACAAGCTATTAAAACGTTCCGTTTATCTTAAACGAACATAAACAACCATATCTTTCCAGGCAAAACATGTCAATCGTTGAATTACAATCAGAAACCCAAATTGTAGTCTTGGTGCATAGGCTGAGATGTGAACCCGAGTCTCCCGTGGTGTAGGTAAGAATTCTACCGCTGGACCACCAATACTATTGACATTTTTATTTTATTTTTTATTTTACCTTTATTTAACCAGGTAGGCAAGTTGAGAACAAGTTCTCATTTACAATTGCGACCTGGCCAAGATAAAGCAAAGCAGTTCGACAGATACAACGACACAGAGTTACACATGGAGTAAAACAAACATACAGTCAATAATACAGTATAAACAAGTCTATACAATGTGAGCAAATGAGGTGAGAAGGGAGGTAAAGGCAAAAAAGGCCATGGTGGCAAGGTAAATACAATATAGCAAGTAAAACACTGGAATGGTAGTTTTGCAATGGAAGAATGTGCAAAGTAAAAATAATGGGGTGCAAAGGAGCAAAATAAATAAATTTATTAAATACAGTTGGGAAAGAGGTAGTTGTTTGGGCTAAATTATAGGTGGGCTATGTACGGGTGCAGTAATCTGTGAGCTGCTCTGACAGTTGGTGCTTAAAGCTAGTGAGGGAGATAAGTGTTTCCAGTTTCAGAGATTTTTGTAGTTCGTTCCAGTCATTGGCAGCAGAGAACTGGAAAGAGAGGCGGCCAAAGAAAGAATTGGTTTTGGGGGTGACTAGAGAGATATGCCTGCTGGAGCGTGTGCTACAGGTGGGAGATGCTATGGTGACCAGTGAGCTGAGATAAGGGGGGACTTTACCTAGCAGGGTCTTGTAGATGACATGGAGCCAGTGGGTTTGGCGACGAGTATGAAGCGAGGGCCAGCCAACGAGAGCGTACAGGTCGCAATGGTGGGTAGTATTTGGGGCTTTGGTGACAAAACGGATTGCACTGTGATAGACTGCATCCAATTTGTTGAGTAGGGTATTGGAGGCTATTTTGTAAATGACATCGCCAAATGGATGGTCCGTTTTACAAGGGTATGTTTGGCAGCATGAGTGAAGGATGCTTTGTTGCGAAATAGGAAGCCAATTCTAGATTTAACTTTGGATTGGAGATGTTTGATATGGGTCTGGAAGGAGAGTTTACAGTCTAACCAGACACCTAAGTATTTGTAGTTGTCCACGTATTCTAAGTTAGAGCCGTCCAGAGTAGTAATGTTGGACAGGCGGGTAGGTACAGGTAGCGATCGGTTGAAGAGCATGCATTTAGTTTTACTTGTATTTAAGAGCAATTGGAGGCCACGGAAGGAGAGTTGTATGGCATTGAAGCTTGCCTGGAGGGTTGTTAACACAATGTCCAAAGAAGGGCCAGAAGTATACAGAATGGTGTCGTCTGCGTAGAGGTGGATCAGAGACTCACCAGCAGCAAGAGCGACCTCATTGATGAATACAGAGAAGAGAGTCGGTCCAAGAATTGAACCCTGTGGCACCCCCATAGAGACTGCCAGAGGTCCGGACAACAGACCCTCCGATTTGACACACTGAACTCTATCAGAGAAGTAGTTGGTGAACCAGGCGAGGCAATCATTTGAGAAACCAAGGCTGTCGAGTCTGCCGATGAGGATGTGGTGATTGACAGAGTCGAAAGCCTTGGCCAGATCAATGAATACGGCTGCACAGTAATGTTTCTTATCGATGGCGGTTAAGATATCGTTTAGGACCTTGAGCGTGGCTGAGGTGCACCCATGACCAGCTCTGGAACCAGATTGCATAGCAGAAGGTATGGTGAGATTCGGAATGGTCGGTAATCTGTTTGTTGACTTGGCTTTCAAAGACCTTAGAAAGGCATGGTAGGATAGATATAGGTCTGTAGCAGTTTGGGTCAAGAGTGTCCCCCCCTTTGAAGAGGGGGATGACCGCAGCTGCTTTCCAATCTTTGGGAATCTCAGACGACACGAAAGAGAGGTTGAACAGGCTAGTAATAGGGGTGGCAACAATTTCGGCAGATAATTTTAGAAAGAAAGGGTCCAGATTGTCTAGCCCGGCTTTTGTAGGGGTCCAGATTTTGCAGCTCTTTCAGAACATCAGCTGAATGGATTTGGGAGAAGGAGAAATGGGGAAGGCTTGGGCGAGTTGCTGTTGGGGGTGCAGTGCTGTTGACAGGGGTAGGAGTAGCCAGGTGGAAAGCATGGCCAGCAGTAGAAAAATGCTTATTGAAATTTTCAATTATGGTGGATTTATCAGTGGTGACAGTGTTTCCTATCTTCAGTGCAGTGGGCAGCTGGGAGGAGGTGTTCTTATTCTCCATGGACTTTACAGTGTCCCAGAACCTTTTTGAGTTAGTGTTGCAAGAAGCAAATTTCTGCTTGAAAAAGCTAGCCTTGGCTTTTCTAACTGCCTGTGTATAATGGTTTCTAGCTTCCCTGAACAGCTGCATATCACGGGGGCTGTTCGATGCTAATGCAGAACGCCATAGGATGTTTTTGTGTTGGTTAAGGGCAGTCAGGTCTGGGGAGAACCAAGGGCTATATCTGTTCCTGGTTCTAAATTTCTTGAATGGGGCATGTTTATTTAAGATGGTTAGGAAGGCATTTAAAAAAAATATCCAGGCATCCTCTACTGACGGGATGAGGTCAATATCCTTCCAGGATACCCCGGCCAGGTCGATTAGAAAGGCCTGCTCGCTGAAGTGTTTCAGGGAGCGTTTTACAGTGATGAGAGGAGGTTGTTTGACCGCTGACCCATTACGGATGCAGGCAATGAGGCAGTGATCGCTGAGATCTTTGTTGAAGACAGCAGAGGTGTATTTAGAGGGGAAGTTGGTTAGGATGATATCTATGAGGGTGCCCGTGTTTAAGGCTTTGGGGAGGTAGCTGGTAGGTTCATTGATAATTTGTGTGAGATTGAGGGCATCAAGTTTAGATTGTAGGATGGCTGGGGTGTTAAGCATGTTCCAGTTTAGGTTGCCTAGCAGCACGAGCTCTGAAGATAGATGGGGGCAATCAGTTCACATATGGTGTCCAGAGCACAGCTGGGGGCAGAGGGTGGTCTATAGCAGGCGGCAACGGTGAGAGACTTGTTTTTAGAGAGGTGGTTTTTTAAAAGTAGAAGTTCAAATTGTTTGGGTACAGACCTGGATAGTAAGCCTGCAGAGTTCTGTCCATCTTTGCAGTAGATTGCAACACCGCCCCCTTTGGCAGTTCTATCTTGTCTGAAAATGTTGCAGTTTGGAATTAAAATTTCTGAATTTTTGGTGGTCTTCCTAAGCCAGGATTCAGACACAGCTAGAACATCTGGGTTGGCAGAGTGTGCTAAAGCAGTGAATAGAACAAACTTAGGGAGGAGGCTTCTAATGTTAACATGCATGAAACCAAGGCTATTACGGTTACAGAAGTCGTCAAAAGAGAGCGCCTGGGGAATCGGAGTGGAGCTAGGCACTGCAGGGCCTGGATTCACCTCTACATCGCCAGAGGAACATAGGAGGAGTAGAATAAGGGTGCGGCTAAAAGCAATAAGAATTGGTCGTCTAGAACGTCTGGAACAGAGTAAAAGGAGGTTTCTGGGGGCGATAAAATAGCATCACGGTATAATGTACAGACAAAGGTAAGGTAGGATGTGAATACAGTGGAGGTAAACCTAGGTACTGAGTGATGAAGAGAGAGATATTGTCTCTAGAAACATCATTGAAACCAGGAGATGTCATTGCATGTGTGGGTGGTGGAACTAATAGGTTGGATAAGGTATAGTGAGCAGGACTAGAGACTCTACAGTAAAATAAGCCAATAAACACTAACCAGAACAGCAATGGACAAGACATATGTCAATATGGAGAGTTAAGGAGAGTCATGCTTAGTCGAGTGATCAAAAGGGTCCAGTGAGTGGAGAGGTTGGTTGAGGGTCACGGCGATTTAGACAGCTGGCCAGGCCATCGGGGACGCAAATGACGGGGGAGCAAATATCCCTATTTCTACTGAGGCAATTCCCAGAATATAGCCCTAATTTAAAGGTCCAAGTGTTTCCCCAGCGAGGATTCTCCTCTCTCTCGTTGTCTCTGCCTCTTTTTCCCTGTATATCCCCTTATCTTTTCCTTTCCTCTCTTGGCCCTTGTCACTCTATCTCCTACTCAGAATTTAGGAATAATTACTATTATGACTTTTGATAAGTTATTAGGTCTCACACGCACATCATTTCCCCCCCTGCTGATATCCTTCTTGTAACTTTCTCTCACCCTCTCTACGCTTGCCTTCTTACCTTTTCCGGGATTCAGACAGCCAGGTATTTAACCCTCGACCTGCTGTTTCCCTAGACTATCTACACACGTCTTATGTATCTACCTTATCATTCATTCAAATGTTTCTACATCTCAAATTCGTACTTTCTCCATTTTGGGCATTAGATTTACCTCTCATCCCCGGTTAATTCCTGGACCTCCTTTGAGGATTTACTGCCCATCGTTAGTAAAACCTTGTAGTTACTATGCTTATTCTCACAATCTATGTATTTCTATGACCTATGTATCTGCTCTTTTCCCGTTATCCAATTACTATAGTTGCTCTCCTGCACAATCTGTGTGTCTCTTTAATCTTTTACTCAAATGCTATCGTCCTTTACTATTGTGAATTCTCTTAACCTGTGTGTTTTTCCTTTCTTGAAACTTTATCTATAGGTGTCTTTCGATCGGACATTAGGTCTCACCCGTATACTAACTATAAGCTATTTTCCAGGGATCGTAAATGCCTATTTGCCTACTGCCTATTTTCTGTTCCTTGTTATTTTGACATTAATATCTCATATCTCACGCCGCTGTATTAGGCTTCCCTCCGTCGTTGGATAACCAGATCTAGATGTGCGTAGATCTGACTCTCCCCTTCCTGCTATCTCCTTTCAGTTAGTTTACATAGGTAGTGTCCACTGATAGTCTTTGTGGTAGCCACTGATACCTCGTGTCATTATGGACCTAGTTTATATTGGTACTGCAGATACCTCGTGTCATTACGGACCTAGTTTACGTTGGTATCGTGTCATTACGGACCTTCTGTTGCCTAGGTGGCTCTACACCCAATTCCTATTTTCCAATTGCCTAAAATACTACCTACCTATATCAGGGTTCTGTACACAAAATTCTAAAAATAGGTCACCGGGTAAGAATGCCCTTTGGGAATTTTAAAATCAACTACACACCTTTTATAGTCCTCAATAGTCCTTGCCGATGACAAGCATACCCATAACATGATGCAGCCACCACTATGCTTGAAAATATGAAGTGGTACTCTGTGATGTGTTGAGTTGGATTCGTCCTGAAGATTACGCTTTGTATTCAGGACATGAAATTAGTTTCTCTGCCACGTCTTTTGCAAGTTTTACTTTAGTGCCTTATTGCTAACATGATGCATGTTTTGGAATATTTTTTTATTTTGTGTAGGCTTCCTTTTCACTGTCCATTAGGATAGTATTGTGGAGTAACTACAATGTTGATCCATCCTCAGTTTTTGCCCATCACAGCCATAAAACTCAACTGTTTGGCCTCATGGTGAAGTCCCTAAGCGGTTTCCTTCCTTTCCGGCAATTGTGTATCTTTGTAGTGACGGGGTGTATTGATACACCATCCAAAGTGTAATTAAGGACTTCTCCATGCTCAACGGGTTATTCAATGTCTGCTTTTATTTTTTTTACCCATCTACCAATAGGTGCCCTTTGCGAGGCATTGGAAAAACTCCTTGGTCTTTGTGGTTGATCTGTTTGAAATTCTACGCTATTATTGGGTGTTTTTTTTAACAGCTGAGGTAGTCATTAAAAAAAACATGGTACACACTAATTTCACAGTGAGTCCATGCAATATATTATGTGAATTGTTAACCACATTTTCTTTCTCCAGAACCTATTTAGGCTTGCCATTAACAGGGTTGAATACCTATTGACTCATACTATTATTTTTTATTAATAATAAAAACATGATTCCACTTCGACATGGGTTATTGTGTGTAGGTCAGAGATACAGCCTGAATTTAATATGGATTAAATTGCAATTGTAACACAAAGTAGATCAAGTCAAGGAGTTTAATTAAAGGCACTATAGGCACCCAACCCTTAGTTTGCTTATAGTGGATAGAGCGGCTTTGAATAGATAACATGATGAGGGTATTGTCTTTGCACAGTAGATCTGGGTCCCCAGCACGTTCCAAGTCCAGAAGTCCAGTGCGCAGGTCGTCCAGAAGTCCAGTGCGCAGGTCGTCCAGAAGTCCAGTGCGCAGGTCGTCCAGAAGTCCAGTGCGCAGAGCAGCAAGGTAAGGCTCACATACACGATAGTCAGTAATGAAGTGGTCTTTCAACATGGTAGGCCCATCGTCCAGCTCTTACTGAGACAGATTATGCAACTGAAAGTAATGACTGATAAAAAATTGATTGTAAGTACTACTTTCATTTTGTGTAGTGTCGCCACTGCCCCCTTTAAGGGGTTTTCATCAATGTTGAAAACCAACCTATATTGCACCCAAGGCTGTACTGTCATGGCAGAGGCAGCTTACTGGTGAAATCTATTCCTTGGGAGAATAATATAGGACTTTGGCACGTTTTAAAGTAGACCTAATCTACAATCTGACTAGAAGACCGGATAATTGCTATATGTTGAATGTATGCCAATAACCAAGTTTCCATTCAACAATTTTTTTGAGTAAAGTACCTGTTGGATAAACAAAACCCTGATGGAAACTAAAGTTGTTAAATGTCGGCAAAACAAAATACGCTAGACGGGGGTGGATATTTTGTTGTTGGTGATTAGATTATGCGGTGAATTGAGGCGTAAACAATTTCTTGTGCAATTGTTTCAGATTGTCTTATGGTCACGTACAGAGTTGCAGGTGTGATTGCAGGGTACAATGAAAATATTAGGCTTTGAGCTTCAACATGCAGGACTAGTGAAATAAAATAATGTAAATGGTTATAAAATGAACTATATAAATAACACTATACATAATAATAACTGAGGCAGTGATGAATGAATGTGTCCATTAGGGTGGAGGCAGAGTAAATGCTGTTGGTGGGGTGGAATGACCATAGGTGGAGCAGGAGAGAAATGTCCATGGCGGGAGAGCTGACTAGGGGTGGCTATTCAGCAGCCTGAGGGTAGAAACTATTGGCCAGTGGTTCGGTTTTTAGCATCATACTCCTGTACTGCCTGCATCTGAGTGATGAAGCGGGGAGAACAGGGCGTGGGCTGGTGTCCCTGATGGTCTTCCTGTGGCACCTGGTGTTGTAGGTGTCCTGTAGGGCACCCAATGGTGCGTTCGGCTGCACGTATCACCCTCTGAAGAGCCTTGCGGTCCACAGCGGTGGAGTTGCTGTACCAGGCTGTGATACAGTCCAACAGTATGATCTCTGGTACGCCTGTAGAAAACTGAGGGTCCTCAGGGACAGGCCGGGGGTGGCCCCTTAAGAAGTCCAGGACTCAGTGGCAAAGGGAGGAGTTCAGACCCAGGGTTTTGAGCTTTGTAACAAGTCTGGTTTGTATACTCCAGAATGTTATGAAGAGTGATCAGATGAATTGCAATTCATTGCAAAGTCCCTCTTTGCTATGCAAATGAACTAAATCCCCCAAAACATTATTTACTTTTTTAAACTAGGGAAGTCAGTTAAGAACAAATTATTATTTTCAATGATGGCCTAGGAACAGTGTGTTAACTGCCTTGTTCAGGGGCAGAATGACAGATTTGCAACCTTTCGGTTACTAGTCCAACGCTCTAATCACTAGGCTACCTGCCGCCCCATTATAGGGCACTATGGTATTGAAGACCGAGCTGTAGTCAATGAACATTTTAACATGCATTTATTTTGTCCAAGTGGGTAAGGGCAGTGTGCAGGGCAATGGCGTTGTCTGTGGAACTGTCAGGGCGGTAGGCAAATTTGAAAGGGTCGAGGAGGGAGGAAGCGATATGGTCTTTGACTAGCCTCTCGAAGCACTGATGGCGGAAGTGCGTGCTACTGGTCGGTAGTCATTCAGTTGGTTCACTTTCCTTCTCTTGTGCACAGGTATGATAGTGGACATCTTGAAGCAGGTGGGTGTAGAGGTAGACCGATTATGATTTTGTTGGTGGTTCCTTTTAACATGAGTCTTCAATATTCCCAGTTAAGAAGTTTTAGGTTGTAGTTATAGGACTATTTCTCTATATACCATTTGTATTTCATATACCTTTGACTATTGGATGTTCTTATAGGCACTATAGTATTGCCAGCCTAGTCTCGAGTTGATGGGCTAGAGGTCATAAACAGCGCAATGCTTGAAGCACAGCGAAGAGCTGCTGGCAAACGCAGGAAAGTGCTGTTTGAACGAATGCTTACGAGCCTGCTGCTACCTACCACTGATCAGACTGCTCTCAAATCATAGGCTTAATATGGTCAAATCCGGAAAACATTTCGAAAACAATGTTTATTCTTTCAGTAAAATACGGAACCGTTCCGTATTTTATCGAACTGGTGGTATCCCTAAGTCTAAATATTGCTGTTACATTGCACAACCTTCAATGCTATGTCATAATTATGTAAAATTCTGGCAAATTCATTACGGTCTTTGTTACAGTTTGCAATGAGCCAGGTGGCCCAAACTGCTGCATATACCCTGACTCTGCTTGCACAGAACAAGAGAAGTGGCACCTAGTTGGCACCTAGTTAAAATAATATTGCCTGCTAACATGAATTTAACTAAATATGCAGGTAATAAAAATATGCTTGTGTATTGATTTTAAGAAATACATTGAGGTTTGCAACGACCGTGCTTTTTTCGAATGTGCTTGTTTAATCATCACCCGTTTGGCCAAGTAGGCTGTGATTCAATAAATGAACATGCTCCGCATTGATTATATTTTATTTTACCTTTATTTAACTAGGCTAGTCAGTTAAGAACAAATTCTTATTTTCGATGACAGCCTAGGAACAGTTAACTGCCTTGTTCAGGGGCAGAATGACAGATTTGTACCATGTCAGCTCTGGGATTTGAACTTGCAACCTTTCGGTTACTTGTCCAACGCTCTAAGCACTAGGCTACACTGCCGCCCCAATGCAACGCAGGACAAGCTAGATAACTAACTACACATGGTTGATATTACTAGTTTAACTAGTGAATATGATCGTTTAAAAAAAAAAAATTAATAAGAAGTTTAATGCTAGCTTGCAACTTACCTTGGCTTCTTACTGCACTTGCATAACAGGTGGTCAGCCTGCCACGCAGTCTCCTCGTGGAGTGCAATGTAATCGGAATCCAAAAAATGCCTATTACCGATTTGTTATGAAAACTTGAAATCAGCCCTGATTAATCGGTCGATCTCTAGTATAGAGGCCTGCGCTAGGGGCAGATTGAAAATGTCAGAACATAACAGCCAGCTCATTTACACATGCTGAGGGCACGACTGGAGATGCCTTCTGGGCTGGCAGCCTGTTTTGAAAGACTTATGTCCTCAGGAGAGACTGAGTATGTAGCCCACGTTTTCAACGTGGGCTCTCCTCGGCAGCTCAGGGTCATTGTGCTCAAATCTTGAGAAAAATGTTTACCTTGTGGGTGGCATTGGTGACTGTGATTTTGCTGGCTTTCTTTTTGTAATCTGTTTGTTAGAAGTTCCTGCCACATACGCCTTGTATCCGACCCGCTGAATTGCTCCTCCACTTTGTCTCTACTTGTTTCGCCATGATCAATCTGCGTAAGTCAATTATTGCCCTGTTTTATAAGCAGCATCTGTTTCCCTACAAGGGTATCCATACATTGTTTTTTTTGGCTATCAATCAGTGGTTTTTGATTCAGGTACGTTTTGAAAGATCCTATACGTAAGCATTAACTAAGCATTTTTTTTTATGGATCCGGTGACGGAGTCTGCATATTTGTTGACATATCCAGAGGCAACCCGGAACATATTCCAGTCCACGTAATCAAAACCTTCTTGGAGCATGAATTCTGATTGGTCGGACCAACGCTGTACCAACCTGATCATCGGAACTTCCCTCTAGAATCTTTGTAAGCGGGGAGAAGCAAGATGGGGTCATGGTTGGATTTTCCGAAAGGACGGGAGAGGGCCTTATACCTGTGTCAAAAGTGTGTAGCAATGGTCAAGAGTAGAATTTCCGTGAGTTAGACAGATGTGTTGGTAATAATTTGGGAGCACGGTTCTCAAATTACTTTTATTAAAGTCCCCTGCAACAGTGTACTCTGCCTCCGGGAATGCAGTCTCCAGTTTGTTCAGGGTCCAATGAAGACCTTTCAGATCCTTTTTGGTGTCGGCTTGGGGCGAGATGTACACACCTATGGCGATTAATCCTGGTGAACTCTCTCGACGATAAAAAGGACAACATTTTATGACCAAGTATTCCAAGTCGACGGAGCATAAACTCAAGTTCCCACCAACACACCATGTGTTGGTCATAAAGCAGAGCCCACCGCTCTTGCCAGAGAGCCCGCTTCCTATCTGCTCAAAACTGTAAAACATGCTGGTTGTATATCATCTGTCTGGATGTCGGAGGAAAGCAAAGCCTCAGAAAAAAAGTGTTGCAGGATCTGATGTCCCACTGGAAGGAGATCCTTGCTCTGGGTTTGGAAAGTTTGGTCATTAATGATTGAAAATTGGTGAGTATTATAATCAAATCAAAGTTTATTTCTCACGTGCGCCGAATACAACCGGTGTAGGTAGACCTTAGTGAAATGCTTACTTACAAGCCCTAACCAACAGTTGAGTAAACAGTGAAAGGCTTTATACAGGTGGTACCGGTACAGTCTGTGGAGGGGCACCGGTTAGTCGGGCTAATTGAGGTAATATGTACATGTAGGTATAGATGATAAACAGAGTAGCAGCAGCGTAAAAGAGGGGTTGGCGGGACACAATGCAAATAGGCCGGGTAGTAATTTGATTACCTGTTCAGGAGTGTTATGGCTTGGGGGTAAAAGTTGTTGAGAAGCCTTTTGGTCTTAGACTTGGTGTTTCCGGTACCGCTTGCCATGCAGCAGCATAGAGAGCAGTATGGCTGGGATCTTTGACAATTTTTAGGGCCTTCCTCTGACACCGCCTGGAATAAAGGTCCTGGATGGCAGGCAGCTTACCCCCACTGATGTGCTGGGCCGTAAGCACTAACCTCTGTGGTGCCTTGCGGGTCAGAGGCCGAGCATTTGCCGTACCAGGCAGTGACGCAATCAGTCAGGATGCTCTCAATGGTGCAGCTGTAGAACCTTTTGAGGATCTGAATACCCATGCCAAATCTTTTCAGTCTCCTGAGGGGGAATAGGCTTTGTCGTGCCCTCTTCATGACTGTCTTGGTGTGTTTGGACCATGTTAGTTTGTTGGTGATGTGGATACCAAGGACCTTGAAGCTTTCAACCTGCTCCACTAGAGCCCCTTCGATGAGAATGGGGGCGTGTTCGGTCCTCTTTTTCCTGTAGTCCACAATCATCTCCTTTGTCTTGATTACATTGAGGGATAGGTTGTTATTCTGGCACCACCCGGCCAGGTCTCAGACCTCCCTATAGGTTCTCGTCGTTGTCGGTGATCAGGCTTACCACTGTTGTGTCGTCTGCAAACTTAATTATGGTGTTGGAGTCGTGCTTGGTCATGCAGTCGTGGGTGAACAGGGAGTACAGGAGAGGACTGAGCACGCACCCCTGAAGGGCTCTGGTGTTGTGGATCAGCGTGGCAGATGTTGTTGCTACCTACCCTCACCACCTGGGGGGCGGCCCGTCAGGAAGTCCAGGATCCAGTTGCAGAGGGAGGTGTTTAGTCCCAGGATCCTTAGCTTAGTGATGAGCTTTGAGGGCATTATGGTGTTGAATGCTGAGCTGTCGTCAATTAATCTGTAATGGAAGACTAGTTGCCCAGCATCTTAGTGAGATTAAGACCCCGCCACGTCTGCCTCGCCGTTAGGTGTCTTTTCTGCCTACTCTCTGGTAGGACTCTCAAGCACCTCAGCTCCTCGCCTCGTCGTCAGGTGGACAGTGAGTACCCAGCGATTCGTATTCCAAAAGTTCTACCTGTGTGTGTGTGTGAATAGTAATGCACGAAACAAACTAAGGAAATTTGAGAAACACTAGAAAAAAACGAAGAATCCTGAAATGTTTTATCGAAGCTCAAGGCGCCCTCTTAGCCATTGTTGATAGAATAACAATTTTGCGGTAGTGTGGCGTGGTCCTCACTTAAACTTAAAAAAGCGTGCACACTATATTAGGCTACAGTTTCAATAAATTGTGATTAACTTCACAAGGTGGATGAAAGAGAGTACATCGTGATAAGCTTGATGCTCCTTTCCAATAGATGGGTCATCTGTGTTTGGCTGCCAATTGACCACTACAAATGATCTTGCTCTTATCCATAATCTCATGTAGCCTACCCTCTGCACTGTATCTGTAAACTGTTTGCTAGAGTACATGTTAAGACAAGTGTGCATTTGTTTATCGCAGACTTTTTGTGCAAAAACCATTGACAAAGTAAAAAAAATGGAATGGATAAAAAAAAAAAAAATTCAATAAATGAAAGTTGACAGTGCACTAAAAAAGCACTGTCATTACGCACAACCTTTTATTCACAAGAAGCCAGTTTGATGACAACACCTCTGTTGGTAAAATGCCAATATTATACACTGCTCAAAAAAATAAAGGGAACACTTAAACAACACAATGTAACTCCAAGTCAATCACACTTCTGTGAAATCAAACTGTCCAATTAGGAAGCAACACGGACAATACATTTCACATGCTGTTGTGCAAATGGAATAGACAACAGGTGGACATTATAGGCAATTAGCAAGACACCCCCAATAAAGGAGTGGTTCTGCAGGTGGTGACCACAGACCACTTCTCAGTTCCTATGCTTCCTGGCTGATGTTTTGGTCACTTGAATGCTGGCGGTGCTTTCACTCTAGTGGTAGCATGAGACGGAGTCTACAACCCACACAAGTGGCTCAGGTAGTGCAGCTCATCCAGGATGGCACATCAATGCGAGCTGTGGCAAGAAGGTTTGCTGTGTCTGTCAGCGTAGTGTCCAAAGCATGGAGGCGCTACCAGGAGACAGGCCAGTACATCAGGAGACGTGGAGGAGGGCAACAACCCAGCAGCAGGACCGCTACCTCCGCCTTTGTGCAAGGAGGAGCACTGCCAGAGCCCTGAAAAATGACCTCCAGCAGGCCACAAATGCGCATGTGTCTGCTCAAACGGTCAGAAACAGACTCCATGAGGGTGGTATGAGGGCCCGACGTCCACAGGTGGGGGTTGTGCTTACAGCCCAACACCGTGCAGGACGTTTAGCATTTGCCAGAGAACACCAAGATTGGCAAATTCGCCACTGGCGCCCTATGCTCTTCACAGATTAAAGCAGGTTCACACTGAGCACGTGACAGACATGACAGTCTGGAGACGCCGTGGAGAACGTTCTACTGCCTGCAACATCCTCCAGCATGACCGGTTTGGCGGTGGGTCAGTCATAATGTGGGGTGGCATTTCTTTGGGGGGCCGCACAGCCCTCCATGTGCTCGCCAGAGGTAGCCTGACTGCCATTAGGTACTGAGATGAGATCCTCAGACCCCTTGTGAGACCATATGCTGGTGCGGTTGGCCCTGGGTTCCTCCTAATGCAAGACAATGCTAGACCTCATGTGGCTGGAGTGTGTCAGCAGTTCCTGCAAGAGGAAGGCATTGATGCTATGGACTGGCCCGCCCGTTCCCCAGACCTGAATCCAATTGAGCACATCTGGGACATCATGTCTTGCTCCAGCCACCACGTTGCACCACAGACTGTCCAGGAGTTGGCGGATGCTTTAGTCCGGGTCTGGGAGGAGATCCCTCAGGAGACCATCCGTCATCTCATCAGGAGCATGCCCAGGTGTTGTAGGGAGGTCATACAGGCTCATGGAGGCCATACACACTACTGAGCCTCATTTTGACTTGTTTTAAGGACATTACATCAACGTTGGATCAGCCTGTACTGTAGTTTTCCACTTTAATTTTGAGTGTGACTCCAAATCCAGACCTCCATGGGTTGATAAATTTGATTTCCATTGATAATGTTTGTGTGATTTTGTTGTCAGCACATTCAACTATGTAAAGAAAAAAGTATTTAATAAGAATATTTCATTCATTCAGATCTAGGATGTTATTTTAGTGTTCCCTTTATTTTTTTGAGCAGTGTATTTGTGTAAATCTGACAATTTGAGGGAAACCTAGCTATTGCTTGAAGTGGAATGAAATTGCGTGCCAGTACAAAAAATAACCAGTATTGCAATGAGGATTTAGTCCCCTCCTTGCCTACTGACCACCATGCTGTTTCCTCTGCAGTCGCTCCCGATCTCGCTCCCGCTCCCGGTCCGTGTCCCGCCCCAGGGCTCGCAGCGTCTCCAGATCTCGCTCCCGGTCCAAGTCCCGCTCAGCCACCACCAAGAGGGACAGGTATTGAACTTCAATCTTCACACCCCTACACTTTTTTTCTGTCATGTGGCACTGACGTAAGACTTTTTTATTCATGCATGTGGTACTGAAGACAGTTAAATTCAACTGGTCAAAATGGATCACCTGTCTGAACTGGTTTTCCCGTCTTCTGCATCACCAATGTAGTCTCTTTCCAGTTTTTATCCCAGATTACTCGCTATTGTGTAGTAATTGGGATTTCCAGATCGTTCAACTATCAGTTTCTACCATTTTTGTCCCCTGTATCTAAACACAATGATATATTAAATTAGGATTAGTGGTTTGAGTGCTCTCCACACTGCCTGGTGCACTATGCTGAAGGAATAGCTATGCTAATGTTCTTGCTTTGTTTTTAAGGTCGTGCTCCACTGAAAATGCTAACGGTCTTCATCCCTTGTTTCAGTCGATCCAGGTCTCCGAGCCAGAGGAAAAGCCCCACTCCTGATGCTGACTGACCATGGGGGTGAGACCGCTCCCTGCACTCTCCTGTTCCGCTGTCCCCGTTTGCCTCGGGGCTTGAAGCCATTTTACACCTTTGTCTATGTATTTGATTTCTTTCTCCTGTCATTTTTTTAAAATTTATCCCTTGCTTTTCATCCTCTGGCTTTGGCATTATTTCATCTGTATGTACAAAGGATTCCCAAACTCCTTTTTCCATCATGTACATTTCAATAGCTCGTTTTACAGTATTTTTTTAAAATATTTTTTTTGCATTCTGTGCGTTTTACTTTTTTTTTATTTTTTATTTTAAGCTAAATGATTTGGGGTTTTATTTCATTTTCAATGTAAATGGCGGGATCTTTTTAATAAAATTAATCTTTACACTAACGTTAGTGATCTAATTCATGGTCCAAGTGGTTGCAACTACTCACCATTGACTCAAAGTATTTACAAATTTGGATGTAACTTTTCAATTAAATTATCTAATTGGGATCAGAATCATTATGAATCACATTTAAACAATAGCTGATGTCAGCGTATTTAGTAGTTGGATTCAATTTTCAGGCAAACTATGCAGACAGTTCAAAAAGAGCATGTTCAAATTGAAGGCTAATTGTTTAATTGAGATGTACATGGTGGTTTATGCTTGATTTCAATGTATAGTAATTTTGTAACCTCTTTTTGAAATATATGTCTAAATCAAATATTTGTATAATTTTGGGGTGGCAGGTAGCCTAGTGGTGAGAGCATTGGGCCAGTAACTGAATGGTTGCTAGATCGAATCCCCGAGCTGACGAGGTAAAAATCTGTTCTGCCCCAGAACAAGGCAGGGCTGCCCCAGAACAACCCACTGTTCCTAGGCCGTCATTGTAAATAAGAATGTGTTCTTAACTTCTTGATGTACCCATCCCGTTAGCGGGATCATTTTCGTCAACATCCACTGAATTGCAGAGCGCCAAATTCAAATTAAATTACTAAAAATATTTAATTTTCATGAAATCACAAGTGCAATATAGAAAAACACAGTTTAGCTTGTTGTTAATCCACCTGGTGTCAGATTTCAAAAAACCTTTCCCGCGAAAGCATATCAAGCGTTTATGCAAGTGTAACGGATGTGAAACGGCTAGCTTAGTTAGCGTGGGCGCTAAATAGCGTTTCAATCAGTGACGTCACTTGCTCTGAGACCTTGAAGTAGTAGTTCCCCTTGCTCTGCAAGGGCCGCGGCTTTTGTGGAGCGATGGGTAACGATGCTTCGAGGGTGACTGTTGATGTGTGCAGAAGGTCCCTAGTTCGCGCCCGGGTATGGGCGAGGGGACGGTCTAAATTTGTACTGTTACACAAGGACATCTCTTTCAGCAGACAAAACATTAAACAGCTAGCAGACAAGTAGATTGGTCACAAATCAGAAAAGCAATTAAATTAATCGCTTACCGTTGCTCTTCGGATGTTTGCACTCACGAGACTCCCAGTTACACAAATGTTCCTTTCGTTCCATAAATATTATTTTTATATCCAAAATACCTCCATTCGGTTGGCGTGTTATGTTCAGAAATCCAATATTTTGACAGTTTTGGAAACTTTAGAGTTTTCTATCATCTGACAATTATATGCATATTCTGGGCCTGAGAAATAGGCAGTTTCATTTGGGTACGTTTTTCATCCAAACTCCTATGATCAAGGATACAACATGTACTGACCAAATAATTGCAGATAATTTTACGATTTATTAGCTACTCTGAAGAGGTTTTCACAGGGAAACCTTTGCCCATCTCCCAGACAAACTGTACATTATAGCTAAATACTTTAGCCTTTGATTTGCAATCCTAAATGTGATTTTTTTTTGTTGTTAATGGTAGTGCTTGTATCCCCAGCTAACGTTCCATAGACATTGGTAAACACAACGTATTAATTATATGATGTGATATAACTTTGGCTAGCTACACTGAATAACACACATATTCAAGAGACTAGACATGCAACTTCTCAGTGTTCACCTCTTTCTATCAATGTTTCTACCGTCCAAACACTAGGGGAGGGAAAATGTATCACACACGCACGATTGGTCTGTTGTGAAAGATTGAAGGATCACTCTCACCACTAAGTGTGCTCGAGCTCCTTTGTTTTACGTTGTAGTTTTTCACTCGGCTTCACGATTTTCCATTTGAGGGTTTTGTCTGGGACAACATGGCCGCCGCAGCAGGTCGCTACTACAACGAGGGTGGCAGAGCAACGAAAAGACAGAAAACCGAAGACGGGATGACGACGGTAAGCATTGACTCGCGACTTCGTTAGGAAGGAAAGGTGCATGCATCAGTAAAACAAAAATAGCCAGCGTTTTGGAACTTCAAGTGTACAAAATAGGAGTGCTGAACATGAGCGAGCCTAAACTAGGCGGAACTAGTTAGCTATAGTAACGTTTCTGTAATTAGCTAGCAGAACTAGCCTCACAACCGGCGTTTTTGCTTGTTCAACCAAGCTTGTATATAAAATCATAAACTATTAAACGTTAACCATGTTAACTAGTTTTTTTTGTCAGATGTGCGGTTAATGAAGCTATGTTTCTAGTAAGCTAACGTTAGCGTTGTGTGATGAAGATTCAAGTTCAGGTTTGTCATCAGGCTCACCATCAATAAAACCAAGCGGAGATACTTGGTGACCGTTTTCATAAATTTAGTGCACTTGTTTCCTAGCATGTTCAAACACCGCAATGCATTTGGGCAGAACCTTGTGATGATATCACTTGTTTGTATGGGGTAACGTAGGCTATTTTGGGCCTACGTGGAATGTACGACAAGCGTTAGCCAGCTAACAATCTAATGGCAGGCAGCCATTCCACTCACTTATGCACGGGCTTGTCTTTTCAAGAAGACCAGGCTTTATGCAAAGCCCCCCACTACTCTATAAATTCAGTTTGTGTTGTTCATTATCAACCCCATCATTGTTTAGGATTTTTTGGTACCCTGGGGTTTTTGATTGGTATCACACCCTGGGGATGTGTATATTAGCGTGGTATTGTCATCTGTAGTTTTTAAAATGTTTAAATCTAACTTTTTTGTCTTGTTTGTAAGGAGGGCTATGATGACCCCCATAAAACGCTCCCTTCCCCGGTGGTCCACATCAGGGGCCTTGTTGATGGCATCATGGAAGCAGATCTAGTGGAAGCCCTGCAGGAGTTCGGGACCATCAGGTGACTGTCCAACACACTTGAACAAGCCTTTTCTTGGACTGGATAGATTTTAGATTTTGCATCATTGATGTATTTTCTTCCTGTAGCCTATTATTCTAATTGCAGTGCACAGAAACCAAATTATTCAATCTTCCATTCTCTTCAGTTATGTGGTCATGATGCCCAAGAAGCGCCAGGCCCTGGTGGAGTATGAGGACTTGAATGGATCCTGCAATGCTGTGACTTATGCAGCTGAGAACCAGGTCTACATTGCTGGGCACCCCTCCTTCATCAACTACTCCACCAGCCAGAAGATCTCCCGGCCCGGAGACCCAGACGACTCACGCAGCGTCAATAACGTGCTTCTGCTCACCATCATGAACCCTATCTACCCCATAACCTCGGTAACACACCCACCGTTATACAAGGCAGCTGTTTCATTGCTATGACAAGGCACCATTGTTTGGCTCACTGCAACACATTGTTTTACACACTGTTAAAGGTCCAATTCAGCCATTTTTTTGTCTCAATACCCAGAAATGATTTGATAAGAATGAAGTACCTTACAGCAAAGAGCAATTTCTCAAGCAAGAATTTCGCAAGGACTGTCAGAGTGGTCTAAGTGGGGAGGTCGAAAACTAGATGTTATTGGCAGAGTCTTTCTCATTAGTCTATTAACTAATTTACCACCAGGCAGGCAGGCCCCAACTCCATCCCAATAAAACAGGCTGACATTTTTGCCAGTATTTTCAAACAGCTCTTACAATAAAATGGCATTATATTATCATTTTCACAATTTCCCAGTATTATTCCAACCTCAGTGTGGAAATACATTGTAGAATAATAGTGAAGACATCAAAACTATCAAATAACACATGGAATCATGTAGTAACCAAAAAAGTGTTAAACAAAGCAAAATAGATTTTAGATTCTTCAAAGTAGCTTGCCTTTGACAGCTTTGCACATTCTTGGCATTCTCTCAACCAGCTTCACCTGGAATGCTTTTCCAACAGTCTTGAAGGAGTTCCCACATATGCTGAGCACTTTTTGGATGCTTTTACATCCCTCTGCTGTCCAACTCATCCCAAACCATTTCAATTGGTTTGAGATCCGGTGTATCAATCCGTCACTCTCCTTCTTGGTCAAATAGCCCTTACACAACCTGGAGGTGTGTTGGGTCATTGTCCTATTGAAAAACAAATGATAATCACAGTAAGTGCAAACCAGATGGGATGGTGTATCGATGTAGAATGCTGTGGTACCCATGCTGGTTCAGTGTGCCTTCAATTCTAAATATACCACAGACCGTGTCACCAGCAAAGCACCTCACACCACCTCCATGCTTCACGTTGGGAACCACACATGCGGCGATAATCCGTTCACCTACTCTCCGTCTCACAAAGACACAGCGGTTGGAACCAAGAAGCTCAAATTTGGACTCATCAGACCAAAGGACAGTTTTCCACTGGTCCATTGCTCGTGTTTCTTGGCCCAAGCAAGTCTTTGTATTTTGGCGTCATTTTAGTAGTGATTTCTTTGCAGCAATTCAACCATGAAGTCCTGATTCACACAGTCTCCTCTGGGGCGGCAGGTAGCCTAGTGGTTAGAGCGTCGGACTTGTAACTGAAAGGTGCAAGATCAAATCCTGACAAGGTAAAAATATGTCGTTCTGCCACTGAACAAGGCAGTTAACCCACTGTTCTGAGGCCGTCATTGAAAATAAGAATTTGTTCTTAACTGATTTGCCTAGTTAAATAAAATTTCATAAAAGTAGTCTGTTAATTGAGTTTATTTGGGCTACAATCTGAGGTGCAGTTAACTCTAGTGAACTTATCCTCTGCAGCAGAGGTAACTCTGGGTCTTCCTTTTCTGTGGCGGTCCTCATGCGAGCCACTTTCAAAGTGCTTGATGGTTTTTGTGACTCTTAAAATTTTACGCATTGACTGACCATGTCTTACAGTAATGATGGACTGTCGTTTGTCTTTGCTTATTTGCGCTGTTCTTGCCATAATATGGACTTGGTCTTTTACTAAATAGGGCTACCTTCTGTATACCACACCTACCTTGTCAAAACACAACTGATTGGCTCAAATGCATTAAGGAAGAAATTCCACAAATTAACAAGGCACTCCTGTTAATTGAAATGCATTCCAGGTGACTACCTCATGAAGCTGGTTTAGAGAATGCCAAGAGTATACAAAGCTGCCATCAAGGCAACTGGTGGCTAATTTGAAGAATCTCAAATATATTTTGATTTGTTTAACACTTTTTTTGCTTACTTCATGATTCCATATGTTATTTAATAGTTTTGATGTTCTCTATTGTTCTACAATGTAGAAAATAGTAAAAAGAAAAATCCTTGAATGAGTCGGTGTGTCAACTTTTGACTGGTACTGTATATAAAACACAGGAAAATCAAGTTTGACTGTACTGGGCCTTCAATCAAACTATTTTGGTTCTCTGTTCTGCAGGATGTGCTGTATACCGTCTGTAACAACTGTGGGCCTGTGCAAAGGATCGTCATCTTCAGGAAGAATGGAGTTCAGGCCATGGTGGAATATCCTTTGCTCAAAATCTCATTGTTCAAAAATGTGTATCGGACCTGGGATCTCATCACCACACAGGTTCACATTCCCTGCAGTCCAATTCACTCCACACTTGAAGCTTCTGTCAGCACCCCTGACAAGTCGTCTGCAGGTGGCAGCTAGTAAATATGTTTATTTGTTCTTGATATAGGTCTAATTGTGTAACAAGTGCTCGTTGTTTTCGTGAGCAGAGCTTTGAATGACAAGGTGAACATGTAATGTGTAAAGTAGGCAAATGCTTTTATTATCCATAGTTTCCTTCACTTCCCATACATTTGACTCTGTGCAAAGTGCCCAGAGGGCGAAAGCCTCTCTAAATGGGGCAGACATCTACTCTGGCTGCTGCACACTGAAGATTGAGTACGCCAAGGTGAGTGGTTACATGCTTATCTCCATTTGTCCATCCAAACACCGAGCTCATTTCACTGAAGGAACACCGCGATGGGCAAAATAATGAAATGTTTGAATGTCTGTCTTCACAGCCAACCCGCCTCAATGTGTTCAAGAACGACCAGGACACCTGGGACTACACAAACCCCAACCTGAGTGGCCAAGGTAAAACACACACGGCCCCTCAAGCCGTCCCCCTACCCTTCCTCTCCTCCTTTTGCTCTAATGACACTGTGGGATGGGTAGAGTCCCAGGCCTCCGGCTGTAGTGCCTTTGAACGCCCTGCTCCACGGTAACTTTGGCCACAACCACAGCGAGCAGCGGAAGCTGTTCAGAGGCACTACGTCTGTGATGCATCACCCTGTGTCCTCATGCTCTCTCAACACCACAGACGTGCAGTAAGGGCACGAGGAGTGACCTTGAGGGGCAGCCATTTTGCAGCACATGCTCCTGCATGTTGAATCGTCTGCATTGCAGACCACTGCATGCATTCATGGGTAAACTGATTAATTCCCTGTTATGCCACAGTGAAGAACCTGGGGTCTCATTGCACAGGTTCACATTCCCTGCAGTGCATGTCACACCTCACAATCTCACTTCCACACATCAAGCTCCTGTCAGCACCCAGCACCCACTGTGTTGCACCCTAGGCGTCTCACTTGGAATGCCCATGCATCCGTTAATCTTAAACATATTGGAGATTTTGTTTGCAAAATACAGTTCTGGTTATTTCTTCCTTTTGATTAGTCAATCACAGTTAAGGTCAGGTTTTGGCATTCAAATCTGTTCCTTGGGGCTTAAGTGTCTGTAGGTTTCTATTCTAGCCAGGGGGTTAGATAACCACTGACCCTGTAGTTGTCATGGACCAGGTTTCCCTGACATTGGGAGGGATGGGGCGGTTAAGTGAAATGTATAATCGACCCCAGAAATTAAACTCCTGTCAATTTGGTGAAAGCCTATGTTCTACCGGGGTAAAATTAAAATGCTCCGTCTGTGAAATCAGGAAGGAACGTGTCATAGCTACATGGTTCTCATCACTGGAGATAACACACGATCACATTTAATAAAAATAAAAAAACATTACCTGCTCTTCAGATCATCAAATCAGCCAGTCGGTTGTATTTGTATTTATTCTGGATCCCCATTAGCTGCTGCCAGGAAGAGTATGGGCATACATCTCTGTTTATATCGTCTCATGACAAAGTATATATTTATTTTAGATGGTACACTGTTTAGATTGAGTACAAGTTATTCAGCTCAGTGTCCCCTTGCAATCCACCCTGTGTCTGGGAAACATAGCATTATACTCTGCACTTGCTCTGGGCAGAGAGGAACTGCAAGTTGAACCCAGTGAGAGTCTCCTTAATTGATAGTAGTTTTGCCAATGTTACAGCTAGCTAGCTACTTCACATGAAAATGACTTTGTTATTGTGTGTAGCTACGTTTGCTAGTTAGCCAGCCAGTCAGCCCAGAGAGTTTTGTAGTCAGATTTCCACAATGATTTTCACATTGCTAACAACCTTATGACAAAATGAAACATTTCTTCAAAGATTTTTTCACATCAAATCAAACTGTCACCTGCGCTGAATACATGTGTAGTAGACCTTACGTGAAATGCTTACTTACAAGCCCTTAACCAACAGTGCAGTTCAAGAAAGAGTTACATTTATTTGTTAAATATTGTCTTAAGTAAATTTTTATATAAAGTAACACAAATTAACAATAGAAGCTATATACAGGGGGTACAGGTTAGTTGAGGTAATTTGTACATGTAGGTAGGGGTGAGGTGACTATGCAGCGTAAAAATAAATACATGGGGGGGTGTCGATGTAAATAATCCGGTGGCCATTTGATTAATTGTTCAGCAGTCTTATGGCTTGGGGGTAGCAGCTGTTAAGGAGCCTTTTGGTCTTAGACTTTGCGCTCTGTTACCACTTGCCGTGCGGTAGATGAGAGAACAGTCTATGACTTGGGTCTTTAACCATTTCTGGGGCTTTCCTCTGTCACCGCCTAGTATATAGGTCCTGGATATATTAGTGTTAACACTGTTAATCATAAGACTTAGTGGTTTGGGGTGGATTATCCCTTAATTTTATTTCATTAGGAACATTGCAGAGACATTTGTTCAATGGTATTTCTGGAACTTTCAAGAAGTCCAATTTACGACCTGTCAGTCAGTCGTTTACTCCATTTGTGGATGGATGTTTTGTATCCAAGTAGGGTTTCTTGTGGCATTCTGTCTCCATTTGGAGATGCTGTGGTGCCATGAGTCGAAAATAAAATCATAGAATTCCAGTGATGTATGATGCTTGGTAGATACATTGTTCTTTTAGTTCAACCTCTTAAAGTGCAGAATATTTGGCATCTAATGGGACATGGTGCAACAGCAGTATGTGATTTTTCCTTGCTTTTAGCCATATGCCCTGATCCCTTTCAGTTAAAAGGGAACACAATTTTAGTTGGAGTGGTAGTCCATTTAATCACCCTGGTGAGGTTATTTATTTATTATTATTTTTTTTTTTGTAGTTCAGATTCTCATATGAGCCACAATGAATTTGTCTTAGTAGTTTCATGTCCACCATGGCCACATCTTCATTTCAGACACTTGACACTGAGGTAACAGGTGAAAAAACACCTGTCCCATGTGTTTAGATGGTCCCTGTTAATGTGCAGGTGTTAAGGTGCGGCTGGCTGCCCCGTGAGAAAGAGGTGCTCCTCATTGTGTCCTCACTGTGCACACTCATACAGACTCCACTACAGCCCCCACCCACTGGTACTCCAAACCAACCAGCTCCTCAGTAAACATCGGACACAATGGGGGCAACAGACACTGGAATTCACACAACCTCAACTCTCAATACTTCCTACTCCCAATTTTCACCACCACTCTCCACTTCTGCAAGGAAAAAACATTTTACTCTTTATCCCACTGTTGGTTTGAGGAAAGTAGCCGTCCTGTTTTGATCATGGTAAGGGCCTGAGACACTCCCAAGAGTCAATTGTGAGCAGACACCCAGCATTAACCACCACCACAGACTGATCTAATAGATTTATAGCCATCCATCCTCTTACAAGTACAGCATATCTCATCTCCAGAATGCTGAAGATCTCACGTTTTGACAAAACACATTGTGTGATGGGGGCGGGAGTCTGGTGTGTGGCCGATAAGGCCACTCCTCCCAGCCCTCAGGATCTGACTGTCAGACACAACCACTTCAGTGAGCAACAGAGGAGTTTTCTAAACACACTCTAAACAGCCTAAGAAGGGAACAGATGACACTACATACTGAGACAATATACAGAGGCAGAGAGAGACCACTCTTTTCTCAAACTACCACTATGCCATCCCATCTCTTGACTTGGGTGTGTGGGCTTCCTTTTGCTATCACTCTCCCATCTTGTGCTGAACAACACAACACACCACCGAGCTGAATATTCACGGCAACGACACACCAAGCTGAATCGCCATGACAACACACCACGCAGACAATGCCATTCCAGATGATTTTACTGCCAAGCACTAGATGCCTTTCACTTCGCCATGGGGGGACCACCTCTATTGTACAAAAAAACAAACAAGCAGCACATGTGTGCCCACTTACATGAGAAGACGCACCCCACAAACTCAAAAGGGGACCACGAAGACACAAGCATCAAACACCCGTCAAGCATAGAGGCAGACTGATAGAAACTTCAGCATTTTCCCAAAGCTCTCTCTGCATTGATGGACTCAGGTGCTGTTTTTTCCCCTTTACCTTCCCCTCCCATTTCCCCTCTTTTCCGTGCTGTTCTTGTTGATTCTACTACGTTGTTTTTTTTCTTTCTGAACTGGCCCGTAAGTGATACCTCTAACGCCTCCCGTGTGATGCAGGTTTGGCTCTGTGTGTCTGACGACAAGACACGCCTCAATCAAACGGTGCAAATGTCCTCCGGCTTTGCGTTCAAAGCACGGTAAGCTGGAAATTGGCCTCAAATGGCAACCCATAAAAACAAAGCTACAGCAACTTGAAGCCAAGCATGGAAGATTGGTGGATGCTCTTTCTCTGGTGGTGGGGAAAGGTGGAAACTGTGAGTTGAAGCTGGAGTCACAGGTTTGGCGGGTAGGATCCTTGCTGAAGAGTGCCCCCCTACCTGCCCTCTGCATCCTGTGTTCTCCGTGTTTGGTGCTGTAAGTACATGTAAAGAGACATGACTGACCTGGTAACATAATGATTGTAATGTAAATGGTTTGTTGTGATTGACTTTGTCAACCCCATATGTGAATCGTTGACTTTTATCAAACTCATGCATCAAATTCCAGGTCTGGAATTTCCTCAGATTTCTGCTAGTGCTCTTTAAGATAGAAATGTGTAGTCTCACAGCAACATGGAAATATCTAGTTTTCCACATTGAGGCAGACCACGGTTAGATGTATAAGCTGATGTAGTTTGTAAAATCACAGTAAGCTGGACATTTTAGGACATTTCTTTGTTTGTTGTTGGGTAGTCCATGATATTATCCAGTTGACATCCCTAATTGATATCACCTATTAAATCCACTTGAATCAGTGTAGACGAAGGGGAGGAGACTGGTTAAAGAGGGATTTTTATGCCTTGAGACATGGATTGTGTATGTGCCATTCAGAGGGTGAATGGGCAAAACAAAATATTGGGGTATGTTGGGCTCCTGAGTCGCGCAGTGGTCTAAGGCACTGCATCTCAGTGCAAGAGGCGACACTACAGTACCTGGTTCGAATGCAGGCTGAATCACATTCGGCCATGATTGGGAGTCCTATAGGGCAGCGCACAATTGGCCCAGCATCATCCGGGTTTGGCCAGGATAGGCTGTTATTGTAAATAAGAATTTGTTCTTAACCGACTTGCCTAGTTAAATAAAGGTAAACATTTTATTTAAAAATTGCAGGTGCCAGGCGCACCAGTTTGTATGTGTCAAGAACTGCAATGCTGCAGGGTTTTTCACGCTCAATTTCCTGTGTGTACTAGGAATGCTCCACCACCTAAAGGACATCCATCCAACTTGACACAACTGTGGTAGTCAACATTGTCCAGCATCCCTGTGGAATGCTTGACACCTTGTAGAGTACATACCGACGAACTGAGGCTGTTCAACTCAATATTAGGAAAGTGTTCCTAATATTTTGTAAACTCAGTATATTCATTCACACAAAATAGGTCCAGCATTCCAGGCAATGGCAATATGACATTCCAGGCCTGGTTTTTGTTTTTCTGTCAACTGTATTTCAGACTTTGTGGCCCATGGGTGGGGTACCATGCATTTGTTGTCAGACTAGGAAACCCAACTCATGCTAGAATCAATCAGTTGTTTTGATGTCTACATTTAATAGCTCAATAAAGAGTATAATAATTCGGAATTAAAAATGTATCTTAATTCATGTAACCCGTTAGTGTTTCAATTTGTTTTTGCCACGGTTGTGCTCTAGTCTGCTTTCTTAGAACATCCTTCACAATATAATATTTTTCTAATAAATCTATTGAGCCTTTCTTTAGGTAGAAGAATATTTGTTTGGAGTTTGTACATCATTTGTTTTGGTTTTGACTATGTGTATGTACCTGTACAGATGCTGACGCTGAAGGCAATTGGAACAATTCACAAGGTGTGTGAGTTCGAATGGGAGTGGTTAAGAGTATCCATTCCATTTGCTGTGCTAATGTTAAATCCTCCTACAAATCTCCAGTATGTTACATTTTGTAGTTATGGTAACAAATACATATGATTTTCTTAACACGCTCAATATCTCTACCCAGCTTCTTGTGCATGTTAATCACAGCACTGACCCATAGTTTGTAGATGTGCCCCTTTTGACACACTGATAGACTGTCGAGTCAGGGGCTCACTTTATTGCTGTTTCTTACCCTCAGATCCCAATGCCAACCCCAACAAGCGTGTGAGACAGCCAGCGCTACTAGGAGACCATCCTCCAGAGTATGGTAGGCAGAGACGTTCATTGTACTATGAGCGTCACAGGTCAACTCTGTTGGGATGTCTAGAATGACTCCAGTAACGGTTTGAGTCGGTTTGCCCAATCACCTCTGTATATATTTTTCTTTCACAAGGCGGCCCAACCGGTGGTTATCACGGCTACCATGATGAAAGTGGCTACGGACCTCCTCCACACTACGAGGGTGGTCGCCGCATGGGGCCTCTGATGGGAGGGCGTGGCCGCGGACGTGGCGGCAGTTACGGGGGACCTGGGTATGGACATGGCCCACCTCCCCCTGGTGACTACAGCGCCCACGCTGACTCCCCCGTTGTCATGGTGTACGGCCTGGAGCCCGCAAAGATCAACGCCGACAGGGTCTTCAACGTCTTCTGTCTCTACGGCAATGTGGAGCGGGTGAGTTCAGATGGGAACGGCGCATTACTGAGGCGGAGGTTATAGACTCTTCAGGGTTATGTTCTTGCTGGGGGTATAGACTGGTGAAAACAAGGTTCTATGGTCATGTTGGAGGTGGGTAGTAGCAGTGGTGGAGAAAGTACTCAATTGTCGTACTTGAGTAAAAGTGAAATACCTTAATAGAAAATGACTTTAGTAGTATTCTACTTGGTGACTTTCACTTACGGACAGACAGGCACACTCAATTACGAATGCTGTATTTTTGTTTAGTGAGTCTGCCAGATCAGAGGAAGTAGGGATGACAACGCATAATATTGATAGGTGCGTGAATTGGACCATATTGCTGCCCTGCCTGAGCATTCAAAATTTAATTTTGGGTGTCCGGGTAAATGTATTGGAGGAAATCACATTTTCTTTAGGAATGTAGTGGAGTAAAAGTTGTCAAATATAAATAGTAAGGTACAAATATCCCCAAAAACAACTTTAAAAGTACTTAAGTATTTTTACACCACTGGATAGTAGGATAGGTTTTCTGAGCCCTGTCCCCCTCCGTCCTCAGGTGAAGTTCATGAAGAGTAAGCCGGGGGCAGCCATGGTGGAGATGGGTGACTGCTACGCTGTGGACCGCGCCATCAGCCACCTCAACAACAACTTCCTGTTTGAACAGAAGCTCAACGTCTGGTCAGTGCTGCTTTCAAACTCTGCATACACATTGATGTCCATAGAAACTGACTAGAAACACATTGATGCAACATGTTGTCCACAGTGTGTCCAAGCAGCAGGCCATCATGCCTGGTCAGTCCTACGAGCTGGAGGATGGCTCCAGCAGCTTCAAGGACTTCCATGGCTCCCGCAACAACCGCTTCACCTCCCCGGAGCAGGCGGCCAAGAACCGCATTCAGCACCCAAGCAACGTCCTGCACTTCTTCAACGGGCAGCCCGACATCTCCGTGGAGGTCTTCAACGGGGTAAGACAACTGGAGAGGATTGGGGGCTGGAAGCTTAGAATTGGGCTGTTGGTTCTCTTGGGAGGGTTGAACTTGACAAGTTTGGCTTACTTAGTTTGTGTGTGGGTGGAAAATGCATTTCTCATGAACAAACCCTTTATCTATCCTTTCAGGTCTGTGAGGAACTTGGTGTGAAGAACCCATCTAACATCAAACTCTTCACTGGAAAGAGTGAGTATTATGAACTTTATTTGCATGAATTATGTTGCATCTGGTCTTTTAAATTGGAGTGAGTTCCCATTGGTTTGATGTTGCAGTGTCAATAAATTGGAATGTGTGTCTCTCGCCTCGGGTGGCGCGACAGGTGAGCGGAGCTCATCCGGGCTGCTGGAGTGGGAATCTATAAACGACGCCATGGAGGCTCTGGCCATGATGAACCACTACCAGATGAAGAACCCCAGTAAGTACTCAGACTGCGATAACAACACCACAGCTAATGATACCAACGGTGAGCAAACACACAGTAACTAGTCTGTCATTCAGGAGTGACTTTCCCAAAAACATGATCTTTAGTACTAAGATCAGTCTGGGATTCATTTGAAGGCCCTGCACCACCCTACTGACAATGAGCCTTTTTAAAAGGCAATTTACCAAATGTTCACAGAGATCACATTCATGGTAAACGCTGCGGATGTTGACTCATGCATAAATGGAGGAACACTGATCTTGATGCAAAAAATTATTTGTTTTTGGGAATTCACCCCAGACTAGTTAATGAGAATGTATTATTCTGGCCCGACATCTCTCCACAGTTGGCTGACCTCCCCCCCCTTTCTTCCAGGTGGTCCGTACCCCTACACACTGAAGCTGTGTTTCTCAACCGCGCAGCATGCCAACTAGGCATGCCAACTGCCCCCCCCCCCCCCCCCCCCAACTCTGTGTCCATACATAGTGTATATTGCAGTCACGTCTTCACTCCAAGTCCCCTCTATGACCCAATGAATTGTAAACAAAATGTATGAGATTGACCAGCGTTTTCCTTTAACTTAAGTGATTATATTGAGGGCAAGATTTTTTACCAGAGTGTGTATTGTTTGATTTTTATTTTAAAACATTTGAATTTGTTCAGTACATTAGACCTCAGAACAAATAACCTTTTCCTATTATGAAACAAATTAAAATTCCATGTTAACACTGCCTCTTTTTTTAATAAAGTGAATGGTGAACTATGGTGCTATTTTTCTTCTTTCAATTAGTAGATGTTAGGCTTAAGCCCTGCCTTGAATCCCTGGATCTGTGAAATCCATCCCCTATACTAGGTGCCAGTGAGACATCGGATTCTGAAACACAGATGCCACCCTCTTCAGTACATAGCATCAGATACAAAACCATGAACAATGTCAGAAGAAAGACAGTTCACTCTTAGTCACATCCAAACAGAACAATTTGATCGCTGTAGGCGGTTGATTACTAATCCCATTCTCAAGGAGCATGCACTGTATCACTAACTTTGAGGTACGACTGTTTGCAGTCAACAACTAATCACTGAATATACAGGTCATTCTCAAAGATAAGGTTTTGGGGTGGTTTACCATGCGCTGCGTGGGTCCTGTGCTTGGTGGCATGGTAGGCTGCCTTTAACAGATTCTTCAAGCCTGGACCACAGCAGTTATACACAATGAAGCAGAAGAGGATTCCTACGATGGTGGCCAGAGTCATCTGGAGGAAGAAAGACAGGTCAACCAAATGTAATACTTGACAACAGTGCAGAAAGAGTTGTGGTTCTATTCTATTTGAGTCCAGGGTTACATCCCAAATTGCACCCTATTGCCTATTTAGTGCACTACTTCTGACCAGAGAAAGTTGTGCACTATATAGGGAATAGGGTACCATGTGGGATGCACACAGGGAACACACCAGCATGTAGAAAAGGCCTCTGCTGGGGTCCAATGGGAATCCATGCACATGGAGTATAAACCGCAACGCATAGTCACAGTACGTACTCAAATCTATACCCCTAAAGAAGAACACAAGGCACTGTTAATATGCAATCAGACCTTTTGTGTGCACCCATTGACAAAAGGTACACCCTATACACAGATGTAATGCAGAACTTACTTGTTTGAGACTTCGATGACAAAGTAATAGTCTGGTGCTTCCAGGCTCTGAGCCGCCATGTTGCCACAGGGAGATTTCCCCTGACACATCCACCTGCACATCAACAAGTAGCCCAGTCAGTGATCAGTATGTAGCCTGGTCCCAGACCCGATTGTGCTGTATAGCCAACTCACATTTTACTGCACCTATCCAGTGTATGTGACTATATACAGTGCATTCAGAAATTATTCAGAACCCTTGACTTTATCCACATTTAGGTAACTGCTGTATTTTAAAATTTATTACATACAATTTTCCTCAAATCTACACACAATACCACTTAATCACAAAGCAAACATTGTTGCTAACTTATTCAAAACAAAACTAAATACCCTATTTTAAGTATTCAGACACTTTGCTATGAGACTCAATTGAGCTCCGGTACATCCTTTTTCCATTGATCTTCCCTTGAGATGTTTCTACAACTTGGGAGTCCACCTGTGGTAAATTCAATTGATTGGACATGATCTGGAAAGACACACACGTCTGTCTATATAAGGTCCCACAGTTGACAATGCATGTCAGAGCAAAAACCAAGCCATGAGGTCGAAGGAATTGTCCATAGAGCATCGAGTCGAGGCACAGATCTGGGGAAGGGTACCAAAACTGCTGCATTATAGGTCCCCAAGAACACAGTGGCCTCCATTCTTAAATGGAAGAAGTTTGGAACCAACAAGACTCCCCAGACTAAGCAGTCGTGGGAGAAGGGCCTTGGTCAGGGAGGAGACCAAGAACCCAATGGTCAATCTGACAAAAAGTTTGGGCCTGAATGTCAAGCGTCACGTCTGGAGGAAACCTGGTACCATCCCTACGGTGAAGCATGGTTGTGGCAGCATCATGCTGTGGGGATGTTTTTCAGCAGCAAGGACTGTGACACTAGTCAGGATCGAGGGAAAGATGAGCGAGATACTTGATGAAAACCTGCTCCAGGGCATTCAGGACCTCAGACTGGGATGAAGGTTCACCTTCCAACAGGACAACGACCCTAAGCACACAGCCAAGACAATGCAGGAGTGGCTTCGAGACAAGTCTCTGAATGTCCTTGAGTGCCAGAGCCCGGACATAAACCTGATCGAACATCTCTGGAGACCTGAAAATAGTTGTGCAGCAAGGCTCCCCATCCAACCTCACAGAGCTTGAGAGGATCTGCAGTGAAGAATGGGAGAAACTCCCCAAAAAATATGTGCCAAGCTTGTAGCGTCATACCCAAGAAGACTTCAGTCTGTAATCGCTGCCAAAGGTGCTTCAACTATGTACCCAGCAAAGGGTCTGAATACTTAAGTAAATCTGATTAAGTTGTTTTATTTTTAATACATTTCTAAAAACCTGTTTTGATTTGTCCTATGGGGTATTATACAAAGATTTAGAAAAAAAAACAATTTAATAAATTTTAGAATAAGGCTGTAACGTAACAATGTGGGAAAAAATCAAGGGGTCTGAATACTTTCCAAATGCACTGTGAGTATGTATTTTTTTTTATGTAACCTTTATTTAACCAGGAAGGGCTCATTGAGATTTAAAATCTAATTTTCAAGAGCGTCCTGGCCAAGATAGGCAGCACCAAGTCATTACAAAAAATACAGACAAACAACATGAAAAACTATAAGTAATCACCATAGAATTCACAAGAGTATAACAAAATCAAAAACAGCAAATTAAAAACATTGACAGGTCAAGGAATCAGTCTCAAGATCATTCATCAGTGATTTAAAAATACCAATCGGGACAAGTTCTTCCAGTTTAAAAGTATTTTGTAAGGCGTTCCACGACGATGGCGCAGAGTACATAAAAGCCCTTTTACCAAATTCAGTTCGGACATTTGGAACAGTTAGCAGGATAAAGTCCAGCGAACGAAGAGAGTACCCACCACATTTCTGAACAATAAAAATGCCCAAATAAAAAGGTAGTAAACCCAAAATGGCTTTGTAAATCAAAGTATACCAGTGCCTGAGCCTACGAGTGACTAGAGATGGCCAGCCAACCCTGGTATACAAAGTGATGCGTGTGTGTGTATATATATATATATATATATATATACACACATATATATATATATATATATATACACACACATATATATATATATACACACACACTGCTCAAAAAAAATAAAGGGAACACTTAAACAACACAATGTAACTCCAAGTTAATCACACTTAAATCACACTTCTGTGAAATCAAAATGTCCACTTAGGAAGCAACACTGATTGACAATAAATTTCACATGCTGTTGTGCAAATGGAATAGACAACAGGTGGAAATTATAGGCAATTAGCAAGACACCCCCAATAAAGGAGTGGTTCTGCAGGTGATAACCACAGACCACTTCTCAGTTCCTATGCTTCCTGGCTGATGTTTTGGTCACTTTTGAATGCTGGCGGTGCTTTCACTCTAGTGGTAGCATGAGACGGAGTCTACAACCCACACAAGTGGCTCAGGTAGTGCAGCTCATCCAGGATGGCACATCAATGCGAGCTGTGGCAAGAAGGTTTGCTGTGTCTGTCAGCGTAGTGTCCAGAGTATGGAGGCTCTACCAGGAGACAGGCCAATACATCAGGAGACGTGGAGGAGGCCGTAGAAGGGCAACAACCCAGCAGCAGGACCGCTACCTCCGCCTTTGTGCAAGGAGGAGCAGGATTAGCACTGCCAGAGCCCTGCAAAATGACCTACAGAAGGCCACAAATGTGCATGTGTCTGCTCAAACGGTCAGAAACAGACTCCATGAGGGTGGTATGAGGGCCCGACGTCCACAGGTGGGGGTTGTGCTTTACAGTCCAACACCGTGCAGGACGTTTGGCATTTGTCAGAGAACACCAAGATTGGCAAATTCGCCACTGGCACCCTGTGCTCTTCACAGATGAAAGCAGGTTCACACTGAGCACATGTGACAGACATGACAGCCTTGAGACGCCGTGGAGAACGTTCTGCTGCCTGCAACATCCTCCAGCATGACCGGTTTGGCGGTGGGTCAGTCATGGTGTGGTGTGGCATTTCTTTGGGGGGCCGCACAGCCCTCCATGTGCTCGCCAGAGGTAGCCTGACTGCCATTAGGTACCGAGATGAGATCCCCAGACCCCTTGTGAGACCATATGCTGGTGCGGTTGGCCCTGGGTTCCTCCTAATGCAAGACAATGCTAGACCTCATGTGGCTGGAGTGTGTCAGCAGTTCCTGAAAGAGGAAGGCATTGATGCTATGGACTGGCCCGCCCGTTCCCCAGACCTGAATCCAATTGAGCACATCTGGGACATCATGTCTCGCTCCATCCACCAACGCCACGTTGCACCACAGACTGTCCAGGAGTTGGCGGATGCTTTAGTCCAGGTCTGGGAGGAGATCCCTCAGGAGACCATCCGCCACCTCATCAGGAGCATGCCCAGGCGTTGTAGGGAGGTCATAGAGGCTCGTGGAGGACACACACTACTGAGCCTCATTTTGACTTGTTTTAAGGACATTACATCAAAGTTGGATCAGCCTGTAGTGTGGTTTTCCACTTTAATTTTGAGTGTGACTCCAAATCCAGACCTCCATGGGTTGATAAATTTGATTTCCATTGATAATTTTTGCGTGATTTTATATGTATATATACACATATATATGTGTATGTATGTATATATATATATATATATGTGTGTATATGTATGTATTGGTGTATATATATGTGTGTGATATATATATATGTGTATATGTATGTATTGGTGTATATATATATATATATATATATATATATATATATATATATATGTGTGTAGATGTGTGTGTGTATATATATATATATATATATATATATATATATATATATATATGTGTGTAGATGTGTGTGTGTATATATATATATATATATATATATATATATATATATATATATATACACACACACATCTACACACATATATATATATATATATATATATATATATATATATATATATATATATATATATATATATATATATATATATACAGTGCCTTGCGAAAGTATTCGGCCCCCTTGAACTTTGCGACCTTTTGCCACATTTCAGGCTTCAAACAAAGATATAAAACTGTATTTTTTTGTGAAGAATCAACAACAAGTGGGACACAATCATGAAGTGGAACGACATTTATTGGATATTTCAAACTTTTTTAACAAATCAAAAACTGAAAAATTGGGCGTGCAAAATTATTCAGCCCCCTTAAGTTAATACTTTGTAGCGCCACCTTTTGCTGCGATTACAGCTGTAAGTCGCTTGGGGTATGTCTCTATCAGTTTTGCACATCGAGAGACTGAAATTTTTTCCCATTCCTCCTTGCAAAATAGCTCGAGCTCAGTGAGGTTGGATGGAGAGCATTTGTGAACAGCAGTTTTCAGTTCTTTCCACAGATTCTCGATTGGATTCAGGTCTGGACTTTGACTTGGCCATTCTAACACCTGGATATGTTTATTTTTGAACCATTCCATTGTAGATTTTGCTTTATGTTTTGGATCATTGTCTTGTTGGAAGACAAATCTCCGTCCCAGTCTCAGGTCTTTTGCAGACTCCATCAGGTTTTCTTCCAGAATGGTCCTGTATTTGGCTCCATCCATCTTCCCATCAATTTTAACCATCTTCCCTGTCCCTGCTGAAGAAAAGCAGGCCCAAACCATGATGCTGCCACCACCATGTTTGACAGTGGGGATGGTGTGTTCAGCTGTGTTGCTTTTACGCCAAACATAACGTTTTGCATTGTTGCCAAAAAGTTCAATTTTGGTTTCATCTGACCAGAGCACCTTCTTCCACATGTTTGGTGTGTCTCCCAGGTGGCTTGTGGCAAACTTTAAACAACACTTTTTATGGATATCTTTGGCTTTCTTCTTGCCACTCTTCCATAAAGGCCAGATTTGTGCAATATACGACTGATTGTCCCATGGACAGAGTCTCCCACCTCAGCTGTAGATCTCTGCAGTTCATCCAGAGTGATCATGGGCCTCTTGGCTGCATCTCTGATCAGTCTTCTCCTTGTATGAGCTGAAAGTTTAGAGGGACGGCCAGGTCTTGGTAGATTTTCAGTGGTTTGATACTCCTTCCATTTCAATATTATCGCTTGCACAGTGCTCCTTGGGATGTTTCAAGCTTGGGAAATCTTTTTGTATCCAAACCCGGCTTTAAACTTCTTCACAACAGTATCTCGGACCTGCCTGGTGTGTTCCTTGTTCTTCATGATGCTCTCTGCGCTTTTAACGGACTTCTGAGACTATCACTGTGCAGGTGCATTTATACAGAGACTTGATTACACACAGGTGGATTGTATTATCATCATTAGTCATTTAGGTCAACATTGGATCATTCAGAGATCATCACTGAACTTCTGGAGAGAGTTTGCTGCACTGAAAGTAAAGGGGCTGAATAATTTTGCACGCCCAATATTTCAGTTTTTGATTTGTTAAAAAAGTTTGAAATATCCAATAAATGTCGTTCCACTTCATGATTGTGTCCCACTTGTTGTTGATTCTTCACAAAAAAATACAGTTTTATATCTTTATGTTTGAAGCCTGAAATGTGGCAAAAGGTCGCAAAGTTCAAGGGGGCCGAATACTTTCGCAAGGCACTGTATATATATATATATATATATATATATACATTCTTCAAATAGTATGTCTCTGTGTGTGTGTGTGTATATATATATATGTATGTATATAGGTATGTGTGTATATATACAGTTGAAGTCGAGAGTTTACATTACACTTAGGTTGGAGTCATTAAAACTAGTTTTCAACAACTCCACAAATTTCTTGCTAACAAACTATAGTTTTGGCAAGTCGGTTAGGACATCTAATTTGTGCATGACACAAGTCATTTCTCCAACAACTGTTTACAGACAGATTATTTCACATATAATTCACTCTATCAATTCCAGTGTGTCAGAAGTTTACATACACTAAGTTGACTGTGCCTTTAAACAGCTTGGAAAATTCCAGAAAATTATGTCATGGCTTTAGAAGATTCTGATAGGCTAATTGACATCATTGAGTCAATTGGAGGTGTACCTGTGGATGTGTTTCAAGGCCTACCTTCAAACTCAGTGCCTCCTTGCTTGACATCATGTGAAAATCATAAGAAATCAGCCAAGACCTCAGAAAAATAATTGTAGACCTCCACAAGTCTGGTTCATCCTTGGGAGCAATTTCCAAACGCCTGAAGGTACCACGCTCATCTGTACAAACAATAGTACGCAAGCATAAACACCATGGGACCACACAGCCATCATACCGCTCAGGAACGAGAAGTGTCCTACCTCCTTGAGATTAACGTACTTCAGTGCGAAATGTGCAAATCACTCCCAGAACCACAGCAAAGGACCTTGTGAAGATTTCTGGAGCAAATAGGTACAAAAGTATCTATATCCAGAGTAAAACGAGTCCTATATCAACATAACCTGAAAGGCCGCTCAGCAAGGAAGAAGCCACTGCTCCAAAACCGCCACACAAAAGCCAGACTACGGTTTACAACTGCCCATGGAGACAAAGATCGTACTTTTTGGAGAAATGTCCTCTGGTCTGATGAAACAAAAATAGAACTGTTTGGCCATAATGACCATCGTTATGTTTGGAGGAAAAGGGGGGGGGGGGCTTGCAAGCCGAAGAACACCATCCCAACCGTGAAGCACGGGGGTGGCAGCATCATGTTGTGGGGGTGCTTTGCTGCAGGAGGGACTCGTGCACTTCACAAAATAGATGGCTTCATGAGGAAGGACAATTATATGGATATATTGAAGCAACATCTCAAGACATCAGTCAGGTAGTTAAAGCTTGGTCGCAAATGGGTCTTCCAAATGGACAATGACCCCAAGCATACTTCCAAAGCTGTGGCAAAATGGCTTAAGGACAACAAAGTCAAGGTATTGGAGTGTCCATCACAAAGCCCTGACCTCAATCCTATAGAAGATTTGTGGGCAGAACTGAAAAAGCGTGAGTGAGCAAGGACTACAAACCTGACTCAGTTACACCAGCTCTGTCAGGAGGAATGGGCCAAAATTCACCCAACTTATTGTGGGAAGCTTGTGGAAGACTACCTGAAACGATTGACCCAAGTTAAACAATTTAAAGGCAATGCTACCCAATACTTACTGAGTGTATGTAAACTTCTGACTCACTGGGAATGTGATGAAAGTAATAAAAGCTGAAATAATGTGTATATATGTGTAGGTGAGTGTTACCGAATCTTGTTTGTATTGCCATGCATGACCACGAATCCTTCCTTAGTGATATTAACACTGCTGTCCATGTCTTCAAACATCCAGACCAGTGTCCTCTGGGAGCTGTGGGACAGAGGGAAACCAGGGTGAATCACACACATATGCATCTCTATTGGTATCGTATTTTAAACCAACCTGGTCCTAATATATTAAAACACTACATTTGGTTCCTGTGTGTTTTCCTGTGTAGCTCCAGTGCAACTCCATTACCTGTAGTTGAGGCTGTTATACATAAGCACCTCCTCTGGAGTGTAGAGCCGGATGTGATCTTTCGAGTAAGCTCCTCCGCCAACCACCTTAAAGGTATAGCTGTAGTGTAACAATTAGAGACAGTATGATATCAAGCCATGGGCTTCAACAACAGCAATTAATGTATAGAAACCACAAAGACGTTTCTTTTTATGTCTTGAGTACAAAAAGGTAGCACAAGAGGGGATGAAATTAATATGAGGGGGGGGGGGGCTTACCTCCCGAGGAATCTCTCGGACTCTCCAGAGACCATGTCCTGGATCAAGAAGAAGGGATAGAACACTGCAGACAGAGACACAATGGAGGACATGTAAATTGGGTAGGTAGTTGACGGCAGGTAGCCTAGTAGTTAGAGCGTTGGGCCAGTAACCCAAAGGTTGCTGGATCGAATCCCTGAGCTGACAAGGTAAAAACCTGTCCTTCTGCCCAAGCAAGGCAGTTAACCCACTGTTCCCCTGGCGCTGAAGACGTGGATGTCGATTATTGCAGCACCTCTCTGATTCAGAGGGGTTGGGTTAAATGCAGAAGACACATTCCCTATTTAGAGGGGGCTTACATTATACATTTTCACTGCCGTGCTCCCCGCCGCACTAATGTACAAGATGTATGTGTGCAATTTAGATTTAGGTTGAGGGTCAAAACTTATGTCTTCGCAAACGTTGACTATTTCAAATCAGGTTTAGTTCAGGGTCATAGTCTCACGGTCTTCGTAGTAAAAGCAAGGCATGATGGGGTCGGGTTTGGGGCAGTTGAAGTAGCGCTTGTTGTTGTTGGCACACTGCTCCAGGGTGGTTGTGATGTCAAACGCCAGGCGGTTCCCGGGGGGGCAGCCAATGTAGATGGGCACCCTGTGCAGCCCCTAAGTGGTGGTGCAAAACAAAACGGAATATCAGTTACAGGTGGCAGAGACATGTATGCCTGGTCACACTATAGGGCTGAGCTGAGCTGTATTGGGCTAGCCTGGTAACACATCCACCATAGTTGCTGGAATTGTGATGGAAAGGATGACATGAAAGGAAAATAATCGAGCCATGTGAATTATGCATTAGATGGCATTGAATGGCCTATAGCACCAGTATTTTCAATGCATTGGGTTGTCTTGAAGTTGACCCTACTAAGTGAGTCTAACAAAATAGGACAGCATAGATGGAGTACAGACAACATAATACTGACTCTAAGGGCTATCCCCTGGTCTTTCTGTTGGTAGCACTTCATCTCCGAGCTGCTCACCTGCATTCACACATCAGAGAGAGAGAGAGAGAGAGCGAGAGAGAGCGAGAGAGAGAGCGAGAGAGCGAGCGAGAGCGAGAGCGAGAGAGAGAGAGAGAGAGAGAGAGAGAGAGAGAGAGAGAGAGACCTGGTGGATAGAAGACTCAACAACACTACTCATAAAACATCTCCAAACATTCAGAGTTGTAGCATTCCCTGTCAAATATATGAGCCATATTGTTCCAGGCCCTCGCCGTTCGCATCTCACCCTTAGCAGGAGGTTGAAAGCCAGGAGCCCCTCACCCGCCAGCACTTGACCGGGAAACAGCCCCCTGTCTTTCACAGTCACCTGGGAACGCGGAAGAACAAAATTTTGTTCTGTTATGGTAACACTATACAGTTTGTCCTGTTTGCTCAGTTGGTAGAGCACGCTAGGGTCGTGGGCCATGGGTTCGATTGCCACTGGGGCCACCGATGTGAAAATGTATGCATGCTCTGGATAAAAGTGTCTGCTAAATGGCAAATATTATATTACACTGAGCTGTGAGCACACTTCCACTGTGATCAACTGAAAATATGTGAAAATGAAGCTGTGTGAGAAATATGTTGTAGGTTGTAAAAGTCAAGGACATACTGAGGTATCTTAGGCTTGGTTTCTGTATGTGTTACCTTATATAACACGGCCCCTCTGTTGAAGAGCTCGTTCCTGGTCACAGACACATGGATGTAGCGGTTGTTGGATACCTCAGCTGAGAGCCAGATGTAGTTGATGTCACTGAGCTCTTTAAGGTACGACAATCATTAGAGACACACAACAAATGACGTAAAACATCACAGGAACGCCAACAGAATGCTCTTAAACAGTTCATTAGTATGTTGAAATGATTTTCACTGGTGTATGACTTGAGTACAAACAGCATTCACTTTCTTTTAAATATAGCCTAATGAACATGAGCCCATTCTCTGCTCCCACCTCTGGGTTTCTCCTCCACAGAGAGGTGTTTGGCTGAGCCGCAGGCGATGTAGATGGAGAAGGAGAAGGAGGAGACCCGGTCCAGGTACACCATGTCTGGGAAGGTGATCTCCGAACTCATGTAGGCCCGGGAGTAGCCCCCAATCTCCACGTTGAAGCCTGTGGACGACACGCCGTTGCTAGCCATGTAGAAGTAGTAGTCCTGGAGAGCCAAGAGGACATGATTGGTATTAAGGGTTAAAAGGAAACTTTCATGTGGAGTGACAGATGGTGTATATATGTGTGTGTTTTCTGTGCAGGGTCAAACTCTTAGAAGAAGAATCTGACCGCATATATAACTTTGTCCTTCCACCAGCGCCAGGTTGGGTTATGGACGGGATCGCCAATGTCCTGGAAAGAGGTAAAGTCAATCAAGTCAGTATCGTTAAATCCTTCACAAAAGCAATGCCTCCTCTGGCAATCACAACAGCACTGAGGTGAGGGATTTCACCAGCCTGATGGGAGGTGGTAATTTTACACTGGAGCTTGAGGAAGGAGAATGAAGGAGTAGGACACAATCCCAAATCGGCCCCTCGATTCTTCACTCTATGCACTTGTGGAGATCTGAGGTAGATAATGGTCAAATGTTTTTTAACCCTTATTTTACCAGGTAAGTTGACGGAGATGACTTTCTCATTTGTAGGACCTGGGGAAATCCTCGCATCTCCACAAGTGAATTGGGGTCGATTTGGGATTGGGCGTGGTATGGAGCAGACAGACGGCTGATGTAGGCCTACCATGATGTAGTCCGAGTGCAGTTGGAGCAGGTGGTGCAGCAGGCCCTGGTAGGTGGCCAGGGAGGCAGTGGTCTGGAGGCCCAAGGAGGTGGGCACCAGGGGGGGCCGGGTCAGGTATTGCTGGATGCGGTTGTAGGGCTCTGGGTGGGGCAGGTCTGCCATGTGCTCCCAGAAGAAGGGGCAGGTGAGGGGAAAAGAGAAGGCACTGAACGACCTGGGGGGAGAGGGGAAAGGGCGGGAGAAAGGAAAATATAAAAGGAAAGGAAAATATATATATATATATATATGTCAGTAGAAAACCCAGATAAAGGAACAGTACTCCAAGTGGTGGACTTTGCGGGGGGTGGTCGAGAAGTGGCTATAGGAAAGTATCTCTGGCACAGGCAGCTCCCTCTTCACCACAGAACCCTTTCCCTTAGAGTCCACTGTGTAAACCACCTAATGAGAGGAAAGAGAGACGAGAGAGAGGGTTTACCGTCAACCTCCCACAGGTGGAATTATACAACATCTACACTGAGAAAACTAAACATTAGGAACACCTGCTATTTCCATTGCAAAGACTGACCAGGTGAAAGCTATGATCCCTTATTGATGTCACCTGTTAAATCTGTGTAGATGAAGGGGAGAAGACAGGTTAAAAGAAGGAGTTTTCAGCCTCCAGACAATTGAGACGTGTGCCATTCACAGGATGAATTGACAAGACAAAAGATTTAAGTGCCTTTGAAAAGGGTATGGTAGTAGGTGCCAGGTGCACCGGTTAGAGTGTCAAAAACTGCAACGCACTCAGGTTTTTCACATTCAGCAGTTTCCCGTGTGTTTCAAGAATGGTCCACCACCAAAAGGACATCCAGCAAACTTGACACAACTGTGTCAAGCATTGGAGTCAATATGGGCCAGCTTCCCTGTGGAATGCTTGATACCTTGTAGAGTCCATTCCAGACAAATTGAGGCTGTTCTGAGGGCAAAAGGGGATGCAACTCAATATTAGGAAGGTGTTCCTAATGTTCTGTACACGCAGTGTATATTCTCATGAAAACAAATAGGCGTAGTGCACACTCAGATTGTACAAGTGATGTACAACCTATTTTATATAACAACTGTGATCAAACCTTAAGACTGCCACAACTGTCTGATTCTACCACAATACACTTGTCAATCTGGTTAATCATACACATCCCTATGAGACTGATACACAATCCACGTTTATAAATTGATAATAGTTATAGGGTTACCTCCTGCAACTGTTTGTCCCAGTCGTAGAAGACAGTGAGAAGGCTGTGGGTCATGGAGTAGGAGCTGTCGCCCTTCAGAGCCTGCAGGCTAGAGAAGGCCTGCCAGCCCAGGGAGGGGCGCACTCGCATTACCTGGTCCACGCCCTCCTGCCCCCACCACAGCTGAAACACACACACGTGCACACAAACAAACATGCTCACACACACTGATTTTATATTGTCACAAATGAGTGTTTCATTTCACAAAAGTTTTTAACACAAATACACGTAATTTCACAATGAATGAGCAAAAAAGTACTACACACGGATATACCTCTTCGGTCTCTGTGACGAAGGCGAACTCTCCGTGGTAGGACAGAGTGAAGTACTTAATCATCTGATCCAGAGGGAAGCCATTAAAGAACAGGTAGCTCATCCCCTGGTCTTGACTGTTGAGAACCACAGACAAACGATAGACAAAGACTTTCTGCAAATATGACCTACCTTCATGCAAGCATCATGTACAATTGAAGTCGGAAGTTTACATACACCTTAGCCAAATACATTTAAACTCAGTTTTTCACAATTCCTGACATTTAATCCTAGTAAAAATTCCCTGTTTTAGGTCAGTTAGGATCACCACTTTATTTTAAGAATGTGAAATGTCAGAATAACAGTAGAGAGAAAAATGTATTTCAGCTTTTATTTCTTTCATCACATTTCCAGTGGGACAGAAGTTTACATACACTCAATTAGTATTTGGTAGCATTGCCTTTAAATGGTTTAACTTGAGTCAAACATTTCAGGTAGCCTTCCACAAGCTTCCCACAATATGTTGAGTGAATTTTGGCCCATTCCTCCTGACAGAGCTGGTGTAACTTAGTCAGGTTTGTATGCCTCCTTGCTCGCACACGCTTTTTCAGTTCTACCCACAAATGTTCTATAAGATTGAGGTCAGGGCTTTGTGATGGCCCCTCCAATACCTTGACTTTGTTGTCCTTAAGCCATTTTGCCACAACTTTGGAAGTATGCTTGGGGTCATTGTCCAACCAAGCTTTAACTTCCTGACTGATGTCTTGAGATGTGTTGGGGATAAATCAGAATTAGTTGGGTAACATAGATAAGATGTTTTATTTTCATTATATGCTTGTGAGTTACTTCTCATCAGAATGTATCTTGTTGTACTATATGGTGGCCATTTGCAGTTATCTGTTCTCTGTCAGGGTTCAGTTACTTGGGCCGCAGAGAGGGGAGAGGTCAAGCGTGTCGTCATGTGTAAACGTATATTTTAAACCATGTGAAGGGATGATTGAGGGGGAACCAATTATCTCTTGGCTCCACCATGTCTGTGTGCCAGTCACTCCCTACTTTTCCCATCGGGGAGAGGAGGATGGCAGTGTCTGGAACCATTCTATGTTCCCTCTCTCGTTGCCCTTATCTTGACCTAGAGGCTCACTCTCCTCTCCGTGAGCTTGTCCAGAATTGGTTGTATTTGGGATGGGAGTGTCTAAAATGACAATTGATATATATCATTGGTTGGGGGTAATGTCTTGGTACCACTTTGTACCAAGAACGAGATAAGAACTTTGTTTAGCCAATGCTGTCTGGCTATGGGATACTCCTCTCTGAAGTAAAGTCTTTCTTTGTGTAAGTTCCTAAGACCTGTGGTTTGTCATGTCGACTAGGGGGGGTGAATCTTTGCTATAAAAGATCTCAGTTGCCATTATGTTGACCACTCTCAACTTTTCATTAGAGATACTGAAATGTTGAAAGTCAAAATGCTATTGCAAAAGCTTAATTATTATTAAAGGTGAAGATTAAGCATAACTCTGACTGGTGTGTGATTTGCTCTCTCATCATTTGGTAATTAAGGAAATTTCCATGACAGATGTTGCTTCAATATATCCACAGAATTTTACTTCCTCATGATGCCAACTATTTTGTGAAGTGCTCCAGTCCCTCCTGCAGCAAAGCACCCCCACAACAAGATGCTTCCACCCCCGTGCTTCACGGTTGGGATGGTGTTCTTCGGCTTGCAAGCCTCCCCCTTTTTCCTCCAAACATAACGATGGTCATTATGGTCATCAGACCAGAGGACATTTCTCCAAAAAGTACAATCTTTTTCCCCATGTGCAGTTGCAAACCATAGTCTGGCTTTTTTTATGGCAGTTTTGGAGCAACGGCTTCTTCCTTGCTGAGCGGCCTTTCAGGTTATGTCGATATAGGAATCGTTTTACTGTGGATATAGGTACTTTTGTACCTGTTTCCTCCAGCATCTTCACAAGATGCTTTGCTGTTGTTCTGAGATTGATTTGCACTTTTCGCACCAAAGTACGTTCATCTCTAGGAGACAGAACGCGTCTCCTTCCTGAGCGGTATGACAGCTGCGTGGTCCCATGGTGTTTATACTTGTGTACTATAGTTTGTACAGATGCACGTGGTACCTTCAGGCGTTTGGAAATTGCTCCCAAGGATGAACCAGACTTGTGGAGGTCTAAAAAAAACTTCTGAGGTCTTGTATTTCTTTTGATTTTCCCATGATGTCAAGAAAATAAGCACTGAGTTGAAAGGTAGGCCTTGAAATACATCCACAGGTACACCTCCAATTGACTCAAATTATGTCAATTAGCCTATCAGAAGCTTCCAAAGCCATAACATCATTTTCTGGAATATTCCAAGCTGTTTAAAGGCACAGTCAACTTAGTGTATGTAAACTTCTTTGGAATTGTGATACAGTGAATTATAAGTGAAATAATCTGTCTGTAAACAATTGTTGGAGAAATGACTTGTGTCATGCACAAAGTAGATGACCTAACTGACTTGCCAAAACTATAGTTTGTTAACAATACATTTGTGGAGTGGTTGAAAAAGGAGTTTTAATGACTCCAACCTAAGTGTATGTAAACTTCCGACTTCAACTATACCTGCGTTTACACACACATGCACCAGGGTTTCCATTAGCCGGTAGTAGCTGGCTATTGGCAGATAAAAAATATATAAACCGAGAAATAAACTTGGCATCAGCTAATTATCCGAAAAAAAAGAAGAAAAAAAATGCCATTGCAAAATAATGCTTTTTAGCCTGTTCATTTATGAAAATACCAGTTGATGCAAATACATTTGACCGCTCATTCTTATCAGTCTATGGGTTACTTTGCATAATTTAGAGGTATTAAATGGCCAGATGTATTTTCATTAGTCGTTATGATTATTATTTATCACACGTGCACAGCATACAGATAAGAGAGTCTAGTTAAAGCTGAAAATCTGTTTCAGCTTCTGTTGCAGCTGGAGTGAAACGTGATTTTTTTTTAAAAGCCCAATCATTGCGCAAACAGTTCTAAATTAAATCGCATGTTAAAAACAGTTTTGATAGCCCCGGCTAAAAAGAGCTACTATTTTTATTTCTCAACTGTAATTGAAGCACGCTTTCCCTTTGCCATTCAAGTGCATATAACGGTAGGCAGGCTTCAGCTCGTCACACACCACTTTGCAATGAGCTGGAGGCAGTATGCATTTTGAAAACATACACTTAATTATTTGAAACCTGATCATTTTACGAAATATTATGAGGAATGTTCACCTTGCTTCAAAACGGCCTAGCCAAAACACAACCAAACATGGGAGGTAATTATTTCATAAATATGCCATTGAAACAAGTAGCCCATTTCTCTCATGTTCTATTGGTTTTCAAATCAACATTCTTTCATTGTCCAGTAGCCAAAGGCACAAACCTGCGCATTGCTCTGCTTATAATGTGAAGAAATAATGGTTTATCAACATTTTAAGCGAAACATTCTGATCTGTTGCATCAGCCTCATGGCTTATTTAGATTTTTTTTGCCTAGGCCTACTGGTTATATGAATGTGGGATATATCATCCCAGAGTCTGTTTGGAATAGGCTATTTAGAATAGGTCAACTTTTCTACTATGGGGGATAATAGATTGACATAGACTAGTGATTTTGCTGTTCATTAGGCCTTACGTTACTCGACATTTTATTCTAAAATCGGAATTGTTAAGTACGCACGCAGTTGCATCATCGAGTTGCATATTCTGTTAATAGGATTAATTAAGTTGACATTTTAGTCATTTAGCAGATGCTCTTATCTAGTTAGTGCATTCATCTAAAGACAGCTAGGTGGGACAAGCACATGACAGGCATAGACAGTAAATTCTTCCTCAAAGTAGAGTCAGAGCTAGAAGGTGAGGAGGAGGATTATTTAAGATACTGCTTGAAGAGGTAGGATTTCAGGGGTGTTCCGAAGATGGGAAGGGACTCTGCTGTCTTAGCATCAGGGGGAAGCTGGTTCCACCATTGGGGTACCAGGAAAGTGAAGAGCTTGGACTGGGCTGAGCGGGAGCTGCCCTAGGGGTGGGAGGGCAAAGAGACCTGAGGTGGCAGAACAGAGTGCTTGGGTTGGGGTGTAGGGTTTGAGCATAGCCGGAAGGTAGGGATGAGCAGTTCCTCTTGCTGTTCTGTAGGTAAGCACCATGGTCTTGTAGTGGATGCGAGCTTCAAGTGGAAGCCAGGGGAGTGTGTGGAGGAGCGGGGTGACATGAGAGAACTTGGAAAGGTTGAAAAACAGGTGGGCTGCAGTGTTCTGGATAAGTTGCAGGAGGTTGATGGTACAAGCGGGGAGCCCAACCAACAGCGAGTTGCAGTAGTGCAGACGGGAGAGGACAAGTGTCTGGATTAGGACTTTCGCCGCTTCCTGTGTGAGGTACGGTCGTACTCTACGGATGTTGTAGAGCATGAACCTGCAGGACTGAGTTACTGCTTTGATGTTTGCAGAAAATGACAGTGTGTTGTCCAGGGTCATGCCAAGGTTCTTTGCACTCTGGGAGGGCGACACTGTGGAGTTGTCAACCGTGATGGAGAGGTGATTTCTGTCATTCTGAGAACCGTGGGTGTCTGGTAAATTAAAATAATGCCAGCCAAATGTTTGGCGCCACATTTTCCTAATGGAAACCCTTACACGAACGTTATGCACACACTTCTGCTACTTTCTAGCCTTTATTTCAGAGACGGTTTCAGTTGTGTGTGCTCACAGTCCAGTCGCTCAAATCTATAGCTATACGAACCCTAAATATAAGCTAGCCGCTCTCTCTCTCTCTCACACACACACACAGCTGAATACCCACGAGCAGAGCAGAGCGTTGCCCCAGATGTAGAGGATGGCACTGATGGGGTTGAACACCATGCCCCTCAAGTGCAGAGTCACTGTGACATTTTCCTGAGTCTTGGTCACCACCGTGAACGAGTCTCCACTGCCTGCACAAACACACACCGTTACTCACCCTAATGCAAAACAAGTCAATATTTCACATAATACAGTGAGGGAAAAAAGTATTTGATCCCCTGCTGATTTTGTACGTTTGCCCACTGACAAAGAAATTATCCATCTATTATTGTAATGGTTTATTTGAACAGTGAGAGACAGAATAACAAAAAAAAACAGAAAAACGCATGTCAAAAATGTTATAAATTGATTAGCATTTTAATGGGGGAAATAAGTATTTGACCCCCTCTCAATCAGAAAGATTTCTGGCTCCCAGGTGTCTTCGATTGGAACGAACTACAAAAATCTCTGAAACTGGAAACACTTATCTCCCTCACTAGCTTTAAGCACCAGCTGTCAGAGCAGCTCACAGATTACTGCACATAACCCATCTATAGTTTAGCCCAAACAACTACCTCTTTCCCTACTGTATTTATTTTATTTATTTATTTTGCTCCCCATTATTTTTATTTCTACTTTGCACATTCTTCCACTGCAAATCTACCATTCCAGTGTTTTACTTGCTATATTGTATTTACTTTGCCACCCTGGCCTTTTTTTTTGCCTTTACCTCCCTTATCTCACCTCATTTGCTCACATAGTATATAAACTTGTTTCTACTGTATTATTGACTGTATGTTTGTTTTACTCCATGCGTAACTCTGTGTTGTTGTATGTGTCGAACTGCTTTGCTTTATCTTGGCCAGGTCGCAATTGTAAATGAGAACTTGTTCTCAACTTGCCTACCTTGTTAAATAAAGGTGAAATAAAATGTAAAAAATTATACAGGTAACGAGCTGAGATTAGGAGCACACTCTTAAAGGGAGTGCTCCTAATCTCAGCTTGTTACCTGTATAAAAGACACCTGTCCACAGAAGCAATCAATCAATCAGATTCCAAACTCTCCACCATGGCCAAGACCAAAGAGCTCTCCAAGGATGTCAGGGACAAGATTGTAGACCTACACAAGGCTGGAATTTTAACGGTTGTCTTGGGAAGAAGGAGAGGACGAAAGCGCAGCGTAGTAAGGGTTAATCTTATTTTAATGAAACTGAACACTTTCAAAAACAAAACAACAAAGTGAAAACCGAAACAGTTCTATCTGGTGCAGACACACAAAGACTGAAAATAACCACCCACAAAACACAATAGAAAACAGGCTACCTAAATATGGTTCTCAATCAGGGACAACGATTGACAGCTGCCTCTGATTGAGAACCATATCAGGCCAAACACAGAAAATCATAGAAAAACGAACATAGACAATCCACCCAACTCACGCCTTGACCATACTAAAACAAAAGACAAAACAAAGGAGCTATGGTCAGAACGTGACAGTACCCCCCCCCCCCCCCCCCCCTCAGGTGCGGACTCTGGCCGCAAAACCTGAACCTATAGGGGAGGGTCTGGGTGGACGTCTGTCCGTGGTGGCGGCTCTGGCGCGGGACGTGGACCCCACTTCACCACAGTTTTTCTCCGCCTCATTGTCCGCCTCCGTGGCCTCTTAAACACGGCGACCCTCGCCACCGACCTCGGACTGGGGACCCTAGAAATGGGCCCCGATAGGGCGGGAGACTCCAGCGGCGCCGGACAGGCGGGAGGCTCCGGCGGCCCAGGACAGGCGGGAGGCTCCGGCGGCCCAGGACAGGCGGGAGGCTCCGGCGGCCCAGGACAGGCGGGAGGCTCCGGCGGCCCAGGACAGGCGGGAGGCTCCGGCGGCCCAGGACAGACAGGAGGCTCCGGCGGCCCAGGACAGACGGGAGACTCTGGCGGCTCAGGAGAAGAGGAAGGCTCTGGAAGCGCTGGACAGGCGGGAGCACCTGTAGGGAGAAGACGGAGAGACAGCCTGGTGCGGGGTGCTGCCACCGGAGGGCTTGTGCATGGAGGTGGTACCGGATAGACCGGACCGTGCAGGCGTTCTGGCGCTCTTGAGCACCGAGCCTGCCCAACCTTACCTGGTTGAATGCTCCCCGTAGCCAGGCCAGTGCGGCGAGGTGGAATTGCCCGCACTGGGCTGTGCTGGCGAACCGGGGACACCATGCGTAAGTCTGGTGCCATGTACGCCGACCCAAGGAGACGCACTGGAGACCAGATGCGTAGAGCCGGCTTCATGGCACCTGGCTCGATGCCCACTCTAGCCCGGCCGATACGAGGAGCTGGAATGTACCGCACCGGGCTATGCACACACACCGGGGACACTGTGCGCTCCACTGCATAACACAGTGCCTGCCCGGTCCCTCTCTCTCTCCGGTAAGCACGGGGAGTTGGCACAGGTCTCCTACCTGACTTCGCCACACTCCCCCCACGCTGCTTGGTCCTTTTTTGGTGGGTGTTTCTATAACGGTTGTCTTGGGAAGAAGGAGAGGACCAAAAAGCAGCGTGGTAAGGGTTCATCTTATTTTAATGAAACTGAACACTTTCAAAAACGAGGAATGGGCTACAAGACCATCGCCAAGCAGCTTGGTGAGAAGGTGACAACAGTTAGTGTGATTATTCGCAAATGGAAGAAACACAAAAGAACTGTCAATCTCCCTCGGCCTGGGGCTCCATGCAAGATCTCACCTCGTGGGTGTCATGTATTGTCATGTTGTGTCTTGTTTCTGTCCTTTCTCTTCACCCTGTCTCCCTCTGCTGGTCGTACTAGGTTACCTTTTCTTCCCCTCTTTCCCCCAGCTGTTCCTTGTCTTCTCTGACTACCTCGTTCACCCCTTTTCCCACCTGTTCCCTTTTTCCCTCTGATTAGGTCTCTATATCTCTCTCTGTTTCTGCTCCTGTCTTTGTCGGATTCTTGTTTGTGTTATTCATGCCTGAACCAGACTATCGTCATGTTTGCTGCAACCTTGTCCTGTCCTGTCGGAATCTACCGGTCCATCTGAGCCTACGTTTGTTTTGTTATTAAAGAAGCTCTGTTTACGTTAATTCGCTTTTGGGTCCTCATTCACGCACCGTAACAGAAGAATCCGACCAAGAATGGACCCAGCGACTTCGGATCCTCTCCACTCAGCCGTCGAGATCCAGGGAGCGATGCTAGGCAGACACGAGCAGGATTTGTCTGCTGCTCGACATGCCGTTGAGACCCTGGCCACCCAAGTCTCCAACCTCACAGAACAGGTTCACCATCTCCGCCTCGATCCACCGGCCACTTCCAGGGCTTTCGAATCTCCGGAGCCCAGAATCAATAACCCGCCGTGTTACTCTGGGGAGCCCACTGAATGCCGCTCGTTCCTCACCCAGTGTGATATTGTGTTTTCTCTCCAGCCCAACACTTACTCCAGGAGCACTGCTCGTGTCGCCTACGTCATATCTCTCCTTACTGGACGGGCTCGTGAGTGGGGCACGGCAATCTGGGAGGCAAGGGCTGAGTGTACTAACCAGTATCAGGACTTTAAGGAGGAGATGATACGGGTTTTTGATCGATCTGTTTTTGGGGAGGAGGCTTCCAGGGTACTGTCTTCCCTATGTCAAGGTAATCGATCCATAACAGACTACTCTATTGAGTTTCGCACTCTTGCTGCCTCCAGTGGCTGGAACGAGCCGGCTTTGCTCGCTCGTTTTCTGGAGGGTCTCCGCGCAGAGGTAAAGGATGAGATTCTCTCCCGGGAGGTTCCTTCCAGCGTGGATTCCTTGATTGAACTCGCTATTCGCATTGAGCGACGGGTTGATCTTCGTCACCGAGCTCGTGGAAAGGAGCTCGCGTTCTCCGTTGCCCCCCTCTCCGCATCACTACCATCTTCCTCTGCCGGCTCGGGTGCTGAGCCTATGCAGCTGGGAGGTATCCGCATCTCGACTAAGGAGAGGGAACGGAGAATCACCAACCGCCTCTGTCTCTATTGCGGTTCTGCTGGTCATTTTGTCACTTCATGTCCAGTAAAAGCCAGAGCTCATCAGTAAGCGGAGGGCTACTGGTGAGCGCTACTACTCCTGTCTCTCCTTCAAGATCCTGCACTACCTTGTCGGTCCATCTACGCTGGACCGGTTCGTCAGCTTCCTGCAGTGCCTTAATAGACTCTGGGGCGGAGGGCTGTTTTATGGACGAGACCTGGGCTCGGGAACATGACATTCCTCTCAGACAGTTAAGGGAGTCCACGGCCTTGTTCGCCCTGGATGGTAGTCCTCTCCCCAGGATTCAGCTACCTTTAACCCTCACTGTTTCTGGTAATCATAGCGAAACCATTTCTTTTTTAATTTTTCGTTCACCTTTTACACCTGTTGTTTTGGGCCATCCCTGGCTAGTTTGTCATAATCCTTCCATTAATTGGTCTAGTAATTCTATCCTCTCCTGGAACGTCTCTTGTCATGTGAAATGTTTAATGTCCACTCCCCCCCGGGGTAGACTATACTCTCTGTCGGCTCCCGAACGTAAGGCTCTCGAAGATTATTTGTCTGTAGCTCTTGCCGCCGGTACCATAGTCCCCTCCTCCTCTCCCGCCGGAGCGGGGGTTTTTTTTGTTAAGAAGAAGGACGGGTCCCTGCGCCCCTGCATAGATTATCGAGGGCTGAATGACATAACAGTGAAGAATCGTTATCCGCTTCCTCTTATGTCTTCAGCCTTCGAGATCCTGCAGGGAGCCAGGTTTTTCACTAAGTTGGACCTTCGTAACGCTTACCATCTCGTGCGCATCAGGGAGGGGGACGAGTGGAAGACGGCGTTTAACACTCCGTTAGGGCACTTTGAATACCGGGTTCTTCCTTTCGGCCTCGCTAACGCTCCAGCTGTCTTTCAGGCATTAGTCAATGATGTCCTGAGAGACATGCTGAACATCTTTGTTTTCGTTTACCTTGACGATATCCTGATTTTTTCACCGTCACTCCAGATTCATGTTCAGCACGTTCGACGTGTCCTCCAGCGCCTTTTAGAGAATTGTCTTTTTGTGAAGGCTGAGAAGTGCTCTTTTCATGCCTCCTCCGTCACATTTCTCGGTTCTGTTATTTCCGCTGAAGGCATTAAGATGGATCCCGCTAAGGTCCAAGCTGTCATTGATTGGCCCGTTCCTAAGTCACGCGTCGAGCTGCAGCGCTTTCTCGGCTTCGCGAACTTCTATCGTCGTTTCATCCGTAATTTCGGTCAGGTGGCAGCTCCTCTCACAGCCCTTACTTCTGTCAAGACGTGCTTTAAGTGGTCCGTTTCCGCCCAGGGAGCTTTTGATCTCCTCAAGAATCGTTTTACATCCGCACCTATCCTTGTTACACCTGACGTCACTAGACAGTTCGTTGTCGAGGTTGACGCGTCAGAGGTGGGCGTGGGAGCCATTCTTTCTCAGCGCTCCCTCTCTGACGACAAGGTCCACCCTTGCGCGTATTTTTCTCATCGCCTGTCGCCGTCGGAACGTAACTATGATGTGGGAAACCGCGAACTGCTCGCCATCCGCTTAGCCCTAGGCGAATGGCGACAGTGGTTGGAGGGGGTGACCGTTCCTTTTGTCGTTTGGACTGACCATAGGAACCTTGAGTACATCCGTTCTGCCAAACGACTTAATGCGCGTCAGGCGCGCTGGGCGCTGTTTTTCGCTCGTTTCGAGTTCGTGATTTCTTATCGTCCGGGCTCTAAGAACACCAAGCCTGATGCTTTATCTCGTCTCTTCAGTTCTTCAGTAGCCTCCACTGACCCCGAGGGGATTCTCCCTGAGGGGCGTGTTGTCGGGTTGACTGTCTGGGGAATTGAGAGGCAGGTAAAGCAAGCACTCACTCAAACTCCGTCGCCGCGCGCTTGTCCCAGGAACCTTCTTTTCGTTCCCGTTCCTACTCGTCTGGCCGTTCTTCAGTGGGCTCACTCTGCCAAGTTAGCCGGCCACCCTGGCGTTCGGGGTACGCTTGCTTCCATTCGCCAGCGTTTTTGGTGGCCCACCCGGGAGCATGACACGCGTCGCTTCGTGGCTGCTTGTTCGGTCTGCGCGCAGACTAAGTCCGGTAACTCCCCTCCTGCCGGCCGTCTCAGGCCGCTTCCCATTCCCTCTCGACCGTGGTCTCACATCGCCTTAGATTTTGTCACCGGACTGCCTTCGTCAGCGGGGAAGACTGTTATTCTTACGGTTGTCGACAGGTTCTCTAAGGCGGCTCATTTTATTCCCCTTGCTAAGCTTCCTTCTGCTAAAGAGACGGCACAAATCATCATCGAGAATGTTTTCAGAATTCATGGCCTTCCGTCAGACGTCGTTTCGGACAGAGGTCCGCAATTCACGTCTCAATTTTGGAGGGAGTTTTGCCGTTTGATTGGGGCTTCCGTCAGTCTCTCTTCCGGCTTTCACCCCCAGTCTAACGGTCAAGCAGAACGGGCCAATCAGACTATTGGTCGCATCTTACGCAGTCTTTCTTTTCGCAACCCTGCGTCTTGGTCAGAACAGCTCCCCTGGGCAGAATACGCCCACAACTCGCTTCCTTCGTCTGCGACCGGGCTATCTCCTTTTCAGAGTAGCCTCGGGTACCAGCCTCCGCTGTTCTCATCTCAGTTCGCCGAGTCCAGCGTCCCCTCCGCTCAGGCTTTTGTCCAACGTTGCGAGCGCACCTGGAAGAGGGTCAGGTCTGCACTTTGCCGTTATAGGGCGCAGACTGTGAGGGCTGCTAATAAGCGTAGAACTAAGAGTCCTAGATATTGTCGCGGTCAGAGAGTTTGGCTCTCCACTCAGAACCTTCCCCTTAAGACCGCTTCTCGCAAGTTGACCCCGCGGTTCATTGGTCCGTTCCGTATTTCTCAGATCATTAATCCTGTCGCAGTTCGACTTCTCCTTCCGCGATATCCATGTCTCCTGTGTCAAGCCCGTTCTTCGCGCCCCCGCTCGTCTTCCCCCCCCCCCCCCCCCCCCCATCCTTGTCGAGGGCGCACCCATCTACAGGGTCCGTAGGATTTTGGACATGCGTCCTCGGGGCCGTGGTCATCAGTACCTAGTAGATTGGGAGGGGTACGGTCCTGAGGAGAGGAGTTGGGTTCCCTCTCGGGACGTGCTGGACCGTGCGCTGATCGATGATTTCCTCCGTTGCCGCCAGGTTTCCTCCTCGAGTGCGCCAGGAGGCGCTCGGTGAGTGGGGGGGTACTGTCATGTATTGTCATGTTGTGTCTTGTTTCTGTCCTTTCTCTTCACCCTGTCTCCCTCTGCTGGTCGTACTAGGTTACCTTTTCTTCCCCTCTTTCCCCCAGCTGTTCCTTGTCTTCTCTGACTACCTCGTTCACCCCTTTTCCCACCTGTTCCCTTTTTCCCTCTGATTAGGTCTCTATATCTCTCTCTGTTTCTGCTCCTGTCTTTGTCGGATTCTTGTTTGTGTTATTCATGCCTGAACCAGACTATCGTCATGTTTGCTGCAACCTTGTCCTGTCCTGTCGGAATCTACCGGTCCATCTGAGCCTACGTTTGTTTTGTTATTAAAGAAGCTCTGTTTACGTTAATTCGCTTTTGGGTCCTCATTCACGCACCGTAACAGTGGGGTTGCAATGATCAGGAGAACGGTGAGGAATCAGCCCAGAACTACACGGGAGGATCTTGTCAATGATCTCAAGGCAGCTGGGACCATAGTCACCAAGAAAATAATTGGGAACACTACGCCGTGAAGGACTGAAATCCTGCAGCGCCCGCAAGGTCCCCATGCTCAAGAAAGCACATATACATGCCCGTCTGAAGTTTGCCAATGAACATCTGAATGATTCCGAGGACAACTGGGTGAAAGTGCTGTGGTCAGATGAGACCAAAATGGAGCTCTTTGGCATCAACTCAACTCGCCGTGTTTGGAGGAGGAGGAATGCTGCCTATGACCCCAAGAACACCATCCCCACCGTCAAACATGGAGGTGGAAACATTATGCTTTGGGGGTGTTTTTCTGCTAAGGGAACAGGACAACTTCACCGCGTCAAAGGGACGATGGAAGGGGCCATGTACCGTCAAATCTTGGGTGAGAACCTTCCCTCAGCCAGGGCATTGAAAATGGGTCGTGGATGGGTATTCCAGCATGACAATGACCCAAAACACACAGCCAAGGCAACAAAGGAATGGCTCAAGAAGCACATTAAGGTCCTGGAGTGGCCTAGCCAGTCTCCAGACCTTAATCCCATAGAAAATCTACGGAGGGAGCTGAAGTTTCGATTTGCCAAACGTCAGCCTCGAAACCTTGACTTGGAGAAGATCTGCAAAGAGAAGTGGGACAAAATCCCTCCTGAAATGTGTGCAAACCTGGTGGCCAACTACAAGAAACATCTGACCTCTGATTGCCAACAAGGGTTTTGCAACCAAGTACTAAGTCATGTTTTGCAGAGGGGTCAAATACTTATTTCCCTCATTCAAATGCAAATCAATTTATACAATTTTTGACATGCGTTTTTCTGGATTTGTTTGTTGTTATTCTGTCTCTCACTGTTCAAATAAACCTATCATTAAAATTATAGACTGATCATTTCTTTGTCAGTGGGCAAATGTACAAAATCAGCAGGGGATCAAATACTTTTTTCCCTCACTGTATAATACATAATATTAATGTGGTCACGCTGTCGGTCAATAGTTTAGCTTCCTCGCTCAAGAGTTCACACTGGAACTCAATCTTGCATCCTCTGTCTTGCAAACACACGTGCCCGTCCTCTGGAGACACCTTAGCCAGCTGCACCACCGAAAAGCTAGCGGGTGGGGGTATTTCAACCTGAGGAGTGAGTTTAAACCAACTCAACTCAGTTACAAAATGCAAAACATATATAAGAGGGGCAGAAAATACCTTTTGGTATATACTTGGGCAAGGTGTCGCCAAGGTGGAAATTATTGTCTGCAAAGACCAGAAACAGTCTTATTATTACATGTCCTACTTCTCACACCACTCTGTTACATTGAAATTATAGTGTGCAGACTTTCGGGCTTCAAAGTTTCTGTAAGTCATCTGAAATAACATGTTACTACTGTACCTAATATGAGGAGGTGGTAGGAGTGGGCCTGTTTATTGTCCGGTAGCAGTTCGAGGAGAACCAAGTCAATCAGGTGGTTGTGGGAAGAATCCTGGGCTGCCCATTTGACCTGGCAGGCTTTACCTGATGATAATATACACATGAGGGGTGAATCTAAACAGTTCAGACCTGGGTTCAAATACTACTTGAATTCATTCAAATACCTCCAGCGTTTGCTTGAGCACCAAATGGGCAGGGTTAGCACCTTTGTAACTATTCTATTGGTTAATTAAGCCAGGAAAGTTCAATCAAGCACAGATACAAGTATTTCAAATAATTTAAAATACAATTTTACCCAGGTCTGCAGAAAATGAAAAATAATATATCATAACACAACCATCAGTTAGCCTACATTAGACAGTTGTGTATAGTACTTCAAAAAACCTTAATATAAAACATTCATGGTAATTCATGGAAATATAGTGGCTGGTGAACTCACTGTTCATAAACTCGCAAGCAGTGCTGCCCTTGGAGTCAAGCAACTGAGTAAACGTCACATCCCCATCTGTTGGGGAAATTGAACCGGGGAAAATAATAAGAGAAGTAAAGACTAAGAGAATTGTGTGATAAGAAAAAAACAGATAAGTTAATGCCAAATAAGAGACAGCTAAGCACATAGCCGGAGTAAAAAAATAATCATCATATCTGACAGCCAGGGATTTGGGACTGACTGGCTGACTGATTCATTGTTTGACTAATTGACTGGCTGCCTGTCTGCTTGAATAACTAACTAACTGACTGACTGACCGTAGACCTGGGCCCTGTAGAGGGTGCCCTTCTGCCAGCCTCCTCCCAGGATGTAGAAGTACTCGGTGCCGTGGTACGGGATGAACACAGGCACCATGCGGGACACGCACACTGTGCGCAGCACCTGCTGCCACGCCTCTGACACAGGTTAGAAAGAGGGGGATACGGAGAGTTTTAATGGAGCCATGTACGGTTTTGTTAGTGGATCTGATTGCTATGGCCACAAAGAGATTTTGTGTCCGAAATTTTGCCACTGTTTTTTTTTCAATGTGAGTCATCCATTGACAGTCTTTTTACATATGCAGCTTATCCAAAAATAGTTGAGTTGTTTAACTTGATGAACAGAAACATACAATTCATGAATGAATATGCAATTTCATTTGTGTTCATGAGTCTCTAGGTGCTGTAGTCTCAGTTTGAGAATCAACTTTGCAATTTCTAGGACAAAGTCTAGGACAAAAAGGCTTCTCAACAATTTTTTACCCCCAAGACTCCTGAACAGATAATCAAATGGCTATCTGGACTATTTGCATTGTGTGCCTCCCCCCAACCCTTATTTTTACGCTGCTGCTACTCTCTGTTTATCATATATGCATAGTCACTTTAACTATACATTCATGTACATACTACCTCAATTGGGCCGACAAACCAGTGCTCCCGCACATTGGCTACCCGGGCTATCTGCATTGTGTCCTGCCACCCACCACCCGCCAACCCCTCTTTTACGCTACTGCTACTCTCTGTTCATCATATATGCATAGTCACTTTAAACATATCTACATGAACATACAGTGGGGCAAAAAAGTATTTAGTCAGCCACCAATTGTGCAAGTTCTCCCACTTAAAAAGATGAGGCCTAAAATTTCCATCATAGGTACACTTCAACTATGACAGACAAAATTAGATTTTTTTTCTCCAGAAAATCACATTGTAGGATTTTTTATGAATTTATTTGCAAATTATGGTGGAAAATAAGTATTTGGTCAATAACAAAAGTTTATCTCAATAGTTTGTTATATACCCTTTGTTGGCAATGACAGAGGTCAAACGTTTTCTGTAAGTCTTCACAAGGTTTCCACACACTGTTGCTGGTATTTTGGCCCATTCCTCCATGCAGATCTCCTCTAGAGCAGTGATGTTTTGGGGCTGTTGCTGGGCAACACGGACTTTCCACTCCCTCCAAAGATGTTCTATGAGGTTGAGATCTGGAGACTGGCTAGGCCACTCCAGGACCTTGAAATGCTTCTTACGAAGCCACTCCTTCGTTGCCCGTGCGGTGTGTTTGGGATCATTGTCATGCTGAAAGACCCAGCCACGTTTCATCTTCAATGCCCTTGCTGATGGAAGGAGGTTTTCACTCAAAATCTCACAATACATGGCCCCATTCATTCTTTCCTTTACACGGATCAGTCGTCCTGGTCCTTTTGCAGAAAAACAACCCCAAAGCATGATGTTTCCACCCCCATGCTTCACAGTAGGTATGGTGTTCTTGGGATGCAATTCAGCATTCTTTGTCCTCCAAACACAACGAGTTACCAAAAAGTTATATTTTGGTTTCATCTGACCATATGACATTCTCCCAATCTTCTTCTGGATCATCCAAATGCTCTCTAGCAAACTTCAGACGGGCCTGGACATGTACTGGCTTTAGCAGGGGGACACGTCTGGCACTGCAGGATTTGAGTCCCTGGCGACGTAGTGTGTTACTGATGGTAGGCTTTGTTACTTTGGTCCCAGCTCTCTGCAGGTCATTCACTAGGTCCCCCGGTGTGGTTCTGGGATTTTTGCTCACCGTTCTTGTGATCATTTTGACCCCACGGGGTGAGATCTTGCGTGGAGCCCCAGATCGAGGGAGATTATCAGTGGTCTTGTATGTCTTCCATTTCCTAATAATTGCTCCCACAGTTGATTTCTTCAAACCAAGCTGCTTACCTATTGCAGATTCAGTCTTCCCAGCCTGGTGCAGGTCTACAATTTTGTTTCTGGTGTCCTTTGACAGCTCTTTGGTCTTGGCCATAGTGGAGTTTGGAGTGTGACTGTTTGAGGTTGTGGACAGGTGTCTTTTATACTGATAACAAGTTCAAACAGGTGACATTAATACAGGTAACGAGTGGAGGACAGAGGAGGCTCTTAAAGAAGAAGTTACAGGTCTGTGAGAGCCAGAAATCTTGCTTGTTTGTAGGTGACCAAATACTTATTTTCCACCTTAATTTGCAAATAAATTCATTAGAAATCCTACAATGTGATTTTCTGGAAATTTTTCTCATTTTGTCTGTCATAGTTGAAGTGTACCTATGATGAAAATTACAGGCCTCTCTCATCTTTTTAAAGGGGAGAACTTGCACAATTGGTGGCTGACTAAATAATTTTTTGCCCCACTGTATAAACTATCCACACTGCAAAATATTGCCGCCCCTTTAATGGACATGACCTAATTGGAGGTTTTGACACACACGCTCCTACAATGAATGAGTACTATGAACACTTGATGCTAACGCAGAGGTACTCTATGGCCAGTACCTTAAGTCTGTGCCACATGTTTGTTCCTCTGAACTAGTTTCTCCCACCTCAATTGGTTCCTTCTGTCAAAACATTGGCCTCTTCATTCTCAGTCTGAGGTATCACATTTTACAAGGCACAGAAACTAGCTTGTAAACATACTGTATCTGTTAGTTGGCTTTAGCACAATACAGTATGCATACATGGCTACAAAATGCCTGTGACTATACAATTTTGTTAGATTACAGGCCTCTCTCATCTTTTTAAGTGGGAGAACATGCACAATTGGTGGCTGACTAAATACTTTTTTGCCCCACTGTACTACCTCAATCAGCCTGACCAACCAGTGTCTGTATGTAGCGTCGCTACTTTTATAGCCTCGCTACTGTATATAGCCTGTCTTTTTACTGTTCTTTTATTTCTTTACCTACCTATTGTTCACCTAATACCTTTTTTGCACTATTGGTTAGAGCCTGTAAGTAAGCATTTCACCTGTTGTATTCGGCGCACGTGACAAGTAAACTTTGATTTGATTTATTCTGTGGACACAGGGGACAGAGATTCCCGATTTCATGTTCCAGTGTGTAAGCAGGGTGAATGGGAGCCAGCGGTGTCTTACGGTGTGCTGGTACCTGAGGGCGGGGCTCTTAGAGGCAGCAGAGAGAAGTTGCCCACGAAGCGGTGCAGCAGCTGGTTCTGGCGGATGAACAGGGAGCTCTCTGTGGAGATTGCCTCCAAGATCATGGAGGAGAACTCCACCTGGGGGCAGTTCAGGGAGCCTGCCCAACAGCTCTCGATGCCCACCTAAGTGTAAACCGCGGGGGTCAATTCCATGTAAATTCAGGTAGTAAACTGAAATTACAATGTTTTTCTTATGGAGAAGCATTCAGGAAAATTGGAATTGAAATTTACTAAAATGAAACGTTTGCTTGAGCCTGCTTGGTGTGACAGATGGGCAGAGTTTGCACTTTAGGGACTATTCCATTAGTTCCATTGCACCATGCAAGAGCAATCAAGCACAACTAAAGCTTTCAAACATTTTCATCTTTTTGTATGGTTTATTATTGGGAGTATATGAAACAAAAATATCAAAGGTAAACGTTTCTTACGTTGTAGGAGTTGCATCTATTTTGCTCTGTTCTTGGACAACGTGGACCAGCCCAATTTCCAATGCAACAACTGTTTACTTGTGGAGGACTACAGTCCCTCAGCCTCTGGGTATTCTACTGATTGGCTTGGGTCCACCATGTCCCACTTCCCGTTGGTCATCGAGGGATCTCCCAAACCTATCGAGTCGCAACAGTGGCCGAACCTCTATACTTAATCGGCTATTAAAATTTTACATGAATTATCCCAATGCGAGTTATCCAGAGTTTCACGTATTCCTGACTCAGTTAGCCATTGAACATTTCTCCTCTATTTTTATTCCCCTCGCTGTCTGAGGTCTGACAGGCCTGGGCAACTCCAGTCCTCGGGGGCCTGATTGGTGTCACACTTTCCCCCACTTTGCCCCTCCTAGCAAACACAGCTGATTTAAACTAATTGCATTGTAAACTGAAGATCATGATTAGTTGATTATTGGAGTCAGGTGTGTTGACTGGGACTGGAACAAAAGTGTGACACCAATCAGGCCCCCGAGGACTGGAGTTGCCCAGGCTGATGCCTAGCAGATAAACATGCACCTTTAAAACAATATAGAGTTAAGAACAAATCAAACTCTTGGTATTCATTTGATATTTCAGAGCTTATTCACAAGAGGAACCAAGCCTTGGCCAAAGCTAGGAAAACTGACTGTCTCTGATTGGCAATCTTTCAAACAACTCAGAAACAGTTGTACTATCTTGATTAAGAAAGTGAAATCCAACTACTTGTTAAGCTCTATTTCTGACTCTGCTGGTTATTCTTATACATTTGTGAAAAAAAATGTATTTGCTGAAGTGTGCAAATTCCTCCCCTTCCCTGCCTAAGCAAGTTCTGTCAGACTCAGGCATCATTACAAAGTTGCCAATGTCTTTGCAATTCATACAAAAAGCGACGTATAAAAAAATATGCTTCAAATTAAAACAGATGACTGCATTCAAATATAAATTGTCTACAGTAGGCTATAGGCCTATGTTCAATGAATTGAGTTCTATTTTTCTACTTGTACACTACTGTCTGTAATTTGTCTCAATATATTTCATGAAGTGTAGCCTAACATGTACATAATGATGTTCCCAAATCTTGATTTAGTGCATTATTATACGGCAGTGGTTTCCAAACTTTTTATAGTCCCGTACCCCTTTAAATATTCAACCTCCAGCTGCGTACCCCCTCTAGCACCAGAGTCAGCGCACTCTCAAATGTTGTTTTTTGCCAACATTGTGAGCCTGCCACACACTATACGATACATTTATTAAACATAAGAATGAGTGTGAGTTTTTGTCACAACCCGGCTCGTGGGAAGTGACAAAGAGCTCTTATAGGACCAGTGCACAAATAATAATATAATAATAATCAATAATTTTGCTCTTTATTTAACAATCTTACATATAAAACCTCATTTGTTCATCGAAAATTGTGAATAACTCACCACAGGTTAATGAGAAGGGTGTGCTTGAAAGGATGCACATTGCATTGTTGGGTTGTATTAGAGAGAGTCTCAATCTTAAATCATTTCCCACACACAGTCTGTGCCTGTATTTAGTTTTCATGCTAGCGAGGGCCGATAATCCACTCTCACATAGGTACGTGGTTGCAAAGGGCATCAGTGTCTTAACAGCACAACTTGCCAAGGCAGGATACTCCGAGGGCAGCCCAATCCAGAAATCTGTCGTTGGCTTCTGATTAAATTAAATTTTCACAGAACCCCTTGTTGCAGTTTCAATGAGGCTCTCTTGTTCAGATATCGGTAAGTGGACTGGAGGCAGAGCATGAAAGGGATAACGAATCCAGTTGTTAGTGTCATCCGTTTCGGGAAAGTACCTGCGTAATTGCGCACCCAACTCACTCAGGTGATATATCACATTTGACATTGTCCATTAGCTTGAGTTCATTTGCACACAAAAAATCATACAATGATGGAAAGACCTGTGTGTTGTCCTTGTTAATGCAGACAGAGAAGAGCTCCAACTTCTTAATCATAGCCTCAATTTTGTCCCGCACATTGAATATAGTTGCGGAGAGTCCCTGTAATCCTAGATTCAGATAATTCAGGCGAGAAAAAACATCACCCAGATAGGCCAGTGGTGTGAGAAACTCGTCATCATGCAAGCGGTCAGGAAAGTGAAAATGGTGGTCAGTAAAGAAAACTTTAAGCTCGTCTCTCAATTTAAAAAAATGTGTCAATACTTTGCCCCTTGATAACCAGCGCACTTCTATATGTTGTAAAAGCATTACACGGTCGCTGCCCATATCATTGCATAGTGCAGAAAATACATGAGAGTTCAGGGGCCTTGCTTTAACAAAGTTGGTAACCTGTTATAGGGTAAGCATTATAATAAGCCGTATCAATATTTGCAGCCATAGGTGATAATATCTTTCTAGGAGCTGATCCATTGTCAGTATCGTAGAATAATTATAATGTTAAGTTAAGATTTTAATGGAGAAAGCTGATCCGAGAGCAGCATTGTCTTTCTTTTGATACTATCAGTATCGACATGCCTCAACAACGTATCTGCGGGGTGTTTTGGGAAATGTACGTTACATCTTCAGCCGTTGTAGGAAAGATGCATAGTTAAAACACTTGTATACCTAGGTTCCATCACTATCGGGATACAGGGCCCTGATCAGTCAGTTTGTTCCCAGCCTCTAGCTGAAAACTCCTCAACTACTAGTGAATCTGTGTTTTCATTTCAACAAGTTACTTACTACCTGTGATGTGCTAACTGCCTTGCTTAAGATTGATGTTACATAACCTACTGGGGTTGATATGCTTGACCTGTTTTTACTGCAGGTTTCCAGCCCCTTGATTGCTGAATTATTAACCATTTTTTTGTCTGGCGTTCATATCTGGTTTTATCCCAAGCATTTGGAAGGCGACCCATGTGCTCCTTCTCCACAAAGATGGTGACCCATCGGAACGAAATAATTACCACCCTCTCTCTAAACTTTCTTGCCTAGCAAAATATTAGAAACTCTGATCAACTCTCAGCTAAGATCATTCCTATCTACAAAATGTATTTTAAGAGTTCCTCAATCTGGCTTCAGGCAGCACTATCTCTACTGCTTCATTGGTTATAAATGATATAGTTAAATGTATGGACAAAAGGCAACATTGTGCTGCCCTTTTCATTGACCTGTAAAAGTCCTTTCACACTGTTGACCACTCATTATTCATTAAAAAGGTTGTCCAAAATTGGTCTGGATGAGGCTGCATGTAATTGGTTTAAAAACGACCTGACTTGACAGGACACAATGTGTATTTTCTGATGGTGTTAAGTCAGGTTTCCTTGATATTACAAAAGGTGTCCCACAGGGGTTGATTTTAGGTGATGTACTTTTTACTATCTATATAAACAATATTGGTTTGTCTGTAAAAAAATTGTAACTGTCACTTGTATGCGGACGATATTGTTGTGAATTCTATTGCCCTTTCTGTTAACCAGGCTCTATCTGAACTTCATTGTTTTACAGAAAACATTTGACCTTAAAATAGTTTTGAAAGTGGGTAAAACTAAAACTAAGTATATGTTGTTTTCTAGAACGGATAGAGATGACGCCAATGACTTAAGCATAAGTAAGTCCACATTATCGTGTCCCAGATAACAAATGTCTGGGCATCTTGAAAGACAATAAATTGTCTTTTAAAAAGCATATTGAGGAGTAAGTAAAGAAGCTTAGAATAAAAATTGGCTTCTTCTATAGAAATAGGTCATGCCTCTTGCTTAATAGTAGAAAGCAGATAATTCAGTCGACAAGAGTTGTGTAAATCAAGTTTTAGGAGAAAAAAAATTCACCTTGTGGAATAATCTCCAAAACTCTCCAAAATTGGATGATATGGTGCCTCTATAGCAATTCAGGCAGCTGATTTTTGACGAAGAATGTGTTTGCCTTCCATGAATGTATCTCTGTTTTGCATAATGTATTGTATTGACTTTCATTTTTGTAATTACAGGGCTAATCTGCAAAATAGACCTTGGTCTCAGCGTGACTCCCTGACAAAATAGATTGACCTTTTTTCAAATGCTATTTGAACCCAGGTCTGCTGGGTACACAGTACTACACACTCACACAAACAGTCAATGAGCCTGTATCTTTATACTATGTGTCTGGTTTTACCTCGATGGGGGAGGTGTGCTGGAACTCTGTGGCGGTCATCAGAACAGCCTTGAAGCCAGGAATACCAGGGAGGATGAGGACGGGAGAACTCTGCACCACCGCCCACAGAGGGCGAGAGGGACTGCCCAAAACCATCATGTCCTCCAGTGCTGGCATCTATAGACATACGAACAGAGAGATAGAAAGAGCAGAGCACTGTATATACATTTGAAATATCATAAATCATAAATAATCTATACTTTAACAATTACTCGTGGATAATCAACTCAATAATACATTTTTGTTTACATGTCTTTAAAAATCCTTCCTTCAGAAGACACCTAGTGCAAAACATTTTCGCACAAAACCACCCACACATCTACAGAATGTCTATTAGCTTAATTTTCTCTCTCCTTCCTCCTCTCCCTCTTTGTGGATCTGTCTGTCCCTCACCTCCGTACCAAAGGAGATCTCCGTCTCCCCTCTGTCAGTGGTGCGCACATAGCCATTAACATTCACTGCAAAGCTGCTCACACAAACACAGACACAGCATGCAGTTCAGCAGTCATGTAGAGAGAGAGTCATGATCTTGGTTCTGGCCCTGAATGCTGATTGGCTGACAGCCATGGTATATCAGACCGTATACCACAGGTATGACAAAACTTTTATTTTTACTGCTCTAATTACGTTGGTAACCAGTTTATAATAGCAATAAGGCACCTCGGGGGTTTGTGGTATATGGCCAAAATATACACGGCTACGGGCTGTGTCCAGGGACTCCGCGATGCGTTGTGCATAAGAAAAACCCTTAGCCGTGGTATATTGGCCATATACCACACTCCCTCGTGCCTTATTGCTTAATAGACATACCCCAAAAAATATTTTCTAGATGAGAATTCAATAGTAAACTTTTAAGTGTGGTGATTTGACATCCTGTAAAGTGAAGCAAGTACATGACCAACGCTAGGCAGGCACTGTGTGGTATAGGCCTATGCATGCATGCACATTTAAATACACAAACAGTTGTCACTGACCTTCTCTCAGGCACCAGTTGACCCTGGCCATTTGACACCACTTGAACCCTGTATACTACCGACCCATTAAGGATGGGCATGGGAGCATACCAACCCAGCTGGCACAGGTCGCTGTCACAGGGCACTGCAGGGGGAAACACACACACTTGACGTTCCTGACCGGGAGCACAAATGAACATGAGTGAATTCCACTCTACAAACAGACCACACATGTAGCTCATAAAAACTTGGCCTAGTTCAAATCAACATGCAAGACAAAACTGACACACATGCGCACACACCACTGTCCAGCAGGGGGGCTGTGGTAAGGATGATCTGCAGTCTCTGCGATTTGAGGCGGATGGGGTGGACGGGTTCCTGGAAGGTCAGGACTACATTGGGGGTCAACCCTGTGAGAAGGGCCTCCCGAATGGCACGCTTAGAAGACTCCTGTATGTAGATGTAGATTCTTCTTCTAGTCAATGTGTTTGCATTCAAAATAAGTCATATTAAAGGATGTAAGAGGTGTTATGTTACCTTTGAACCACACAGTAGGTCTATGCGTAGGTAGTAAGGGAAGCCAAGATAACTCTGCAGAACAGAAACTGTGCACAGTTAACCAGTGAAGAATCTTCCTCTAGTTACAAGGTATACATCTCAACCACTGTACTTCGACTGGGTTGGAAACTCACAGTGGTACTCTCCTGGGTGTTGACTGGCTGGTCAGTCAGAGTCTTTATAATGTCCTGAACCTTGGTGCTGAACTGCTGCATCTCTATGCCTCCTGACAGGGTGGTCAGAGGACTTTCAAAGTTACAGGTTGAAATGCGGTTGAGGGGGTCACCGATTTCACAAAGACTGACACCCCATTCACACTCTCCTCTAGCTGCTCCTCCTAATCCTCTTCCACACAGAAAGCTCAGAATGAGGGAGACCTGGATGGTCCACATTTCTAAAATGGACAAAACCAAAAAACAATGTTGATATTTGTGTGAAATTAAATTCAACTTTGCTAGCAAGTTAACCTTTAGCTAACAAAGAGTTGACTACAAATATCTACACAGGTGGTTAGTTATATAAGATAATAAAAGTATGAGCGTAAAAGTAGCTGGCTAGCTACTTACTGCAAAAGTAATTTATTTCACCAATTTAACATTATTGTGTACTGTAACGTTAGCTAGATAACGTTAGCTAACTATGCATTGGTTAGCTAGCTCGCATTGAGTAACGTTAGATATGAACGTCACCAAAACTTTTGACAAAAGTCAAATTCAATCAAAATACTTAGCTAATTCGCGAATTTGTTTCAACATCTGAGTATATAGTTTACACCTGTAGCTAGCTTAACAGTTATGAATAGACAAAGAAAGAGCCTACTTTTCACTCAATTGGGGACAACGGACATTCCCTCATGCCATGGCCTCACCAAGCAAATCAGATAAGCACATTAAAACAGCACTGTCGTGTATGGAAGGAAGCCCAATCCAGCCACCAATTTATAAAATATATTTTATAAACACCAATTTATAAAATGTACTATCTCCATTTGAGATACGTATGTAAAGATGTTGAGATACTATCTAAAAAAATCGAGATAGCATCTCGACATTTTGAGATAGAACAAACAGGATATGTTTCTTCCTTTGTAGCATTAGGTGGAGATTTATATAGATCTATCATTGCAGGGAACAGCACAAAAGGGCCACTGGCAAACAATTGGTGAACTGGTATTTGCCCCAACACTTTAGATTAGGTTTAATAAACACAAAAGCGCTGAAAAGAGGGACCAAGTACTGTTGTTTAGTCTGTTTTGCCTCATGATTTGTCAACTCATGCACAATTAATCTGTGCTTCAGTCTGATTAAGTGTAGCCTACTGATAACAACCACAACTGTAGGTAGCCTAGAGAAGCCTATGCAGTCTTATCCCCTCTGACCAGGGGAAACGAAGCAGTAAGGCCATGTATTTATAGACCATAAGCTATGTATTTATCGACTATTTATATGTGTTAAGAGAACACGTGAATGTGATCAAATGTTGATTATATTCAAACTTCGGGAGATTAGGCTACCTAAACCTTATGAATCCAAAATTATTGACTGGAATTAATCAACACAATAGGATTTGTGTAAAGGAAGTACTTAAGTAAAAATAATTGTAAGTACTATTTAAGTAGTATCTGTACTTTACTATTTACATTTTTGACAACTTTTACTTTTGCTCCACTACATTCCTAAAGAAAATAATGTACTTTTACTCCATACATTTCCCTGACACCCAAAAGTACTCATTACATTTTGAATGCTTAAGAGGGCAGGAAAATGGACCAATTCACATACTTATCAAGAGAACATCCCTGCTCATCCCTACTGCCTCTGATTTGGCTGACTCACTAAACACAAATGCTCAGCCCTAAGAACAGCCCTTAGCTGTGGTATATTGGCTATATACCATACCCCCTCGTGCCTTATTGCTTAAATATATATGGTCTGTCTGTATCTCAAAATGTTGACTTAGTATCGCAACATTTTTAAATTGTATCTCGGAAATTCTAGATATTATCGATTTCAGTAAATATAAACTAGTCCCATCGTTTATCTTTTTGCCATCATGCGTAGAAGCATTGGTGACTGAAAATTGCATTACTCAAGTACCTAGTTAGTAGCTAATTTTTCATTGTTCAATGAGTGTGAGCTGGCTAGCTTTCTCTGGGAGCAGTTCCGACTTCAACTACAACTCCCAGAATTCAACAGCAATGCAGTAGGTGTATCCGGTGTCTTAAACTCATTTTACTTCCCCCCCAGACATAACGACACGGGCAGCCCGAGAAAGAAAACGTAGCTAACTTTTAAAAGCGGCAATCGACAAGAGCTGTTCGGACAGTTTGAAATTTTACAACAAAATCGGGGCATGTTGTTCGACGTGACTGAATATTGAAGAATCCGCGAAAAGTAAAGACTGAAACGCGTTGGCCGCTCAAGAAAGTTTGTGCGAGGGCCTGTAAACAACATGTCGTCTGCCTCACAGACATCCTCTAGGCGGCAATGGTGCTATCTCTGCGATCTGCCCAAGATGCCCTGGGCCATGCTCTGGGAATTCAGCGAAGCTGTTTGCCGGGGATGCGTTAACTACGACGGGGCAGACAGAATCGAGCTTCTAATTGAGACGGCCAGGCAGTTGAAGAGCAGCCACGGTGTTTTGGACGGAAGGTCCCCAGGCCCTCAGCAAGGAAAACCCAGCTCAGGTGGGCCAATGGAAGGAGGGAGGCAGCACGCAGAGCGTTTAGACAGGGTTAGGGGAGAGTATGGAGTTTCCCCCCGTCTCCCCAATGGTCTGCACAGAGCTGAGGATGTGAGTATGTCAGAAGGGAGCAGGCAGAGCCCCAACACCAGACGGGCTATGGCTGGGGCCATACCTGCTCTACATGGGACCATACCTCATGCTTTGATAGCCCAGGGGTTAGTGGGGCCCCCTCACGGCTTGTTGGCTCCCGTTTTAGGCACCAGGGCTGGGGGGCAACAGATTGCTGGCTCCTCTGGCCCTATAATGGGTGATGTTAGTAGGCGTCAGGTAGTGTCAGCCATGTCGCTGGGAGCTGGCGCCTCTGCTCTGGTGGGTCTGGAAGCAGGCTGGAGGAATGGGGAGGTCATGGCTGAGCTAGCGGAGAGTGCCAGGAGCCGGGCAGAGGGCTGGCCCAACCGGCCCAAAGTGGTACGAGAAGTCCTGGTGACCCTCTGTGGCTGTGCCCCCTTCAGCGTGCGCTTCAGGAAAGACCACAACTTGGTGGGGCGCATCCTCGCTTTCGAAGCCGGGGCCGGGCCAGAATTTGAGCTGAAGGTGTTTGTGGAGTACCCCAGCGGCTCTGGAATAGTGTTCTCTGGCATCACGGAGCTGGTCAGGCAGATGTTCCGTGACTCTAACAAAGACGCAGGCAAAGCAGTGAACTCTGGGCTGCGCTACGTGGAATACGAGAGGCGGCAGAGCGCTGGGGACTGGCGTGCACTCACTGAGCTCCTGAGCGATGGCGTGCGTTCATTTAAGGAGCCACCGATGCCCGATGTTCTTCCACAGTTGTATGCAGATGGCGGCATGCCAATGGTGCCTGCCGTTCGCTCTGCACCTCCAAAGGGTGCTGCACGGCGACGCAAAGCATCCCCTGGCTCAGAAAACGGAGAGAGTGAAGGAAGGCCCATGGGGGATCACCCAGCCAGGGATCCCTGGCCTCGAGGTGCCTATCCAGGCATGGAGCCCCTGGGCTCAGGCATGCCCAACCCCCAGGACGGCCCGCCCCGCTCCCACAGCCAGCCCTCACCCATCTCAGCGCTCATGGGAGTGGCCGACAGCCTGAGCTCCAACCAGATGTCCCGAGATGGCCCCGGCATGTCCTCGGCCCACTCCTCCGCATCTGGTCGCCCAACCAGTGGCAGTCCCTCTTCAGCCTCTGCTGCAGTCTCCCAGGCAGTTATGGGCCAAGGGGGGCCAAGCACCACCAGCGTTGGGGAGTCTGGAAGCGGCACCCCAAGCGCCCTGCTCTGCTGCACCCTTTGCCGAGAGCGCCTGGAGGACACTCATTTTGTCCAGTGTCCATCTGTCCCGCACCACAAGTTCTGCTTCCCATGCACGCGCGGCTCCATTCGCAGCCAGGGCCCCGGAGGAGAGGTGTACTGCCCCAGCGGCGAGCGCTGCCCTCTGGCTGGATCCACCGTGCCCTGGGCCTTCATGCAGGGAGAGATCTCCACCATCCTTGCCGGAGACGGAGACGTGACGGTAAAGAAGGAGAACGACCCCTGACCATGTCTTATTGAGGTGAGAGGCTGATGACATCACTCTTTATATTTTTCCATAGATCTATTTGAGTAGTGATTCTGTTGCTAATAAAGATTGTAATTGTCCTCTTTCTCCACAGTGGGTCAAACAACACTTTAAAAGCACTTCCCTGATCTATCTCACCCGGAAGGTTCGTCACATGTGCCTCACAACTGAATCACCACGCAAGCCAGGAGGCAACAGAACAACCTTCTAAACAAGTTAGGAGGGCACCAGAACCATCGCTCCAAGAGGGGGGCCACAAGTCTTTTCTGGGCTGGGCTCATCTGCAGGGGTTAGTAGTAACAGTATAAACAAGAGAAAATCTGGCACACATTATTCTTCATGTCCAACACAGCAGCAGAGGCTATTCAAGAGGCCTTGTTTTAAAAGCCCAGGATTAAAAGCACAGGTCTGCTCTTCAATATGACAATCTCTCAGCATTTCAGATGTTTCTATATATTATATTAAAAAAAATATTTAGTTGCATACTGTCATACAAGTGAATGATACTGATATTGAAAGTACATGGGTAGCCAGAATCATGCAATTATTTGGACAGGAAAAATATAATTGTGAAAAAATAAATGGCAAAACCAGTAGGTCCTTAAAAAAGCCATGGTTTCAACATTTTATTAACACATACAATGTCTCTATGTATGCTCCTTTATTACATGTCAAAAATGTGAATTTACTTTCAACGACTATGTAATTTCTACTTTTGATACAATACACATTTATATGTATGAGTTTATAGTGGTAAGACCAAAGACTGCTTTGTGCGCTGTAATTTTATTGTATTGTATCTATGTATGCTGTACACGCTGATAACCTCTGGCATCAGTCACTCTGTTTCATCTACCACAAAAGTAAGCTGGTTGTTTGTCTGTCTTGACTTTTCCTGAAATCCTCCCAAATATATGTACGGTTAGATAATTAGCAACACATGCTTCAATGGTTAGCCCACGTACTCAAATGTGATCGAATGGGGTCAACTCTATAATAAATTACAGAATATTCATTGCACTTGTTTTTTTTCTTGCTCCCTTTTTGGTGGTGCAATTGCAGTTCTACCAACTTGTAATGATACGCTTTGTTTACATTTATTGCTGAAAATGGTTCTGTATTTACAGCGCATTCGGAAAGTATTCAGACCATTTGACTTTTTCCAAATGTTAAGTTACAGTCTTATTCTAAAATGGATGAACTAGTTTGTTTCCCTCAATACCTCATAATGACAAAGCAAAAACTGTTTTTTAGAAGTTTTAGCAAAAAATTTAAAATCGCATTTAAATACGTATTCAGTCCCCCAACTCAGTACTTTGTTGAAGCACCTTTGTCAGTGATTACAGCCTTGAGTCTTCTTGGGACACAAGCTTAGCACACCTGTATTTGGGGAGGTTCTGCCATTCTTTGCAGATCCTCTCAAGCTCAGGTTGGACGGGGAGCATCTCTGCTTTCAGGTCTCCAGAGATGTTCGATCTGGTTCAAGTCTGGACTCTGGCTGGGCCACTCAAGTACATTGAGACTTTGAGACCACTCCTGTGTTTTCTTGGCTGTGTGCTTAGGGTTGTTGTCCTGTTGGAAAGTAAACTGTCAACCTAGTCTGAGGTTCTGAGCTCTCTGGAGCAGGTTTTCATCAAGGATCTTTCCCTCCAACCTGACTAGTCTCCCAATCCCTAAAATAAAACGTCCCCGCAGCATGATGCTGTCACCACTATGCTTCACCGTAGGGATGGTGCCAGGTTTCCTCCAGATGTGATGCTTGGCATTTAGGCCAAAGAGTTTAATCTTTGTTTCATCAGACCAGAGAATCTTGATTCTCATGGTCAGTCTTTTGGCAAACCCCAACCAGGCTGTCATGTGCCTTTTACTGAGGAGTGGCATCTATCTGGCAACGCTACCATAAAGGCCTGAATGGTGGAGTGCTGCAGCGATGGTTGTACTTCTGGAAGGTTCTCCCATGTCCACAGAAGAAGCTCTGTCAGTGACCATCAGGTTCTTCCTCCCTGCCCAAGGCCCTTCACCCCCAATTGCTCAGTTTGGCCAGCTCTAGGAAGAGTCACGGTGACTCCAAACTGCTTCCATTTAAGAATGGAGGCCACTGTGTTCTTAAGGACCTTCCATGCTGCAGAATTTGTTTGATACCCTTCCCCAGATCTGTGCCTCAACACCATCCTGTCTCAAGAGCTCTATAGACAATTCCTTAGACCTAATGGCTTGGTTTTTACTCTGACAATTGTGGGACCTTATATAGACAGGTGTGTGCCTTTCCAAATCATGTCCATTCAATTGGATTTTACCACAGGTGGACTCCAATCAAGTTGTAGAAACATTGAGGATGCACCTGAACTCAATTTGAAGTCTCATAACAAAGGGTCTGAATACTTTTGTAAATAAGGTATGTTTTTTTTTAAAGAAATTTGCTAAAAAAAAAAGTTTAGCTTTGTCATTATGGGGTGTGTGTAGATTAATGAGGGGGTAAAAAGTATTTAATCCATTTTAGTATAAGGCTGTAACGTAACAAAATGTAGAAAAAGTCAAGGGGTCTGAATCTTTCCCAAATGCACATTCCAGGAACAATGCAGCAATTCTGAATTTATTTAATCTACAAAAAAAATAAAAGTACACAGCTATGATCTAATAGATTGGCACCCTTGCACTTTACAATGGAGTGAAATGGAGCAGAATGTTCTGTTTTCAAAACGTACTGAATAGCTTTGTACCCTGTAAGCACATGTAACTAACTTACCACAGGTGAAAAATCACACCGTAAACAAGAATCTTCTTCCTTCAACCAAATTAATTGGAATTCTGAATTATTTTGTCCACGCCATTTTGACTTTGTAGTGAACCAGCTTAATTTCAGATTTTTTTTTTTTATCCTGCGCAGTTCTTAAATGCATGGGTGAACAAAAAGTTTAAATGTCAACTTATTGAAGAAATCAAAGTGAATTGTGCAAGGGTGCCAATATATTACAACAACTGTACTTAGCAATGTGTTGAAGACAAACATATTTCAAACATGACTCTTTCCACCTATATGACTCAACAGTTTAGAACTTTCAAATGATACCACAGTACACCATGTCTACCTGTAAACAAATCACTTGCATTTGAGGGAAATAGGGTAAAAAGTGCCAAGATACTTTCAATAAAATGTAAAAAGATCTCACATTTATATGCCTTGTATGCATAGACTGGTATCAAGCATCACAACAACCCATGTATATTAGAATAAACCTCACCTATAGATTATGTGCTATATCTTGCAATAATATTTTCGCAAACAAAAATCCTGAAAAACATTGATTTAGTTCATTAGGACCATGTTTATATTCCATTGACAAATATCCAGTGATAATGGTCAACTAGTGGTCAGCCATCAATGCTTTACATTGGAGTCACCCAGTGAACACTCGTAAGACGCTTCTCCATCCAATGGCCTAGCCCCTCAAAAAGGGCTTCCGGTGTCCCGGAGGGCCTCTTGGGCCCCCTTTAGGGTCTCCCTCTTCACACACTTCCAGTAATTTGTGATGCCACGCTGGGGCTGCACCTGGGGAAATACAGACATCACATAATAAACGTTAAAGGTAAAATATGCAAATATCGCTCTGCTACAATTCTAATAGTTTGCCAACAAAACAAGCAGTCATTGTTTAGATAATTAATTGTACCATCTAAAATAACTGAAGTATCTTTTCCATAACCAAAAATATTGTATTTTCCGCTGTTTGAAGCTAGTATACAAAACCGAAAGTAAAAGACAAAAAAAATCAATTTAATGGGTAGCATAGAAATAGTACACATAAAACAGATCTACCGCTTCTTAGACTTGCTTTCAATGAGAATGACATGTCTGAATTTGGTCGGGTCGCCCAAAAAGTTACATATTTCAGCTTTAATAAACTTCCCAGAGTGGCTGCATGACCTGATCACCAGGGCCCTATCCTATCAGATACGATTAAAAGCATAAAAATAGAACGGGAGTCCCCATTCAAGACTGATTTGTCCGTTCTATTAATTATATTTCTATGCATTTAATCCTATCCAATAGGCAAAATCTAGATAACTTTTGACAAACTGAGCCCAGGACTAAACAACTTTACTGCACGTGTTATTTTTTACACAATGTCTGCTGCTCCCTCCCTCCCCTTTTCTAATTCTCACTTACCTCCGGGATGAACATAATAAAATTTGGACGACATGATCAACATCCAAATAGTGATTTAATATTCCTTTCTCAGGTGGGGAGTTACAAGCAGCTATTAACTCCCCACCCCCCCCTGTAATTTAGGGTAGGCCTCCGATATGACAGCATATCTAGGATGATCACATCATTGCACAAAGCTTTTTAGTCTGTACTAGGCCCAAATAGATTACATCAATTGATGGGGGAGTTAACAGACAGCATAAAACCCCACCCATGCGTTCTAAAATAATACATGCAGGAAATATTCAAAAGCACAGGTGAAATAAATATAAAATATATTATTTTAGTTCAGAAAGGTGAGGCAGATTGTAAACCATGTTGCTGATAAGACTGGGGTTTTCATAAAGGTGAGTAGCCTAAAGTGAGGAACGTGAAGGGATGGGGAGGGAGCAGCAGCTGCATCAGGTTTTTCGGAATGTTTTTTTGTGCGTAAAGTAACATCGCAAATCGATCAGGTCATACAGCCTCAGCCTAAACTTGATTTGTACAGCACAATTCATACAGAGACCGCAACTCACATCACAATGATTATTAACGTCAATTGGAGACTTGCATGAAAGTTAGAGTTAAGCGTGGATCTCAAGAACAAATAACGCCATAAAGGACTGCTTCAACTGATAGATAAATGCCCCCTGTACCTTCAAGCCGCGCAGTACTCTGTCTTCCATCACTCCGATAAACTCCTTGTGGCTCAGACAGTTATCGCCGTCCAGGTCAAAGATCTTGAACACAGTGTCCAGCACGTTCTCAGAGAGGTCGTGCCCTGTGGCAATCTTCACAGCTCGCCTAAATTGGACTGCAGAGAATGCAAGGGAAATAAACTATCAGGATAATGTACTTGGCTAACAGGGCAATCAGCAGTTGCTACGTCTATTATTGGACAAAAAAAATAATTATGATACATATCCATGGAAAAATAGAACTTAGAAATGTCTCATGAACTGAGTTCAACTGTCGTACCCCAACAGAACCCAAAATAAGCTTGTTTTACGCCAATGTTTGTAATCAAAGTAAATGTAAATAAACACTATATAGCCTCAATACATGGTTAAAATGTTGATATCATGGATGGTCAGTCCTTCTGGATATACATTTGAGAGTGGTTACATTTCTCCAGCACCTTCCCTCAGCTTTTCACCAAAACAGGGGCAGGGAGTGCGCTTTGTTACTGTTTCAACTGCTGAATGCTGCTTTAAAGTGATTTGACTGTGTAGAATCAGAATATTTCAAACAAAATGTCCTTCCTACAAAAAACTATGTAGAGATAAGAAAATTACCCATTCCGATAGGTCGGTTGGCTTCACTTATCATTTTCACAGAGAAGGCAAAGTCCTCCAGGTTGTTGGTGAAGAGGCAGAACGCTTTGAACTCGTCAAATGTGATGCTCTACAAGAGAAGAGGGACAAATGTCCAAGTCGTACATTGATCAGTAACCCCTTGAGAGTCCCCCAAAATGTGTTATATTTCACTTCTTAGACCTGAAGGTACATTGACATTACTGCATATTATCCCTATCCGAATGTTTTGAAATTTCATCCTTCAATAAAAAGTGACCCCCATATCTGAATTTGTTGAATTGGGGAAAACATTTGGGTAGTAATTGGCAACCTCGCTTTCACCTATTACAACCCTTACTGATCTGTGATGATCTCAAGGAAACGAGGAAAGGAAGGTGGATTACTTTCCTTTTTACCTGGCCCGCAGGGATCCTCTTCCTCATGTTCTCCCAGTAGGCCTCGTTGGCTTCCTCGTTGGTGTAGTGCAGCAGCCACTCTGCAAAGTCCTCCCGCCGCATGGTGTCCATACCTTTGGAGAACTGCAGGAACTCCATCTCCTGCACCTCTGCCTGCAGGTCCTCCATGAACCTAGAAATCCAGAGTAAAGACACTGAACATGACTAGGTCGGTTCTGGGCCTGTATTCAAAAAGTGTCTAAGAGTAGGAGTGCTGATCTAGGATCAAGTTCCCTCTGTCCATGTAACCATATGAATTATGATCTAACAGGCAACAATGATCCTACATCAACACTCCTACTCTGAAGTCTATCCATAGTGTCTATATGAAGTATCGAAAACATGATTTTTACTAGGATTAGGTATACCTACAAGGAAAAGGTTGGGAGTAGCTATACCGTTTAACACCAATGATACTACATTGTAACCCACAGATATTTTACCTGCAAAATCCCTTGTACTGAAGCTTGTTTTCACCATTCCTGCCAAAGAAGAAGGCCTGCAGTGTAGTGTTCACATCATCCCCCTCTGCGACTGGTTTCTGTTTAGATGACATCAAGTTTCAACACTTCCTGCCTTTGTTATTACTGCAAGCCCCATCACTCTTGAAATACGAGTAAACAATCATTTTTTCTAGCCCGTATACATTATCATATAATGACAGTTGGCCAGCCTTAGTGCTTTCAATAGGCATTTCCCCAAAGGCCATTCAATGTCATCTATAGAAAGTATTCTAAAAAAGTGTTTCCAAAAGTCACATGAGAATTCCGCCTTAAAAATAAAAGTTCAGTGTTGACTTACCACGTCTGTGATACCTTCCTTAGGCACTGTCTCTTTTCTTTTCCCAATGATTTTCTTGAGCTTCATCATAAAACAAAGCAGCAACAATGATTCTTTGCATTATAATAATGCAGATAAAACAGAAGATTAAGCTAAAAACATGTACTACTTGTGAGAGCATTTCTTAGCTAGCTTACATGTTCTCAGAATGCGGGAAACTACTAATTCAGTTAAATTCACTAATAACACATACATACCTCTTACTCATCTGAATAATCCAAGAAATGTCAGCAATAACAGAACATTTCATTAGTCAAAAGGTTATCAACTACCCACAATGCCTCACTCTAATATTAAAACTGGAAACAGTATGAAACAGCAAACAGTGAGGGCTTGAGATTGACTACAAAGCAGTTGGACCACACAGAATCAGTAATCTACCAATCACCTTGCAGCCCAATTACTAATTATTATGTGATCAAGATTAGTGATCCTTTGCCTTGCTTTGCTCACACGGATCCCCTCAAACACTGAATTATTATCCATGCTGCTCCGCTCTACTTTGTCAGGTGTGGAACTCATCTTCTAAACCAAACGATAATCTAATTGGAGGTGCATAACACCTTTTAGACAGTGCAGTGGGTTTTAGGAACACAACAGTGGTCTGACTCTAACCCTTGTGGTTTCCAGTGTTGCCAATTTTCACAACAGCCTCAGTTCTAAATTAGGGAATCAACTTTTCACTGGTTTTGTACAAAATTGTATAGTCACAGGCATTTTTGTAGCCATGTATGCATACTGTATTGTGCTAAAGCCAACTAACAGATACAGTATGTTTACAAGCTAGTTTCTGTGCCTTGTAAAATGTGATACCTCAGACTGAGAATGAAGAGGCCAATGTTTTGACAGAAGGAACCAATTGAGGTGGGAGAAACTAGTTCAGAGGAACAAACATGTGGCACAGACTTAAGGTACTGGCCATAGAGTACCTCTGCGTTAGCATCAAGTGTTCATAGTACTCATTCATTGTAGGAGCGTGTGTCAAAACCTCCAATTACGTCATGTCCATTAAAGGGGCGGCAATATTTTGCAGTGTGGATAGTTTATACAGTGGGGCAAAAAAGTATTTAGTCAGCCACCAATTGTGCAAGTTCTCCCCTTTAAAAAGATGAGAGAGGCCTGTAATTTTCATCATAGGTACACTTCAACTATGACAGACAGAATGAGAAGAAAAAAAATCCAGAAAATCACATTGTAGGATTTTTAATGAATTTATTTGCAAATTATGGTGGAAAATAAATATTTGGTCACCTACAAACAAGCAAGATTTCTGGCTGTCACAGACCTGTAACTTCTTCTTTAAGAGGCTCCTCTGTTCTCCACTCGTTAACTGTATTAATGGCACCTGTTTGAACTTGTTATCAGTATAAAAGACACCTGTCCACAACCTAAAACAGCCACACTCCAAACTCCACTATGGCCAAGACCAAAGAGCTGTCAAAGGACACCAGAAACAAAATTGTAGACCTGCACCAGGCTGGGAAGACTGAATCTGCAATAGGTAAGCAGCTTGGTTTGAAGAAATCAACTGTGGGAGCAATTATTAGGAAATGGAAGACATACAAGACCACTGATAATCTCCCTCGATCTGGGGCTCCACGCAAGATCTCACCCCGTGGGGTCAAAATGATCATAAGAACGGTGAGCAAAAATCCCAGAACCACACAGGGGGACCTAGTGAATGACCTGCAGAGAGCTGGGACCAAAGTAACAAAGCCTACCATCAGTAACACACTACGCTGCCAGGGACTCAAATCCTGCAGTGCTAGACGTGTCCCCCTGCTTAGGCCAGTACATGTCCAGGCCCGTCTGAAGTTTGCTAGAGAGCATTTGGATGATCCAGAAGAAGATTGGGAGAATTTCATCTGACCATATGACACCAAAATATAACTTTTTGGTAAAAACTCACCGTTTGGAAGACAAAGAATGCTGAGTTGCATCCCAAGAACACCATACATACTGTGAAGCATGGGGGTGGAAACATGCTTTGGGGCTGTTTTTCTGCAAAGGGACCAGGACGACAGAGCCGTGTAAAGGAAAGAATGAATGGGGCCATGTATCATGAGATTTTGAGTGAAAACCTCCTTCCATCAGCAAGGGCTTGAAGATGAAACGTGGCTGGGTCTTTCAGCATGACAATGATCCCAAACACACCGCCCGGGCAATGAAGGAGTGGCTTCGTAAGAAGCATTTCAAGGTCCTGGAGTGGCCTAGCCAGTCTCCAGATCTCAACCCCATAGAAAATATTTGGAGGGAGTTGAAAGTCCGTGTTGCCCAGCAACAGCCCCAAAACATCACTGCTCTAAAGGAGATCTGCATGGAGGAATGGGCCAAAATACCAGCAACAGTGTGTGAAAACCTTGTGAAGACTTACAGAAAACGTTTGACCTCTGTCATTGCCAACAAAGGGTATATAACAAAGTATTGAGATAAACTTTTGTTATTGACCAAATACTTATTTTCCACCATAATTTGCAAATAAATTCATTAAAAATCCTACAATGTGATTTTCTGGATTTTTTTTCTTATTTTGTCTGTCATAGTTGAAGTGTACCTATGATGAAAATTACAGGCCTCTCTCATATTTTTAAGTGGGAGAACTTGCACAAATGGTGGCTGACTAAATACTTTTTTGCCCCACTGTATTGATATACAATACATGACACTGAATACAGAATACAATTCAATCAATTCCTTGAGAAGCATAAAATAAAACATTTAAAAGGGGCAATCTGCGATTGCTACATCCATTTTTAAAATGTAAAATTAATGATAAGCTTATATATAATATAAGTTTGAGTTACTCCATTGTTTATAAACAATGCAATTGTAAAATAACACTATAGCTTAAAAACATAGTTAAAACTATTATTTTGATCTCATGGATGGTTAATTCTTGCATCCATAGTCCTGTCTATGAAAGTGAGAGTGGTTACATTTCTCTAGTCCCACCCCAAAGCAGTTTACCTAAAACTGTGGAGTGGTACCCGTTTGCTGTTGTTTCAACTGCAGATTGGCCCTTTAAGGAACATTTTATAATATAGATTATAAAACATACCTTGAGAAACTCCTTTCTGTCCACATGCTCATTGCCATCAATATCAAGCATTTTGAAAGCTATATGAAATCCTGTGTGTGGCTCTGAAATAACAATGCATTTTCTGTTAGAAATTAACGTCACTAGGTGCTGCTTGGACAGAACAAAGCAGCGACAAGATGAGCGGTTAGTTTTCGATTGCTGTCCACGCCACAAGGTTAACAGCAGGGTCTCCTGAAATAATGATTCAAGCACAACATTGTTGGTGACTGGGCAACATTGAATGAGGAAGCTAAGTCGCCAAAACACTACCACATGGGCAGTGTGTTCAGTAAGTACGAAAACAGCAATAAAAAACTGTCAATGGAAAATTTGTGTTCTATTGGACCGTTTGAAGACATCCTTTTTTGTTTTGTGCCAACTGAACACCACCCAGGTTCAGTCAATGTGTTACAGTAAAAGGCTACACAATGTACGATCCTAAACAGGATAGATACCATAATCTAACGTACAATGTCAATAAATGAAGTTAATGTGCAGACAACTGCAGGTCCTGAGAATATCATGGGCAACGGACACTCGGCAATCCATAAGGAGCCAGCTCCTGTACAAAAATATTGCGACAATTATGGTTGTGCTGGTCCGCCAAGGCATGGTTGTGCCGTGCGTGCAGAAAAATATATGAGCGCTCACTAATGTGGCACTGCCTGGTCACGTCTTTAAGCTACAGCTGCACTAAACCAGGGTCCTGTTCATTAGGCAAAACTCAACAGAAGAAAGTGTTCCAAAACAGAGTGAAACAAGGTGGTACTATATGTACTTGTGTAACAGTTTTGCTTCAGTCCCTCTCCTTGCCCCAACCTGGGCTCGAATCAGGGACCCTCTGAACACGTCGACAACTGTCACCCATATGTTGTCTCCACTATATGTACTGAAATGCACCTGATAGATGCACACACACTACATGTTAATGCATGTAAATTATGAAGGAATGGAGTAAAAACAAAATAGAACTATTGTAAAATACTGTGTCCATAATATGTATAAGCTGGAAGTAAAGGGCTAAGCGTTGTTGTTCACTAGCTCACTCCAATCAGGAGAGGTAGGGTTAGAAAGTAAGAAAGAAAAAAGATAAGTACCAGTCAAAAGTTTGGACACACCTACTCAGTCAAGGGTTTTCTATATTTTGAAGGAGTTCCCACATATGCTGAGCACTGCTTTTCCTTCACTCTGTGGTCCAACTCATCCCAAACCATCTCAAATTGGTTTGAGGTCGGGTGATTGTGGAAGCCAGGTCATCTGATGCAGCACAAATAGCCCTAACACAGCCTGGAGGTGTGTTGGGTCATTGCCCGATTGAAAAACAAATGATCATCCCACTAAGCACAAACCAGATGGGATGGAGTATCGCTGCAGAATGCTGTGGTAGCCATGCTGGTTAAGTGTGCCTTGAATTCTAAATAAATCACAGTGTCACCAGCAAAGCCTCGACACACCTCCACGCTTCATGGGGGGAAGCACAAATGCGGAAATCATCCATTCACCTACTCTTCGTCTCACAAAGACATGGAGGTTGGAAACAAAAATCTCAAATTTGGAATTTGGACAAAAGGACAGACTTCCACTGGTCAAATGTCCATTGCTCGTGTTTCTTTACCCAAGCAAGTCTCTTCTTCTTATTGGTGTCCTTTAGTAGTTTCTTTGCAGCAAATTAACCATGAAGGCCTGATTCATGCAGTCTCCTCTGAACAGTATCCTCTGAACAGTTGATGTTGAGATGTGTATGTTACTTAAACGCTGTGAAGCATTTACTTGGGCTGCAATTCGAGGTGCAGTTAATTAGTTATCTTATCCTCTGCAGCAGAGGTACCTCTGGGTCTTCCTTTCCTGTGGTGGTCATGAGACCAGTTTCATCATAGCGCTTGGTAGTTTTTGCGACTGCACTTGAAGAAACTTTCAAAGTTCTTGAAATTTTCCAGATTGACTGACCTTCATGTCTTAAAGTAACGGACTGTCGTTTATCTTTGCTTATTTGTGTTTCTTGCCATAATATGGACTTGGTCTTTTACCAAATAGGGATGTCTTCTGTATTCCACCCCTACCTTGTCACAACACAACTGATTGGCTCAAACGCATTATGAAAGAATTTCCACAAATTAACTTTTAACATGGCACACCTGTTAATTATAATGCATTCCAGGTGAATACCTCATGAAGCTGGTTGAGAGAATGCCAAGAGTGTGCAAAGCTGTCATCAAAGCAAAGGGTGGCTACTTTGAAGAATCTCAAAAAATATATATTTTATAACACTTTTTTGGTTACTATATGATTCCAGGTGTTTCATAGTTTTGATGTCTTCACTATTATTCTAAAATGATCTCTCTCTCGCTCTCCCTCTCAAGAAAAGCAAAAAGAATTTGTCCATTAAAATAACATCAAATTGATCAGAAATACAGTGCAGACATTGTCAACTAGTCTAAAGGCCAGTTTTATTGCTTCTTTAAATCAGAACAGTTTTCAGCTGTGCTAACATAATTGCAAAAGGCTTTTCTAATGATCAATTAGCCTTTTAAAATGATAGACTTGGATTAGCTAACACAACGTGCCATTGGAACACAGGAGTGATGGTTTCTGATAAATGGGCCTCTGTACGCCTATGTAGATATTCCATAAAAAATAATACATCTGCCGTTTCCAGCTACAATAGTAATTTACAACATTAACAATGTCTACACTGTATTTCTGATCAATTTGATGTTATTTTAAATTGACAAAAAAAAATGGCTTTTCAAACAAACAAAAACAAGGACATGGACTCATAATCCACACAACCCAGATGAAGTAAAATGTGTTGTGTAAGAATTAGAGGATGCCGGTTGCAAATGCATGTCATTGAAAGGGAGGGCTGTTTCCACTGTATGTCATTCTGGGTCTATAACTTACTGGTCAGAATAGTCAACAGGAACAGGTACTCTGTGTAGGATATCAGACCTGCAAGACAAAACATGCCTTCTCCATCACACAAACATTTCAGTGAGTGTTCATTTATCCTGTTTAGATTGACACTCCCACATAGTGATCAAATACATATGTCCTGCCTGAAGTATAACTATCCCGCATCTTTTTACATTGATGAAGCACATAGCACCAGTGAGGCTGTTTGACCATGGCATGAAAACGTACCATCGTCTCCGAAGTGTCTGAACAGACTGTTACCTGCCTGGACCCGTGAGGCAGCATCCAGCATCTTATCCACCTCCTGCAAGTAACATATATTATACAAGGAGAAACAACCAATAGTATTCTCTTGCTGTAAAGCTCATGTTGATGGCATTGCACGATAGGACTAAAATCCAAAACCCGTTCTGACAATGAGTTAACCCGATCACAACACTCACCTTTTTGGTTAGAGCCTTCTTTGGTAATTTACCTAATGGCAAATGAAAGGAAAATTATGTAAAGTGCAGTTCTTGCCTGTAACAAAATTGAATACACTTACAGAGGGTGCTTATGTAGCCATATACCAATCAATTCAATACATTACATCATGAAGTATTCCCTTTTCTACCAGCTAGGCCATTTTACAACATGGACACTATCATTTGATACAACTGTACTTACGGTCGACATTCTCCAACATGATTGAGAAGAGGAAATCCCTTGGTGTCATGTAGAGTTCCTTATTGTACGTCATGGAAGCAAACTGGTTGAAGCACATCCGTCTGGCAGACAGCTGGAACACTGGAAGCAACTATAATATGGAAAGAAGCATTAGCACTAAAAGAAAGACAAGGTCTAAAATACAAGGGCAGTGCAAAGCTGAAAATTGGATAAGGTAATGACTATAGAAGAATTGTCAGTACTCCTGACCAACTATTGTGGCACATAGCATGAATGTCTGTTATTTGTCTAACAGCAACTAGTTAATACATTTCACTTGCTTCAGCTATCAATTTATCAAGGCTACTGATTGCACAATTTCCCCATAGATAGAAAATATAGGTCTAACAACTGGATTGAATAGTTTATTGTGCACTGCTCGGTGTGGTGATGTAAGGGATGCCGATTTAGTAAGAACTGTCTACCTACTATGTATATACAGTGGGGTCCCAAATTATTGACACCCTTGATAAAGATGAGCAAAAATTACTGTATAAAATAAATCATTCAAGTACTGAGCTATATTGTATGCTCCCAAAAAATTGGGAAATTATATTATTTTATACTAATAAAACTGCTCAGAGAAAAAGTAATACTTTTATTCCCTAAAAAAGGTAGGGGTCAGCGTCAACGAGCAGCGACGTCATCTGGTCATCCAAAAACAAGGAAGACATTGGATGAATATAAAGAAGTGATGAAAAAAATAATAAATAATAATAATAATAATCCACCTCAGCAACAATGATTTGAATAATTCAATGCATGTTTTGTGCACAAAGTTGATGACTAAAGTGTCTTATTAGGAATTTTCAAATCTGATTTCTGTAGTGACCGTCTATGGAAATTGTGTTTCTGGGCCGGGCGTCAGTTAAACTGCAGTACCGAATCAAAACTGTAGGAGCAGTCAAACCAGTGCTTCTAGACCAGAACGAACCCTGGCCCCTTGGCGTGTACAGAGTTGGTGATAGCTAACTTACAGAAGTCAAGAGAGGACATATGAATAAAATAAATCCCTCGTTATGTCGAGATCACAACTTATTTATCTCATGATCACTACATAAATTGTGATCACGAGAACATTTTGTCGAGATGAGATAAATCCAAAGTACCACGTATTATCCATTCATTTGTCCAGATGCACGAGAACCACCTCATCAAGGAACCCTGTGGCTGCTTTGATTGCAATGCGCTCACTCACAAGATTCGGCAAGTTAGTGGCATTGTTGCTCGCATGCGATTGGCTGTGGTCTTTTGGGTGGGGCACAGCCTAGGAGAAAAAGAGCTGGCTTACAGGCATCGTAAAGTGCTTAAATGCCCCACAAGCTCTTAGCTCAAGGTAAGAGGCAATTTGGCTTCCTAACATTCTAACTTATAAACTGATACTGAGCTCCAAAACACAAATGGAAGCATGATGTTAGCATGGAATGTACCACCCCTTAGTTTTTTTTTTTATTGATTGCTACACTATGCGCTGATCCATCATGGGCTCTGCCGCCTCAGCCATACTTTTAATCTATCGTCAATATGTCCACTCCTATATATAGAGCTTATCGTGATCTCAACAAAACAACTTTTGTTATGTCATGATCATGAAATAAATCAATTGTGATCAACATGAGATAAATGTTGTATTTATATGTCCTCTCTGGACTTTCATACTAAATAGCTAGTCTCCCTCAGCATAAGGGTTGGCTAAATCGGAGTTATTTAACAGTGTATTTAGTGAATGGGCAAGCCAACATGCTGACTAGATCATGCATTCGCGCATGTTGATTTTGTCCATCCGCACCAGACACGATCAGGACACGTAGGTTGAAATATCAAAACTAACTCTGAAGCAACTATATTACAATTATGTTAATCATTTGGGGACAAGTCGAAAAGCATTAAACATTAATGGGAATTTAACTAGCTAGCTTGCTGTTAGCTAATTTGTCCTGCGATATAAACATTGGGTTGTTATTTTTAATTAATCCACAGATAAAAGGGTAAACCGAGTTTGTTTCTAGTTATATTTCCTCCTTCAGGCTTCTTCTTCTTTGGAATTTATATGGCGGTTGGCAACCAACTTTAAGGTGCATTACCACCACCAACTGGGCTGGAGTGTGGACCTTAGTTCATCTTTCAATCACCCACATGGGAATATGTTCCTAAAAACCAATGAGGAGATGGGAGAGGCAGGACTTGCAGCTCGTCAAGCGTCACAAATAGAACCAAGTTATATCTTAGCGCCTGGCTACGCAGACGCTCGTTGACACGCGCAAGCTGTTTGGATGCAATGATCGAATAACATGTATGTTTACATTCATTTTGTAACGCGAGCGGTGTGGTCACCATGTAAGGATGTTGATCACAGGAAGTTGGTGGCACCTTAATTGGGGAGGATGGGCTCGTGGTAATGGCTAGAGCGGAATGGTATCAAATTCATTATTTCTATGTGTTTGATGCCATTCTATTCACTCCATCTCAGCCATTATTATGACCCGTCCTTCCTTCAGCAGCCTCAACTGATGTTGATATAAGTCACGATAACAGGAAAAGTGTTTATTTCCAGTGAGTGCATTTGATTGGTTTTGTTTCTGTAGCTAGCTTGGCTGGCTGGCTGGCTAGCTAGCTAGCTAGCTGAGACCAAAGAGATAAGAAACTTTTTCTGACTGAAGCACACATCTTCTGACAGTGACACAGTGCCCTCCTGTGGACTGAAGCTGAACTGTACTACAACCTTTAACCTTGTTAAAAATGAGCAATTTAGTGGTAGAACTGACTAAATGAAATGAATCAGGTGTCTTATAACCCATTCTCTACTTGGCTCATGTCTGTTAGCCTATAAAGGGATAACAGACAATAGGCTATGTAACTTTCAGCTAAGCCCCCAATGTCTTAAGAGGTGTCGCAATTTCATTTTTTTACCCCAAAAGTAGTGGGAAGGAATGGTGGGGTGTGTTGGGGATAGTGGTATATATAAGCAATAAGTCCTGAGGGGGGTGGTATAGGACCAATCTACTACAGCTAAGGGCCGTGGTATATTGGCAATATATCATAGTAGCCTTATTGCTATTATAAACTGGTTACCAACTTAACTAGAGCAGTAAAAATACTTGTGGTATACGGTCTGATATACCATGGCTGTCAGCCAATCAGCATTCCGGGCTCGAATGCTGATTGGGGCTAGTTCGCTAGCTAGCTTGTCGTTCAGTAGCATTTTGGACAGATTGCTCACGTTTGAGGTGAAGGGAGTACAGGGCTTAGCATATCTCTCTCGGCTAAAACGAGGTTGTCTTGGAAAAGTTGAATATTTTCAAAAGGAGTCGGGTAATTGGTTAAGGGAGGAGGATTGGAGGGAAAGAGAGAGGAGGTTGAAAAGACTGAGGGAGGCAGAGTATGGGTTTGAATCTGTTGAAGCTAACAATAACAAGGGAGAGGGTATGTAGAGGACGATTGGTGTCAAGTTCAAACAGAATAAGCCAGATGCCATTTTTGAGTTCTGGAGGTGAAATGGAAGGGGTAGAAGGTGTTGTGAGGAGCTCGGAGCCAGAGCCTTTCATTGCATTGACGGACATGGTTGTGATAAAGATACGATTTTTGAATAGGGTGGTACCAGGCCTTTTGGCTGATCCATGGATGGTTTCAGGTTGGGTGGAAAAGATGGTGGGTGCTGTTGAGTAGGTGAAGGTAACCCGAAGCAGACTTGTGATGTTTGTGTTTTTTCCGATCAGAGGGAGCAGGCACTCCATGCGGCAACTTGAGGAAAGACCAGTATCTTGCTTTGCACTTAGGTACAGGGCACCATTGAAGGGAGTGATTTCTGGGGTAGCATTAAGTGTGGAGGTGGAGCAATTTAAGTTCCCTGGTGTTTGCGACACCTGCCATATGGTGTAAAGTAGAGCCGGTGGGGAGCATGGTGAAACAGAGGTGACAGTCTGTTCTTTTGAGCTTTGATTCAGAGTCTTCACCTGAAAAAGTAATGTTAGGATATACAGTTGAAGTTGGAAGTTTACATATACTTAGGTTGGAGCCACAGTAAAATGAGTCTTCTTTCCGACATAACCTGAAATGCCACTCAGCAAGGAAGATGCCACTGCTCCAAAACCGCCATAAAAAAGCCAGACTACAGTTTGCAACTGCACATGGGGACAAAGATGGTACTTCTTGGAGAAATGTCCTCTGCTCTGATGAAACAAAAATAGAACTGTTTGACCATAATGACCATTGTTATGTTAGGAGGAAAACTGGGGAGGCTTGCAAGGCAAAGAACGGGATGGTGAAGCACAGGGGTGGCAGCATCATGTTGTGGGGATGCTTTGCTGCAGGAGGGACTGGTGCATTTCACAAAATAGATGACATCATGAGGATGGATAATTATGTGGATATATTGAAGCAACATCTCAAGACAAGTTAAAGATTGATCGCAAATGGGTCTTCTAACTGGACAATGACCCCAAGCATTCTTCCAAAGTTGTGGCAAAATGGCTTAAGGACAACAAAGTCAAGGTATTGGAGTGGCCATCACAAAGCCCTGACCTCAATCCTATAGAAAATGTGGGGGCAGAACTGAAAAAGCTTGTGGGAGCTTGGAGGCCGATAAATCTGACTCAGTTACACCAGCTCTGTCAGGAGGAATGGGACAAAATCCACCCATCCTATTGTGGGAAGCTTGTGGAAGGCTCCCTGAAACATTTGACCCAAGTTAAACAACTTAAAGGCAATGCTACCAAATACTAATTGAGTGTATGTAAACTTCTGACCCACAAGGAATGTGATGAAAGAAATAAAAGCTGAAATAAATAACTCTATTATTCTGACATTTCACATTCTTAAAATAAAGTGGTGATCCTAACGGACATAAAACAGGGAATTTTTACTAGTATTAAATGTCAGGAATTGTGAAAAACTGAGTTGAAATGTATTTGGCTAAGGTGTATGTAAACTTCCGACTTCAACTGTAGGAGTGATGCTGTTAAAAGATTTTGTGACGAATACACTAGTGTTATAGGCGTCATGAGCATGTCGCAGCAGTGTGTAGGAGGACATGGGACAGAGGAATGTGTAGTTCCGGTGAAAAAAAGCTGTGTGTGTCAACTGTAGGGGTGCCCACATTGCTGGGGATTGGAGGTGCCCAGTGCGAGAGACAGGTTGAGGTGGCCAGGGTCAGAGTAGTGCAGAAGATGTTGTATGGTGAGGCAGTGATGAAAGGAGGAGGTTAGATCAATGGTGAGGGATTCTGAGAGGATCCCTGTGAATAGTAAATCTGTGCAAGAACAGAGGGAGACCAATGAGTGAAATTTAAGTAAGGTTGTCCTCTAAGCGTTCATAGCAATGTTTATCAACTGTACAGCAGAGATGGAACATAAGTCACAGAAAATAGATGCATTGGCAGTTGCAGAGAAGTACTTGGAGGGAGTAGAGTTGACTTCAGGAGAGTTACAGGGTGTGTTGAGTAGTAGTGTCCTGTCCTCTCAGGTCTTTGGCCTGGAGTAGGATCAGATAGGGTTAAAGTAGTGGAATAAGGTGGTGGGTTTTAATGAGTATAGGGTTAGTTGGTAGTTTTTATTTTTCCCCATTTCCTCTTTTGTATCACAATGTGTAATGGATTTACAGTGGGGCAAAAAAGTATTTAGTCAGCCACCAATTGTGCAAGTTCTCCCACTTAAAAAGGTGAGGCCTGTAATTTTCATTATAGGTACACTTCAACTATGACAGACAAAATGAGAAAAAAATATCCAGAAAATCATATTGTAGGATTTTTAATGAATTTATTTGCAAATTATGGTGGAAAATAAGTATTTGGTCAATAACAAAAGTTTCTCAATACTTTGTTATATACCCTTTGTTGGCAATGACAGAGGTCAAACATTTTCTGTAAGTCTTCACAAGGTTTTCACACACTGTTGCTGGTATTTTGGCCCATTCCTCCATGCAGATCTCCTCTAGAGCAGTGATGTTTTGGGGCTGTTGCTGGGCAACACAGACTTTCAACTCCCTCCAAAGATGTTCTATGGGGTTGAGATCTGGAGACTGGCTAGGCCACTCCAGGACCTTGAAATGCTTCTTATGAAGCCACTCCTTCGTTGCCCGGGCGGTGTGTTTGGGATCATTGTCATGCTGGAAGACCCAGCCATGTTTCATCTTCAATGCCCTTGCTGATGGAAGGAGGTTTTCACTCAAAATCTCACGATACATGGCCCCATTCATTCTTTCCTTTACACGGATCAGTCGTCCTGGTCCCTTTGCAGAAAAACAGCCCCAAAGCATGATGTTTCCACCCCCATGCTTCACAGTAGGTATGGTGTTCTTTTGATGCAACTCAGCATTCTTTGTCCTCCAAACACGACGAGTTGAGTTTTTACCAAAAAGTTATATTTTGGTTTCATCTGACCATATGACATTCTACCAATCTTCTTCTGGATCATCCAAATGCTCCCTAGCAAACTTCAGACGGGCCGGGACATGTACTGGCTTAAGCAGGGGGACACGTCTGGCACGGCAGGATTTGAGTCCCTGGCGGCGTAGTGTGTTACTGATGGTAGGCTTTGTTACTTTGGTCCCAGCTCTCTGCAGGTCATTCACTAGGTTGTGATCATTTTGACCCCACGGGGTGAGATCGGGGTGAGATCTTGCGATCAAGGGAGATTATCAGTGGTCTTGTATGTCTTCCATTTCCGAATAATTGCTCCCATAGTTGATTTCTTCCAACCAAGCTGCTTACTTATTGCAGATTCAGTCTTCCCAGCCTGGTGCAGGTCTACAATTTTGTTCCTGGTGTCCTTTGACAGCTCTTTGGTCTTGGCCATAGTGGAGTTTGGAGTGTGGCTGTTTGAGGTTGTGGACAGGTGTCTTTTATACTGATAACAAGTTCAAACAGGTGCCATTAATACAGGTAACGAAAGGAGGACAGAAGAGCCTCTTAAAGAAGAAGTTACAGGTCTGTGAGAGCCAGAAATCTTGCTTGTTTGTAGGTGACCAAATACTTATTTTCCACAATAATTTGCAAATAAATTCATTAAAAATCCTACAATGTGATTTTCAGGATTTTTTTTCTCATTTTGTCTGTCATAGTTGAAGTGTACCTATGATGAAAATTACAGGCCTCATCTTTTTAAGTGGGAGAACTTGCACAATTGGTGGCTGACTAAATACTTTTTTGTCCCACTGTATACTATATTTCAGTTGGTGGTGGTAATGCAACATATTGGATGCCAACCGCCGGTAAACTCCACCGAATAAGTAGTTGTAGTCTCTAGCTACCTACCATATTTGTACGCAGCCTTAAATAGGCTACTTGCAGGGTTGGGTAGGTTACCCTAAATGTAATCCATTACAGTTACCTGCCCAAAATTGTAATATATTTTGGGTTCTCATGGAGTGTGACAGTTGAACTAAGCTCATGAGGCATTTATAAATTATATTCAACAATCCATGGAGATAGAAAAAAAATAAAAATAAATTATATATATATATATATATATATATATATATATATATATATATATATATATATATATATATATATGTATGTATCCAAATATGGATGTAGCAACTACACATTGTCCTTTTAAGTCTATCAAAAGTGTGCCAGTTTGAGCATTAGGCCTATGGATTTGTTGTATTTATTTATCAGAATTAATTAGATTGAGCAATAAAATACCACTTGTATTCCATAGGCTAGTTTCCGCACTGTCTACTGGCTTCAATTGATCGGCAGTTTAAGCTTCTTGAATTCAACCATTATTGGGTTCAACAGCCATCAACAACAACCTCAATCCGTAAGGCGCAAATAGCTAATGACAGCGCAACAGTATATCAATAAATTATATCCGTATCGCCGTAGGCTACACCACTGCTGCCACCCGTCCATTTATTCGAGTTGGAACATCTTTGGATGCCGACATTAGTCGAACCATTGGAAGACATGGCTTTAACTGTAGCCTGCAAAAGCCTATTCCTGCTATTTTCCCGCGATCCATCAAACACATTTGGTGTGTCATCATTGTGGCCAGACTCGCTCAGGTGGAACAAATTTAAACATGCGCCTTTTTTCAATGCTTATTTGAATGTCATTTAGTAAACAGAGAAGTGTCAAATATTGTTTTTCGCAAACATGCTTTCAGATTTCAAAAATAATCCTTTAAATAATCTAGTTTTTCAAACACTATAGGTAATCTGATTACAATATATATATTTTTAAAGGTAACGGATTACAGTTTTTAAAATGTAATCCCTTACATGTAACAGATTATATGTAATCCGTTACTCCTCAACCCTGACTAACGTTACTTGTTTACTTTAGCCCTATATAGGACTCCGCGAATCGTCCTATGTAGGGCTGTTTACTTGTGCACTGTAATATTCAGTTGTGATCATGGTAGACGAGTGTAGCGAACAAACACTGATTCACCAGGCACTGACAGGTAACTAACTAGCAAGAAAATGTCAAACATCGTGGCTGACTAACTAACTTTAGCTAGCTAACATAGATATCAATCCAGCTAACGTTAGTTACTGCTGCGCCAAATATACGTTACCTTTTCTTCCTCGGCATGAACCGTGAAGGGAAAAAACCTCTTGCTCGGTTCATAGTGATAATATATCAGTCCGCTTCCAACGAGAGACCCCAAAATGCCAGGTCCCAAGGCACAATGCAGCGCTCTGTACGACCAAGGTCTAGTCAAAAAGTTTCTCAAAACTCCAGCAACCCTTCCCCAGCTAGCCATTTTCCATAAACTGCCACACCCACTGGTCAGGTTCCAACATTCTTAATAATTTTCTTCTTCGATGAGGTTTAACGGCGTCTGACATCCAAAATGTTGCATTACCGCCACCTACTAGACTGAATTACAGCTCCCTTATACCTCGCTTGAACATAAAAAAATATAACAATATAAGCAAATACCCTACCCTTCTAACACCACACTTTTTATACAATAAAAATAATACCACCCTACTCGACTATTTAAATATATTTAGACTTTCCTCAGGCCAACAACCTGAAAGGATGGGACATCACCAATTAACACACCCTCTAACTCTTCTGATGTCAAGTCTCTCACATCCAAATACCTCTCTGCAGCAGCCACCACAACCTCAATTTTCTGCAACTTACGTTCCATCCCTGCAGTACAGTTGATAACCATTGCTATAAATGCTAAAAATCCAATACTACTCACAACACTCCTCTCAGGGTCCCTCCCGCTTGACCCATCTTCCTTTACTTTCTTCACTGCATCAACATATGACAACTTCTGCACTACTCTAACCCTGGAAACATCAACCTGCCTCTCTCGTACATTTCTGATCCCCAGCCCCATCGGCACCCCTACAATTAAACTACTTTCCTCAATGCTACACATTCCTTTGTCTCATAGCCTTATGCACACTTCTCACACCTAGGAACCTCCCTCCTACACATGCCCATAAGCTTGACACCTATAACAACGTAACGTATTCTGCACAAAAGCTCGTACAGGATAACTTATATATCCTAACATCACTTTGTTGAGCAAAGACTCAACATCAACACTCAAAAGAACAGACAATGACTCTTCTGTTTCACCACTCTCGCCACCCTGTCTGCGTTACACCAGACGACGAGCATCACAAACACCGGGAATCTTCCCCTTCAGTTGGTCAACTTTTACATTTACTGCTACCCCAGTAATCACTCCTTTCAATGTAGCCCTTTTCTTGAGAGCGAAACAATTCACATTTATTGCCTCCATTCGTTTAAAGCAGAGCACCGTCTCCCTCTGACCAGCAGAAACACAAACAATTATCACAAGACCACTTCTGGTTACCCTCACCGATTCCACAGTACCCAACTCTGTTGTCACCCCCCCTGACACCAAAAATGGATCAGCCAAAAAGCAAGGGTATACTTTTTCCAAAAACGTCACTCCTACTGTCACAGACTAATTTTTGTCCTGACCCTCGGTGCAAGCCTCAGGCTCTGAGTACTTCCCCACACCTACCACCTCCTATACTTCGCCCTCATTCACTTTCATTTCTCCTCCTGTCTTCAGCTCAATCTACTTATACTTTCTGCCATTCTTCTTTAACAAACCATCTCCATTTTTCCCTCAATTTTTAACAAACTAAAGCTCACAGTCTTCCTCTCTCTCTCTCTCTTAGACCTCCTCTGCCTCTCTTTTTCCCTCCATTCCTCCTCCGTATTCCAAGTATACTTCTCCTTATGATAATACTGCACTTCTCTTGGCATACACTACTGGTCAAAAGTTTGGACACACCCACTCATTCAAAGGTTTTTCTTTATTAATGCTATTTTCTACATTGTAGAATAATAGTGAAGACATCCAACCTATGAAATAACACATATGGAATCATGTAGTAACCAAAAAAGTGTTAAATAAATAGCCACCCTTTGCCTTGATGAAACCTTTGCACACTCTTGGCATTCTCTCAACCAGCTTCACCTGGAATGCTTTTCCAACAGTCTGCTGAGCACTTGGTGACTGCTTTTCCTTCACTCTGCGGTCCGACTCATCCTAAAATAGATTTTATTGATGTATTATATTAAGTTAAAATAAAAGTGTTCAGGGCCTCCCGGGTGGCGCCAGCTGTGCCACCAGAGACTCTGGGTTCGCGCCCAGGCTCTGTCGTAACCGGCCGCGACGAGGAGGTCCGTGGGGCGACGCACAATTGGCCTAGCGTCGTCCGGGTTAGGGAGGGTTTGTCCGGTAGGGATATCCTTGTCCCATCGCGCACCAGAGACTCCTGTGGCGGGCCGGGCGCAGTGCGCGCTAACCAAGGTGCACGGTGTTTCCTCCGATACATTGGTGCGGCTGGCTTCCGGGTTGGAAGCAGTGCTGCTTGGTTGGGTTGTGTATCGGAGGACGCATGACTTTCGACCTTTGTCTCTCCCGAGCCCATACGGGAGTTGTAGCGATGAGACAGGATAGTAGCTACTAAAACAATTGGATACCACGAAAAAGGGTGTTAAAAAATAATAAAATAAATAAAAGTGTTCATTGTTAATTCAGTATTGTTGTAATTGTCATTTTTACAAATATATATATATAAAAATCGACCTATTGAAAAATCATAATCGGTCGACCTCTAGTAACTAGTTGTCTTCCATTCCTGAGGCGGTCCTCATGAGAGCCAGTTTCATCATAGCGCTTGATGGTTTTTGTGACTGCACTTGAAGAAACTTTCAAAGTTCTTTACATTTTCCGTATTGACTGACCTTCATGTCTTAAAGCAAGGAGGGGCTGTCATTTCACTTTGCTTATTTGAGCTGTTCTTGCCCTAACATGGACTTGGTCTTTTACCAAATAGGGCCACCTGTATACCACCCCTACCTTGTCGCACACAACTGATTGGCTCAAACGCATTAAGAAAGAAAGAAATTCCACAAATAAACTTTGAACAAGGCACACCTGTTAATTGAAATGCATTCCAGGTGACTACCTCATGAAGCTGGTTGAGAGAAAGCCAAGAGGCTGCAAAGCTGTCATCAAGGCAAAGGGTGGCTATTTAGGGCTACTTAGGTGTTAGATCCCTCAGTTCAAAGGCAGTTAGTCAATGAACTAATCACTGATCATAATCTTGATGTGATTGGCATGACTGAAACAAGACTTAACCCTGATGAATTTACTGTGTTAAATGAGGCCTCACCTCCTGGTTACACTAGTGACCATATCCCCCACGCATCCCGCAAAGGAGGTGTTGCTAACATTTACGATAGCAAATTTCATTTTTTTTTGTCTTTTTAGCTTCTAGTGATGAAATCTATGCAGCCTTCTCAATCACTTTTTATAGCTACTGTTTACAGGCCTCCTGGGCCATATACAGCATTCCTCACTGAGTTCCCTGAATTCCTATCGGACCTTGTAGTTATAGCAGATAATATGAACATTTTTGGTGACTTTAATATTCACATGGAAAAGTCCACAGACCCACTACAAAAGGCTTTCGGAGCCATCATCGACTCAGTGGATTTTGTCCAACATGTCTCCAGACCTACTCACTGCCACAGTCATACTCTGGACCTAGTTTTGTCCCATGGAATAAATGTTGTGGATCTTAATGTTTTTCCTTATTATCCTGGACTATCGGACCACCATTTTATTATGTTTGCAATCGCAACAAATAATCTGCTCAGACCCCAACCAATGAGCAACAAAAGTAGTGCTATAAATTCTCAGACAACCCAAAGATTCATTGATGCCCTTCCAGACTCCCTCTGCCTACCCAAGGACGTCAGAGGACAAAAATCAGTTAACCACCCAACTGAGGATCTCGACTTAACCTTGTGCTATACCCTAGATGCAGTTGCACCCCTAAAAACTAAAAACATTTGTCATAAGAAACTAGCTCCCTGGTATACAGAAAATACCCAAACTCTGAAGCAAGCTTCCAGAAAATTGGAACTTAAGTTAAAGACAAGAAAGACAGTACTGTGCAGTATCAAAGAGCCCTCACTGCTGCTTGATCATCCTATTTCTCCAACTTAATTGAGGACAATCCTAAATTTATTTTTGATAATGTCGCAAAGCTAACTAAAAAGCAACATTCCCCAAGAGAGGATGGCTTTCACTTCAGCAGTAATACATTCCTGAACTTCTTTGAGGAAAATATAATTTTTATTTTACCAGGTAAGTTGACTGAGAACACGTTCTCATTTGCAGCAACAATCTGGGGAATAGTTACAGGGGAGAGGAGGGGGATGAATGAGCCAATTATAAATTGGGGATTATTAGGTGACCGTGATGGTTTGAGGGGCAGATTGGGAATTTAGCCAAGACACCGGGGTTAACACCCCTACTCTTACGATAAGTGCCATGGGATCTTTAATGACCTCAGAGAGTCAGGACACCCGTTTAACATCCCATCTGAAAGACAGCACCCTACACAGGGCAGTGTCCCCAATCACTGCCCTGGGGCATAGGGATATTTTTTATATATATTTTTTATACCAGAGGAGAGAGTGCCTCCTACTGGCCCTCCAACACCTCTTCCAGCAGGATCTGGTCTCCCATCCAGGAACTGACCAGGACCAATCCTGCTTAGCTTCAGAAACAAGCTAGCAGTGGTATGCAGGGTGGTATGCTGCTGGCAATCATGATCATTAGAAAGCAAATTATGGACTCCTCTTTATTCTGCGTATTCCTCCAAAGCTCAGTTGTCCTGAGTCTGCACAACTCTACCAGGACCGAGGAGCAAGGGAGACACTCAAGTGTTTTAGTACTATCTCTCTTGACACAATGATGAAAATAACCATGGCCTCTAAACCTTCAAGCTGCATACTGGACCCTATTCCAACTAAACTACTAAAAGAGCTGCTTCCTGTGCTTGACCCTCCTATGTTGAACATAATAAATGCCTCTCTATCCACCGGATGTGTACCAAACCCACTAAAAGTGGCAGTAATAAAGCCTCTCTTGAAAAATCCAAACTTGACCCAGAAAATATAAAAAACTATCGGCCTATATCGAATCTCCCATTCCTCTCAAAGATTTTAGAAAAAGCTGTTGTGCAGCAACTCACTGCCTTCCTGAAGACAAAACAATGTATACAAAATGCTTCAGTCTGGTTTTAGACCCCATCATAGCACTGAGACTGCACTTGTGAAGGTGTTAAATTATCAAGGCTCTGCATCTGTCCTCGTGCTCCTAGACTTTAGTGCTGCTTTTGATACCATCGATCACCACATTCTTTTGGAAAGATTGGAAACCCAAATTGATCTACACGGACAAGTTCTGGCCTGGTTTAGATCTTATCTGTCGAAAAGATATCAGTTTGTCTCTGTGAATGGTTTGTCCTCTGACAAATCAACTGTAAATTTCGGTGTTCCTCAAGGTTCCGTTTTAGGACCACTATTGCTTTCACTATAGATTTTACCTCTTGGGGATGTCATTTGAAAACATAATGTTAACTTTCACTGCTATGCGGATGACACACAGCTGTACATTTCAATGAAACATGGTGAAGCCCCAAAATTGCCCTCACTAGAAGCCTGTGTTTCAGACATAAGGAAGTGGATGGCTGCAAACTTTCTTCTTTTAAACTCGGACAAAACAAAGATGCTTGTTCTAGGTCCCAAGAAACAAAGAGATCTTCTGTTGAATCTGACAATTAATCTTAATGGTTGTACAGTCGTCTCAAATAAAACTGTGAAGGACCTTGGCGTTACTCTGGACCCTGATCTCTCTTTTGACGAACATATCAACACTGTTTCAAGGACAGCTTATTTCCATTTACGTAACATTGCAAAAATCAGAAATTTTCTGTTCAAAAATTATGCAGAAAAATGTATCCATGCTTTTGTTACTTCTGGGTTAGACTACTGCAATGCTCTACTTTCCGGCTACCCGGATAAAGCACTGAATAAACTTCAGTTAGTGCTAAATACGGCTGCTAGAATCCTGACTAGAACCAACAAAATTGATCATATTACTCCAGTGCTAGCCTCCCTACACTGGCTTCCTGTTAAGGCAAGGGCTGATTTTAAGGTTTTACTGCTAACCTACAAAGCATTACATGGGCTTGCTCCTACCTATCTTTCGGATTTGGTCCTGCATACCTACACGTACGCTACAGTCACAAGAAGCAGGCCTCCTAATTGTCCCTAGAATTTCTAAGCAAACAGCTGGAGGCAGGGCTTTCTCCTATAGAGCTCCATTTTTATGGAATGGTCTGCCTACCCATGTGAGAGAAGCAGACTCGGTCTCAACCTTTAATAACCTCTTTGGGCAGGTGGGCAGTATTTTCACGTGCGGATGAAAAGCGTGCCCAAAGTAAACTGCCTGCTACTCAGGCCCATAAGCTAGGATATGCATATAATTGGTAGATTTAATAAATAAATAATGCCTGTGAGTATAACAGAACTGATATAACAGGCGATAGCCTGAGAAATACCCATCCAGGATTTTTGTTTTTGTTGAGGTAACAGTGTTTTCAATGGGTGTTCTATGTGGATCTAGATTTCTAAGGCACTTGCTTGCAGTTCCTATCGCTTCCACTAGATGTCAACAGTCTTTAGAAATTGGTTGATGTTTTTCCTTTGAGAAATGAAGAAGTAGCCATTTCCTATCTGGGTGGATAGCCAAGTGTACTGTTGTGGTTGGGGCACGCGACCTGAAAGCTCACGCCACTTTGTTTTCGTCCGGTATTGAACACAGTTTATCCCGTCTTAAATTTGATAGATTAGTTACGTAAAAAATACCTAAAGTTGTATTAGGAAAGTTGTTTGAAATGTTTGGAACAAGTTTACAGGTAACTTATTAGATATTTTGTAGTCATGTTGCGTGAGTCGGAACCAGTGTTTTTCTGGATCAAACGTGCCAAATAAATGGACATTTTGGAGATATAAAGACGGAATTTATCGAACAAAAGGACTGTTTGTGATGTTTATGGGACATTTTGGGGTGCCAACAAAAGAAGATATTCAAAGGTAAGGCATGAATTATATCGTTATTTCTGAGTTTTGTGTCACGCCTGACTGGTTGAAATATTAATGTCATGTGTTTGTTTGGTGGGGTGCTATCCTCAGATAATCATATAGTTTGCTTTTGCCGTAAAGCCTTTTTGAAATCTGACACGTTGGCTGGATTAACAACAAGTGTAGCTTTAATTTGGTGTATTGCATGTGTGATTTCATGAAAGTTTAATATTTATAGTAATTCTGCCATTTCACCGGATGTTATCGAGGAGTTCCGCTAGCAGAACGTCTAGCCGTAACAGGTTTTAAGTCTTTATTGAAGACTCATATCTTCAGTAGGTCCTATGATTGAGTGTAGTCTGGCCCAGGAGTGTGAAGGTGAACGGAAAGGCACTGGAGCAATGAACCGCCCTTGCTGTCTCTGCCTGGCTGGTTCCCTTCTCTCCACTGGGATTCTCTGCCTCTATCTTATTACAGGGGCTGAGTGTCTAGCTTCTGGTGCTCTTCCATGCCGTCCCTAGGAGGGGTGCGTCACTTGAGTGGGTTGAGTTACTGACGTGGTCTTCCTGTCTGGGTTGGCACCCCCCCCCCCCCCCTTGGGTGTGCTGTGGCTGAGATCTGTGTGGGCTATACTCGGCCTTGTCTCAGGATGGTAAGTTGATGGTTAAAGATATCCCTCTAGTGGTGTGGGGGCTGTGCCATGGCAAAGTGGGTGGGGTTATATCCTGCCTGTTTGGCCCTCTCCGGGGGTATCATCGGATGGGCCCACAGTGTCTCCTGACCCCTCCTGTCTCAGCCTCCAGTATTTATGCTGCAGTAGTTTATGTGTCGGGGGCTAGGGTCAGTCTGTTATATCTGGAGTATTTCTCCTGTCTTATTCGGTGTCCTGTGTAAATTTAAGTATGCTCTCTCTAATTCTCTCTCTTTCTTTCTCTCTCTCGGAGGACCTGAGCCCTAGGACCATGCCTCAGGAATACCTTGCATGATGACTCCTTGTTGTCCCCAGTCCACCTGGCCGTGCTGCTGCTCCAGTTTCAACTGTTCTGCCTGCGGCTATGGAACCCTGACCTGTTCACTGTGATTACTATTATTTGACCATGCTGGTCATTTATGAACATTTAAACTTCTTGGTCATGTTCTGTTATAATCTTCACCCGGCACAGACAGAAGAGGACTGGCCACCCCTCATAGCCTGGTTCCTCTCTAGGTTTCTTCCTAGGTTTTGGCATAGCCACCGTGCTTCTACACCTGCTTTGCTTGCTGTTTGGGGTTTTAGGCTGGGTTTCTGTACAGCACTTTGATATATCAGCTGATGTAAGAAGATACATAAATACATTTGATTTGATTTTGATTTGATATTTGGTAAAATATTTTGATAAAATATTTGAATTTGTTTAACACTGTTTTGGTTACTACATGATTCAATATGTGTTATTTCATAGGTTTGATGTCTTCACTATTATTCTATAATGTAGAAAATAGTAAAAATAAAAGAAAAACCCTTGAATGAGTAGGTCTTCTAAAACTTTTGAACGGTCTCTTTACAAGGGTGTAACGCTCGTCGTTGGGAGATAGAGAGGAGGACCAAGGTGCAGCGTGGTAAGAATTCATATTCTCTTTTAATGAAAACGAATACTCGAACGAAAACAACAAAACACGAGAAGGAAACGAAAACAGTCCTGAACGGTGAAATACAAACACAGAACAGAAAATAAACACCCACGAACCACAAGGGGAAAAGTATGATTCTCAATCAGAGACAACTAACGACGCCTGCCTCTGATTGAGAACCATACCAGGCCAAACGCAAACACAACATAGAAAACGGAACATAGACCACTCACCCAACTCACGCCCTGATCATACTAAAACAAAGACAAAACAAAGGAACTAAGGTCAGACCGTGACAGTATCCCCCCCCCCCCCCCCCCCCCAAAGGTGCGGACTCCGGCCGCAAAACCTGAACCCATAGGGGAGGGTCTGGGTGGGTGTCTGTCCGCGGTGGCGGCTCTGGCGCGGGATGTGGACCCCACTCCACCATAGTCTTTGTCTGCCTCCTCAACCGCCTCCGTGGCCTCTTTCGCCGCCGACCTCAGACTGGGGACCCTAGCAATGGGTCCCGAATGGACAGGAGATTCCGGCAGCACCGGACAGGCGGGAGACTCCGGCTGGGCCGGAGTGAAGGACGACTCCGGCAGCACCGGAGTGACCGGCGATTCCGGCAGCTCCTGGCTGACGGACGGCTCTTGCAGCTCCTGGCTGACGGACGGCTCTGGCAGCTCCTGGCTGACGGATGGCTCTGGCAGCTCAGGACAGACGGGCGACTCTGGCAGCTCAGGACAGACGGGAGACTCTGGCAGCTCGGGACAGACGGGAGACTCTGGCAGCTCAGGACAGACGGGAGACTCTGGCAGCTCAGGACAGACGGGCGACTCTGGCAGCTCAGGACAGACGGGAGCACCTGTAGGGAGGAGACGGAGAGACAGCCTGGTGCGGGGGGCTGCCACCGGAGGGCTGGTGCCCTGGGTTGTGCTGGCGAACCGGGGACACCATGCGTAGGGCTGGTGCCGTGTACCCCGGCCCGAGGAGACGCACTGGAGACCAGATGCGCTGAGCCAGCTTCATGGCACCTTTCTCGATGCCCAACCAAGCCCGGCCGATACGAGGCGCTGCTATGTACCACACCGGGCTATGCCTGCACACCGGGGACACCGTGCGCCTCACGGCATAGCACGTTGCCTGCCCAGTCCCTCTCTCTCCACGGTAAGCACGGGGACTTGGTGCAGGTCTCCTACCTGACTTCGCCACACTCCCCATGTGCCCCCCCAAGACATTTTTGGGGCTGCCTCTCAGGCTTCCAACCGCGCTGCCGTGCTGCCTCCTCATACCACCGCCGCTCAGCTCTCGCTGCCTCCAGCTCTGCTTTGGGGCGGCGATATTCTCCAGCCTGAGCCCAGGGTCCTTCTCCGTTCAAAATCTTCTCCCATGTCCAGGAGTCCTGAGATTTCGGCCGCTGCTGCTGCTGTTGCTGCCCGTTACCACGCTGCTTGGTCCTTTAGTGGTGGGTGTTTCTGTAACGCTCGTCGTTGGGAGATAGAGAGGAGGACCAAGGTGTAGCGTGGTAGGTGTTCATATTCTCTTTTAATGAAAACGAATACTCGAACGAAAACAACAAAACACGAGAACGAAATGAAAACAGTCCAGAACGGTGAAATACAAACACAGAACAGAAAATAAACACCCACGAAACACAAGTGGAAAAAGGCTACCTAAGTATGATTCTCAAGCAGAGACAACTAATGACACCTGCCTCTGATTGAGAAACAAACCAGGCCAAACGCAAACACAACATAGAAAACGGAACATAGACCACCCACCCAACTCACGCCCTGACCATACTAAAACAAAGACAAATCAAAGGAACTAAGGTCAGAACGTGACAAATGGACGCCATTTAACCGATTGTCACAATCTCCGTACAATCAGCACGAACCCCTCGGGATGTAGTGCTCAACAGTGCATCCCACTTGTAAAGCAGCTGCTTCATCTTGATGTTATTCTTTATCAAAAGATACCCCAAAGCTTTTTCATTTCAAACAAGCGCTCTCTTCTAGCCACCATCGTCGTAGCCAACGTTCTTGTTCTTGTTGTTGTTGTTGTTCTTCTTCTTCTTCTTCTGTGGGTTTTATAGCGGACTACAACCCCAAAAGGTGTATTGCCGCCACCAACTGGACGGGTTGAAAAAAAAAAAGGTACAAAATCTAATCCATACATGATAGGGAAACTAACTTAATCCACCCAAATAAAAATAGTAAATTTGCAAAAACAAAACAAAACTCCCACTTCTCCATATCTCCTTCTCAGGCTCTAGGGCCTGAGAGTACGGCTTGTGACAATATTCCCTGTTCCTCCGCCGACAAATCTTTCACTCCCAGGAAATGCTCCGCCGCATCCACAATAATATATTTTTTCCTGCACCTTCTGGCAATGATCACCATAGCTATAAAGGCCACCTTCTTAAAAATATCAAGGTCCTGCTAGTGAAAGGCAAACCCCTGCAGCATGTAGTGAAGCCTATCCACCAGCATGGACTTTTCAGGAGCACCATTCAAACCCTCAACACTTTAAACAACTGCTGCATATGAAATGCTTTGGACAAGCCTAACTTTGGCCACCTAATTTTCTTTCACCCTTGTCGGGCATTGAAATGACGTGGCTTCATGGTTCCCACCACAATCGCAACATGTCACATTTTCATCACTTTTATAACACGTGATGTTTTCCACAACTTGAATATCTCGGTTTCTCCCGTCTGCAAACACTTGAAATAATGACCAAAAGCTTTACAGTGATCCCACTGCATTGGTCTTGAGATAAATGCTCTGACTTTGTAGTTTATATACCCCAACTGCATTTTAGTAGGGAGAAACTTCAAATCAAAAATCGAAAGAACAGAAAAGCTTGTCACTTCATCATCATTCACCACACGATTCATCCGATGTGCATCAGTCACTCCAGGAATATTTTTCATCTCTTCAACATCGACTTTCAACGTAATGTCAGATATTACCATCTTTAAGGGTGCCCTGTTCCAAAGAGACACACACAACACGTCAAACTTATCAAATCGGTTGAAACGCAGCACACGTTCCTTCTGATCCGCAGAAGTACAAAAAAATCTAAACAAGCCCGCCTCTTGTGATCCTCACAGCCTTCACTTTACCCATAACACACTCCACCAGTGTGGATAGCTCAAATGGATTCTTCAAGATTGGTATTTCGATCAGCTGCGCCTCATTAACAAACCACACTCCTACAAGATATGAAGAGACATTCTCAGTACTGTACAATACTTTGCTCTGTTTTCCATTCTTTTGGACACAACTCCAATTCTCCTTCATTCTACCACCATTAGATTCACAATCCACTTCAGCGTCCGCTTCCGCCACCTTTCCACATTGTGGCCTCTCCAGGTTCCAACAGCTGGTTCTTCTTCTTCTTCTTCTTCTTCTTCTTCTTCTTCTTCTTCTTCTTCTTCTATGCTATATTGGCGATCACACAATTTAATATGCATTCCGCCACCTACTGTGTGTGATGGGAAACATGATTCCAAAATATGGAAGAAAATAAAACAAAAAAATACCAAACTACCACAATATAAATAAATAAACTAAATCAAACAACTTTTCAAAAAAAGAAAAAAAGAAAACACAAATCTGATCCCTACACAGGCTCAAAGGGAACCTGGGAGGGCGGGCCACCTTTTTAACACCCAGGATATCAAACATTTACTGCAGGCTGTGGTGTGTACACCACCATGTCTTTACTAGCATCAATTGTTTTCTCAATTCTTTTAATCGCCTCCACATAGGAGATTCGATTGACCGCTCTAACTTTTGCCACCTCAATCTCCATCACGCTTACAGGGCACTTCAGGTAATTGGGATCATGATCCCCACCACAATTGCAACACCGTCGTCCTTCTACACACCATTCTTCAATGTACTCTGTCTGTCTGCACACACTTGAAACATGGCCAAATCCTTTACAATTCTACAACAGCAATGGTTTGAGGACAAAAGCTCTTACAGTGTATCTTGCATAACCAAGCTTCACATGCGTAGGTACTTGCTCTTTATAAAAAAAAAACAGGACATACAGCATTTCTTCTCTTTCTCCATTTAACCAGTGAGTCAGACGCCGGGCACCAACCACACCAGGAATTCTCTTCAGGGAGTTAACCTGAACATCCGTCGTCACCCCTGAGATGACTCCTTTGACCGGTGCTCTACTGCGAAGTTAAAACCACAAAACTTATTTTGTACGGATTCTTTTGAGGCTCACTGCAATCTTCCTCTGTTCTTCAGAAATACAATTAATCAAAATAAGACCCCTCCTGGTCACTCTGACAGACTCCACTTTTCCCAATGCGTACTTCACCATTTTCGACACCTAAAATGGGTCTTCCACATATGCACCCCTACTCAATAAACACATCCCAACAAGAAGTGATTAATTATAATTCATACAAGTATCATCCACTCCAATTTTAGACAATTTCCTTTTTTTTCCCAGTTTTCAAAACTACTGTTGTCCCTTCAGAACATTAATCTTCACCAACTTTGCTCAACGCTCTGCTTGATTCAAACTCTTCATCCATCTTTTCCCAACCATTATCGAACCCTGCTTCTTCTTCTTCTTCTTCTTCTTCTTCTTCTTCTTCTTCGGGATTGGGTTGGTGGATCGCATCTGACTTAAAGGTTCATACACCGCCACCTTCTGTACTAAAGTGTGAGGCCAGTCACGGCTGACCTACATTAAATTCTCTTCATTATTCCTGTTTCTAAAAGGAAAAACATGCACCACCAACTAACCCTACACCTATATACCACTATTTCTTCAAAATTTAAATCACCACCCCATTTACCCTAACCCTAATCCTAAAATTGCATACACCCAGGTACTTCTCTGCAGCTGCCACCTAAACTCATGAAAACCCCACCAACCCATTCCACTACTTTGACCCTATTAGCTCCTGCTCTATGCCAACGGCCTGGGAGGACCTGACACCACCCCTCAACACACCCTGTAACCATTCTGAAGTCAAATCTCGTATACCCAAATACTTCTCTGCAGCTGCCACCACAACATCTATTCTCTATGGTTTACGTTCCATTTCTGCGGTACAGTTAAGTAATAACCATTGCTATGAACGCTAAGAAGCCAACCTTACAGAAGCATAACTCACTTGTTGCCCTAACTGTTAGGACTTTTATGAATAAATTACTAAACAATATTCCCATTATAAATAGAACTGTAACCAAGTAAACTTATACTCTGTTTTATTATATCTGATTAACAATATGAATTCATAAGTGAGGGATTGTGGAGCCTGAAACAGGGGGTAATTAAATAAAATAAATACCATTCCAGCCAGGTTGGAGAAGATTGGAAGTTGGGGTTTTTAAGTAAGCAGAAAAGGTCATTAACCTATGGTTGAACCAACGCAACTTAGCTCTGGAAGGTTTAGATAAGGCAGTGAGTGCTTTCCCATGTTTTCCGTTAACTGGAACTGTCAGCTAAGTGGTGATGGATAATGGTGAGGAGTCAAGAGTTAATTCAGTTATATTGTGTGTCATGTGTGTGCGCTAGAGGTCGGAATGAACTTTTAGACCTGCCTTGTCTTGGTCGAGAGGAGGAGATTCATTCTAGAACCAATGACGTCATATTTTGTGTATAAATTGTTGTTCGTGGTTACATGGCAGCGCGCCCCGAGAATAAATACTATTATCTATTTTTCATAAGACTGGTCTCCGTCTATTTTATGCAAATAAGAATCTTACAAATTCTCATAAAATAGACTAAGTGAATTAAATTAATGAAAACATATTGGAATAATGAAATTATACCAACACTAACCCTCTGTGCTGGCACAAATCTACTACTATCCCTCACCCTTGACCCATCCTCCTCCACTTTCTTCATTACCTCAGCATACACCCTCTGCACTATTCTGACTCTGGCCACATCAACCTGCCTCTCTCGCACCTTACACCGCCGATCCGCCGGCAAGATGAGCACCCCTACCATTGACACACAACTTTATCCACCCAAACTATACAATCCTCTGTCCCATGCCCTCCTGCACAATTCACACATCTTGGAATCTCCTTCCTACACACTGCTGCAACATGACCATGAAACTCTAACAGGATAACTGATATATCCTAACATGACTTTGTCTGGTAGAGGCTCTGACAGGCTTTGGTTACGTAACTTGGGTTTCTTGCTTTGCTCTTCGGAACAGGGCATCATGGAAAGGAGTAGTGTTACGTTTGGAGGTGGGGAGCGTAGTAAAACTCTAAAGGGCTGACAATGACTTGTCTGTTTTACTACGCTCCCCACCGGTTCTACGTCGCACCAAACGGCGGGCATCACAAACACCAGGAATTTCAACTTAAATTGCTCCACCTCCAAACTTAACACTACTCCTTTCCATGATGCCTTGTTCCTAAGAGCAAAGCAAGAAACAGATATTGACCCAAGTTACGTAACCCAAGCCTGTTCCCTCTGTTCAGAAGAAACACAAACAAATATCACAAGTCCACTACAGGCTACCTTCACTGTTTCAACTGCCCCCAACTCCTTTCTCACCCACCCTGAAACCACAAATAGATCAGCCGAAAGGCAAGGGTCCACTTTCTCCAAAAATGTAACTCCTACTGGTCCAGATTCTTCTTTATCATGTCTGATGCTTCCTAAACATTCATCTTCCCAATTACACTTGGCTCTTCATCTTCCTCGCTATCTATAAACACATCTAACACCACGCTCTTGCTGCACCTTCATCCACTACATTGCTTGTAGAGCACGCACTGATGGCGTTCCTCCAAACCCAACTTCTGTTAATTAGCCCACTAATGGCTATCGCTGACCTCTCCATGCTTCCTTCACCTTACAAACATTTACCACACCGACGACTGACTACATTACCCCAACCATGGTTCTAATATGGAAATAATAATGTCCCATAAATACTTTAATATTTTAAATTCTTCAGCATTTTGCTTTGATAGGCTATCGATTTATGACGTGGAAATGTCTCAATGTATTTATTTTGTCTCAAAGAGTCTCTCTCTCACACCATCGCACAAACACACCCTTTCTGGGCGGTGCAATGCTTAATAGGCTATACTCTTATCTATCCTGAGGGAGTTGCAGTGATCCTCCTAGCTACATTTTCCCCAGCAGATCCGAGCAGATTAGATGTGTTTGTCATTGGAAAGGGTTTCATTTCTATACAGTAAGTACTGTCTATCAACAGATAACAGATTAACATATATATTTACTATTAACAGATGGTTGTTCTAAGAATAAGGAAAGCCCACAAAAGACGTTATGCACTTCTATGTTTGAGCATTGTTGGCTTCATCATGTACCGGTACCTGGGGTAAGTAAGATAATAATATTTGACTTATTATTCATTCTATGGCATGTTTTATGAGCATGAATTGATAGACTGAAAAAATGTTTTGTCTTCACTTCAATGATTAGCCCTACTCTGAAGTATTGGACTTTCGCACAGTGCCCTTTTCTATCCAGTATGTAAAAAGGATGAATACAACTGTGTGTGGTTTCATGCATATCATTTCTTGATAGTGGATAACACAAAAGTACCTTATTTTATCCATATTATCTATTTATATGATTGAAGGACTATGTCCCATCTGGAACTTCAGCAAACTTGGGGTCTAAAAATAAAAAAATCTCCAAGCACAAGGCTATGAATTGGAGTAGCCTAGAAAGGAGTGCTACTTGTGTGACCTGTATTGTTCAATATTTATTGACCCAAATCAACGTGACACGGACAATTCTTGCCTAGTACTGCGCCCGGAGGCAGGAGAATGAGCAGGAGAGTAGGTTTGAGTGCCAACTCGTCCCAGTTCACCTTGGAGGGAGAAACATTCCGTATTCTGGGGGGATCCGTCCACTACTTCCGGGTCCCTAGAGCCTACTGGAGAGACCGCCTGATGAAAATGAAGGCTTGTGGCATCAACACCCTCACTACGTAGGTAGCATACAATCACTAAGGCAATCACTACCTTTGACCATCTGAAATGGCATGCTATTCATAGAGCACTACTTTTGACCAGAGTCCTATGGGTCCGAGTAGTGCACTATACTAAATAGGGTTCCAATTTGGTCGTGACTTAAGCCTACAGTACAATAGTTACTAATAAAATAAAATATAATTTTATTTGTCACACGCTTTGTAAACAACATGTGTAGACTAACAGTGAAATGCTTACTTACGGGTCCTTTTCAAACAATGCAGAATTAAAGATAAAAATAAATACATTTGAAATAGTAAACCGAGGAATTGAATAACGAATAACAATAATGAGTAAAAAAAACTTTGGCTGTACACAGGGAGTACCAGTACCTAGTCGATGTGCAGGGGTACAAGGTTGTTTATGTAGCTATGAATATATACAGTAGGTAGGGGTAAAGTGACTAGGCAACAGGATAGATAATAGACAGTAACTGCAGTATATGTGGTGAGTGTGAAAGTGTTTGTGTGAGTGTGTGTGTGTGTAGCATCAGTATGCATGTGTGTGTGTGTGTTCAGTGTGCCTGTGGCATCAGTATACATGTGTGCGCATGTTATGTGTGTGTGTGTGTGTGTGTGTGTTTGTTGTAATAGTTCATGACTGGTCATTTGTTGGGCGATAATGAGGAGCATTCTGTTTATCTTGCAGATATGTACCATGGAGCTTACATCAGCCAGAGAGAGGGGTTTTCCACTTCCAAACAGAGTTGGATTTAGAGTAAGGACCCCCTGTTCCTCCTCTTCTCCATTTACAGTTGAACGTTTGCAGCTTTCCATTGCTCTATACAAACACAAACAATTGCCTTTCATCTTATTTATCCCCCCTGGCATTAATACTCAAACGACTGAAATGTATTGGCAATTTCATTCTACATCTTTTGGCATCAGGTGTTGTTATTACTCGAGCTGCCATGCTCATGGGAGTGAGTAGCAGATGCACTATCCTGACAACATCCAATGCATCTCCACAACAACAGCGCTTGCTGTGCAATTAATGGCACTGAGGTCAGGTCACATGATTCCCATGTTTCCAGGGGACTTGGGTTCACACCAATTTCATATGTCTATAGTTCACAGAATATATGCAAATCTGATGCTCAAGTGAAACTACACTCCAAAATCAGACCTCAGTCCAGAAGTGGACTTATTTTCATATCTGAAAAGAAAAGACAATCTTTGGTACAGAGTGATGTCCCTGTTTTTTCCACTGGTGTTGAGGTGACGTAACTGGTGTACCTGACTGATTATAACTCTTCATCGTGTCTTGTTTTCCAAGAGCCTACATTAACTTGGCTGCTGAGGTAGGACTCTGGGTGATCCTGCGTCCAGGGCCATACATTTGCTCTGAGCTCGACCTAGGAGGGCTGCCGAGGTCAGTCAGCTGTCGGTTTATCTATTTGTATGTTTGCCTGTCTATCTGTCTGTCTGACCTTCCATTTTTAAACCACTGCATTTGGAGTTTGGTGAAATTGAGGCCAACGGAGCCATCCATTTTGAATAGGAGACTCTGTCCTACACTACTTTACTGTTGAATTGTCTACTCTTAAGAGCCAGGACATTTCTGAGGCAACATTCCTCAGTAAATGTAATAAGGAAGTCGGAGCGTGTAAATGTGTTTTGCACAGAGGCACTTGATCTAGCAACACAAGGTACCATTTTGATTGTAATATGCGACCATGGGAACCAGGGTAAACAATTTATGCTATACCCCAGGGAGGAGTGGATTGGCTGTCTTCTACCTTTCTGTCCTCCTGGGAATATGACTCAACAGTTCATGAACAGTGAGTTTCACTGACTACAACACCCCCAATTATCTTTCTCCCTGGCAGATCTAGTAATACTTTTCCACTCTCTTTTCTTCCCTCGGTTAAGTTGGCTTCTTCGTGACGAGAGTATGAGGTTGAGGACTACTCACCCAGGATTTGCTGAGGCAGTCAATAAGTTCTTTGACAAGCTCATTCCAAAAGTGGTTCCTCTACAGGTCATTACTTGGTTCCTATTCGAATAGAACCTGGCTGTAGCCAAACTAAAGCTATAGCTAGGGAATATATTAGCGGTATAATTGTCCTATATCATTTGAACATTTATTTTTGTTTTTTTCAGTTCAAGAAAGGAGGGCCCATCATTGCTGTACAGTTGGAAAATGAATATGGATCATTTGCAATGGATAACACTTACATGCCTTTCATCAAGGAGGTAATCATACACACACACACACACACACACACACACACACACACACACACACACACACACACACACACACACACACACACACACACACACACACACACACACACACACACACACACACAATGTAATTACGGTATGTACGGCATTATCCAATTAGGTTTTATAATGTGTGGGTCATGTCCAGTATTGGTACTCACTACTGTGTTTCTTCATAGGCTCTACAGTCCAGAGGAATCAATGAGCTCTTACTGACGTCAGATAACCATGAGGGATTAAAAGAAGGGGGTGTGACGGGAGGTACAGTTTATCATTACAGTAGACGCACTTAGAGTCCTTATTTTACACCGTCCTTGTGTCCACATTCACTGATCAAAGTTCTGCTGTCATTTTACAGTATATTCCTTTCATTCCAACCTATCTTATAGTAATCAGAACAGTGAATCTACAGAAACTAAATCAGGGGGACATCAAGTATTTGAATGCTATTCAGGTACGTCTCATCCACTCCACTTGCTCCTCATCTTCATATTAGAACATTTTCAACAAATGCTTAGCAAAGGTTACTAGGAAGATCAGCAAAGTATTTATACATTGGCCACATTTTAAAATGACACAAGTCTGTATTGATCATGTGTATGTTGTGGACTGTGTATTTATGCATGGCAGCCCAATAGCCCCATGATGGTGATGGAGTGCTGGACAGGCTGGTTTGATGCATGGGGAGACCTCCACCATGTCCTCGCTCAAGAGGGTAGGGTTGTATTTTTAAGCTTACTTACTTACTTAGGCTTTGTCGTGGTCCCTCCATTTCTCCCTATCCTGAACCTCTTTCCATGTGTTTACCTTCATCTTTCCAGTATATGCAGGATTCAGCAATGATTTAAAAGTAGCAGTCAGTGAAATGACTAATATTCCTTTAGCTTATTCTGTAGTTTTTCAGACTGTGTAGTTTTTCAGACTGTGGAGTTTTTCTGAAGCTGCTATTCATGAACATATTCTTGTGCCTGTCATTTCCACATTAACATGCTTCTACAAAATGTCAGTTATTAAATTGTTTGATATCTGCGATGAAAATGAATGATCTCTTTGTTCGTCAGATATGGTTTCTGCTGTACGGGAGATTCTGAGACGCGGCATGTCCATCAACCTGTACATGTTCCACGGAGGGACTAACTTTGGCTTCATGAGTGGAGCACTGACAAACCCAATCTACAAGGCACTAATCACAAGCTATGGTATCTTATCCAGATAGTTATTACAGGTTTTAGCAGCATTCCAATTTACACTAGTGGCAATGTGTTTTGAAGTTTCCTCTCACAATTTAGTTTTGTATTGTATTATCTTGTATTACACATTGCCACCAGGGAGTGGCAGTGTGTACCAACATGTCATAAGAGATCTTCCCTGTCCTGACTGATGATTGCTGTTATCCAGATTATGATGCACCTCTGTCCGAATCGGGAGAATACACGCCAAAGTATCACCTTCTCAGGGATCTATTCAGTCAGTACCACAGTAAGTTGATCACTAAACGTAAAAATAATAATTAAACAGCCTGACTTTTGTCAACTTTAAGGGCTGGTTTCCCAGACCAATAGAGAATCCCCATTGAAAATGTGTTCAAATCCAGGGTTAGTTTTACTGTAATCTGAGTCTGGAAGACTGTGTGTGACCTCACTATCTGATGACTCCCTTGTCCTTGTGTGTCGGAGGTGAGAAGCTCCCTGATATGCCAGCCCTGCGTTGGAAGGAGACGTATGAGCCAGCCATCATGTACCAGCACCTCTCTCTGTGGGACGCCTTGACCTTCGCTGAGGAGGTATGCGTGTGCATATGTGTGTGTGTGTGTGTGTGTGTGTGTGCTGGTCCATGTGTAGGTCGGTCTGTGTGTGGGTGTGGGTCTGTTTGTGCCTCTGTGTGCATATGTGCGTATGTGTGTATGTACTGTATGCGTGTGTCTGCGTATGCATGGGTCAGATCTACACCAAACTTACGCTTCACGACTGTGTGTGTGTGTGTGTGGCTCTTTATGTCTCTCTAGCCATTTAAATCACCAACCCCAGTCAACATGGAGAATCTCCCAGTGAACAGTGGGAATGGCCAGTCCTATGGCTATACCCTCTATGAGACCATTATAACCAGTGGAGGCTCCCTCAAGTCTGGAGACAATGTACGGGACAGAGCCCTGGTGAGTCTACACATCCTATAGACACGATGTCTTGTTAAAATATAGAGTTTATGACACAGTTCTATCACATTTTTTTATTCAAATGGTCCTGTTAATGTGGAAATCTATTATGATTCTCTTATGATAAAGAAGATGGGAAAATACAGTCATGTTTGAAAGCATTTATTTGACAGATGTGAAGTTTGTTTTTAGGTGTTTGTGGACAGACACTACATTGGCATTTTCAAGCATCAGAATCTGGAGCTAGCGGTGCCTGATGGAAAGGTACTGCAAGATGAACACGAGGCCTACTGGAAGCTACTTCCAAATAGTACCTACAAGCTTTTCAAACTTTCATAATTGTCAACAACAAAAAGTATGGAGCCAAATAATGATTTAATATTCTAACTACAGGAGAAACGGACATTGAGCTTACTGGTTGAGAACTGTGGACGAGTTCACTATGGGAAAGCTCTAGATAAACAGCGCAAAGGTGCACACCTATTTTGCCTATATTATTCTACTGTAGCAGAAACCGATAACAATGTCCTTATTTTCAGCTTTGATGCCTTTTTATTGTCTGTGTTGTATTTTAGGTCTCGTAGGTGACATTCTATTGAACAACAGTCCTTTGAGGGACTTCACGATATACAGTCTGGATATGAAAACCAGCTTTATTGATAGGTTTGTATATTTTAATTTTCAACTTGTAGTACTTGTAAACAATCAAGTTCATAAAAAGTCATTTTTATGAGCTTGAGCACTACAGATACCAATCAAGTAAACCAATGTTTGCGTGTGAACATTTCATGGAACACATTTCTGTTGGTGGCCCACTCTTTGATGGTATGCATGTACATATTAAACAGTGTGGCATTAATATATTTGTGACTATACCTTGAGTAATATCTATTTCAGCCTCAACCAGGCGCCTTGGATGTCCCTTCCGCACGTTCCCAGTTTCCCTGGATTCTTCCTGGGAAGAATGTTTACCTACGGCTATCCAAGTGACACCTTCGTCAAGCTACCAGTGAGTAAATACAGTCATATTATACTGTGATACTTTGGCTGTGACACTTGTTATGGTGTGCGTGCTTCTCTCTGATGCTATTGTATGTTTGTTATCGTGGAAGTGGAGCAGGGAAGTCTTGTGATTAAGGGCCTGATTTTCAGACTTAGGAAATGCACAATGAGCTCTTTGGGAGTGTCTCCCTTATGCGGACTGAATATATTGAATTAAACCGCTGAAAAACCTCCCACTTGCTGGCAAGTAGATTTCCTCATGGAGTTTTCATTCAATGGTGTTTTCAGTACAGTTATCTAAAGCCATCCCTTTAAATACGGTGTACCATTAATGATGTACCACTACGAAATAACACATATGGAACCATGTAGTAACCAAAAAATGTGTTAAACAAATCTAAATATATTTGATATTTAAGATTCTTCAAAGTAGCCACCCTTTGCCTTGATGACAGCTTCGCACACTCTTGGCATTCACTCAACCAGCTTCATGAGGTAGTCACCTGGAATGCATTTCAATTAACAGGTGTGCCTTGTTAAAAATTAATTTGTGGAATATCTTTCCTTCTTAATGCGTTTGAGCCAATCAGTTGTGTTGTGACAAGGTAGTGGTGGAATACAGAAGATAGCCCTATTTGGTAAAAGACCAAGTCCATATTATGGCAAGAACAGCTCAAATAAGCAAAGAGAAACAACATTTTTTAATTTTAAGACATCAGGAACATTTCAAGATCTTTGACAGTTTCTTCAAGTGCAGTTGCAAAAAACCATCGCTATGATGAAACTGTCTCTCGTGAGGACCGCTACAGGAAATAAAGACCAAGAGTTACCTCTGCTGCAGAGGATAAGTTCATTAGAGTTACCCCACCTCAGAAATTGCAGCCCAAATTAATGCTTCACAGAGTTCACAGAGTTCAAGTAACAGACACATCTTAACATCAACTGTTCAGAGACTGCGTGAATCAGGCCTTCATGTTCGAATTTCTGCAAATAAACCACTACTAAAGGATACCAATAATAAGAAGATACTTGCTTTGGCCAAGAAACATGAGCAATGGACATTAGACTGGTGGAAATCTGTCCTTTGGTCTGATTAGTTCAAATTTGAGATTTTTGGTTTCAACCGCCATGTCTTTGTGAGACGCAGAGTAGGTGAACGGATGATCTTCGCATGTGTTGTTCCCATCGTGAACCATGGAGGAGGAGGTGTGATGGTGTGGGGGTGCTTTGCTGGTGACACTGTCAGTGATTTATTTAGAATTCAAGGCACACTTCACCGGTATGGCTACCACAGCATTCTGCAGCGATACGCCATTCCATCTGTTTTGCTCTTAGTGGGACTATTATTTGTTTTTCTTCAGGACAATGCCCAAAACACACCTCCAGGCTGTGTAAGGGCTATTTGACCAAGGAGAGTGATGGAGTGCTGCATCAAATGACCTGTCACCCTCCACAATCACCTGACCTCAACTCAATTAACATGGTTTGGGATGAGTTGGACTGCAGGGTGAAGGAAAAGCAGCCAACAAGTGCTCAGCATATGTGGAAACTCCTTCAAGACTTTTGGGAAAGCATTCCAGGTAAAGCTGGTTGAGAGAATGCCAAGAGTGTGCAAAGCTGTCATCAAGGTAAAGGGTGGCTACTTTGAAGAATATAAAATATATTTTAATTTGTTTAACACATTTTTGGTTTCTACTTGATTCTATATGTTATTATAGTTTTGATGTCTTCACTATTATTCTACAACGTATAAAATAGTAAAAAATAAAGAAAACAAAACCCTTGGAATGAGTAGGTGTGTCCAAACTTTTGATTGGTATTGTATATAAATGTCATTTTTCATTATTATTATTATTTTTTTAAACAGTTTTAGCTTTGTAGACTAATGAGGGGGGGGACAATTTAATCAATTTTAGAATAAGGCTGTAATGCAACAAAATGTTGAAAAAGTCAAGGGGTTTAAATACTTTCTGAATGCACTGTACATATCATGTTGAAATGTTTGCTTTCATATGACTGGTTTCACATTTGTCTCCAGCGATCATAAGTAAATATCATATCATCTAAAATAATTGCTATTTGTAATTACAATCCCCTTCTCCAAACTCAATTACCTAGCTCTTATCAATTTCTACATTATAGCGCATGGAGAATGGTGTTATTTCTATAGCAGATGTTTTTCCACTTGGAACCGACCTGTGCGGCCTTATTCATGGTTTCCTCATGCGTAAAGGTGGTGAAATTATGAGGGTATTAAATCATGGCAGAATACGGCGTATCTGTATACTCACCTCCGCCATACATTTCTATGATCTCCACCACAAACCAATAGCTGGCTGTCACACACGTTTTCTCACACACAAGTTCAAGGTCAAAATACGCATAAAGATAAAAGTGCATAAAAAGGGAATAAAGTCCCATAGCTCAAATCTGAATTCCTCCTAAGTGAATTGTAAATAGATACATTTTCTAAGAATGAACTAGAAAATCCCTTGAAAAAAATGTGTTGATGGTATTTATGGTATTGAAGTATTATGTTTGAGGTGGCTTTCAGCAAGCACATTCATTATTTATGAGGCGTAAACTAAAGGGGATGACAGTAAAGTTATGATGTTGATAATTTTGTAATGCCTATAATAATCTTTGCAGGGCTGGGGCAAAGGGGTGGTCTTCATCAATGGTTTGAACCTGGGGCGCCACTGGTATATCGGCCCCCAGCAAACACTCTACCTCCCAGGACCTTTTCTCAACAGTGGAGTAAACCAGGTAGGACTCACTACAAGCACTTAGTCAGCAACATTATGATAAAATAAGACATTAAAAGAGATCATACATGCTCTTAGGTTCTTAGTCTTAGGTTCACAAAGTTGTGTTTACTTACAGTCTCGTTCAGTTACCCTCATGTGTTTCTTCATCAACTTCATTTTCATCAACATCATAATCATCATCATCATGCAGGTCATTGTGTTTGAAGAGCAGGAAGCTGATTATAAAATCACGTTTGAAGAGACTCCTGATCTGGGCATGGCTGTGGACATTCAGTAACTGCATTCCCAAGCTACTGTACTTTTAATAAACAATAATACTGGATGGATCTTATTTTACATTTTTCTCTGGGACCCAAAATGCTGTACATTGTATGGGGATAACTCACCATACAATATTGTTCATCATTTTATTGACGTAAATATCATCCAAACTGGATTTTTATTGAATCTAGTAATGAGAACAAAATATCACAGCCTAAAAACAAAGATATTTTCAACTAGAATCATTGTGTTGGCTAAACAAGTCATCAACGTCTGTATGTGTCATGATGACAAGTATTTTGGTTATAACAAATGGCATGTCATGTTAATGATAGCATTCTGGTGACCCTTGCTTCCAAACAAAATGTTATACCTGTATCATCTGACCACTGATTGATACACTACAAGAGCTTCAGCAGTTTTATTTTAGTATTCATCATGCATCAAATTGGCAAATATGAGTTAGTGTGCTGTATGTGCTTGGCACTTCAATAATGTATCTTCCCTGAGACCAGGACTGTATAGGACTAATTAATACAAAATTAAACCAATGCTATGATTTTGAACAGAAATTACAATATCAACAAGAATAATAAACCACGTCAAACAAGGAAAGCAAAGAGATGCTGACATACTAAGTACATTTTTTTGATCGTATTTACATATAAATATTACAGTGGCAGTTTACAATGCAGAAGTATTCCTTCTGTTTACCTTTGATTATCAAATCAAAGGTCAATAAGTGGCATTTGGGGTCCAGACTGGTCAGAAAATGACATACTGTATCAAGGGAAGACTATTACTGGCATGTATCCTGTGACTGTAGTATGTGTTGTGAAATAATAATATTGCATTGACTAGCATTATAATATGTATTTTTTATTTTTAAAATAAAACGATTTCACTGGCAAATGTCCTCACCTATTTTCTGTTGGAGGTGAAACAGCATTTCACACCAAAATGAACATATGCAGCAAAGCCTGATCTTAAAGTGCTGATACAATCAGTAGTGTTATGTGATCAGTAAAACATGTGCAAATGGACAAAAAACAAACAACCAAAAGTCTGTGTGCATGTGCGTCATGCATGCGCACCCGCATGTATGTATGTGTGTGTCTGTGCACACGCATTTGTATGTCTGTACACTGTGCACGCCTATCTGTGTATGTGTATGAGACGTGTCCTAATTAGTTATTTGAGGGAGTGTAGCTGTCTGTGTCTGTTCAGTGTTTTACAGTGGAACGTGGGAAGGGTTCATGTCCTCTCCAGATCAGTCTTTCAGTCAATGCTGACTCGAGTCAGACAAGGACCCCTTTATCCAGGTCTGCTCCACACCCCAAGAACAGTCCGCTCTACGACAAAGGGAGCCCAATCACCAGCAAACAAGGGCCATTCGGGTCCCCTGATTGGTCCGGTTTGGTCCAGTACCTAGTTTTAAGGATGTTGATTGGACAGTTGGTTTGTGTCGGCTGGGTTGACAATGCTTCTTATTGGCCACTGTAAGGAACCACCGACAGTCTTTTGTCTTAAGCTGCACTTTGGCGACTGGCTAGCTCCTCGTGTACAGCTTCCATCGATGCATCAGTAAAACGCTTAGCTAGATACAGTATCACCATCTTTGAAGCTATGCTTTGATATTCTACGCCTGTATTGATACGTGGCTATGTGCTACTTGTAGTAGACAAGGTGGCTGTCTGACTCCCTGTATAGTACTATTACTGTAAATACATATTAAACTCCAATCCTGCCTGCCTTGTCTTTTGTCAGTCCATTTGGAATGAGTCATATTTATTAATAACTCAATGGTGTAAAGTATATGGGCTTAGGAGATAAAGAAAATACAGAATTAAGAAATAATTTCAGAGTTACATTTTCATTAATACCAAACATTGAGAGAATTGTTTAGGCAACTGGTTTTGAAGAGGGGTTCATAGACATTAAACCATAAAAATAGCTTTTTAGTATGGATCACTCGTCAAGTTTTTATTTTATGAAATCATAACATCCCTGTTATACAAATTCAGACAGATTCGGCAAAGCTTTACTCTGTGAATAATAAAATAATATGAAATGTTTTAATATAATAATAATAAGCTCACAGAGGCTCAGATAGACAGGTTGGCCCTCAGACATAAGGTTGCAAAATTCCGTTTGAAAAACCTGGGAACTTTGGGAGAGGTACATAATCTCAGTCAATGTAAAGCTTTCTTATTACCTGTGTTGGAAGAAGTTTCATATCTCCACGTTGGAGTCGGTAAATCCTTTCTTTCCCTCATTCACCAGAACAGGCTTCTCTGTCCTAGTGTGCCATACAAGTACCTGGTGGGTGGGGGGGTTCAAGTTAAAAGGGTGGAGAAGGTACAGCTGAAAGCATGTTTGTACCAGTTCAAAGATCCACAAATCTTTGTGCACCTTTTTTATTGTGTTTTTGAAGATGTTTGTATTGTTGTAGAGAGCGGAAGTATGATTCACTTGCTAGATTCGCACTGATATTCAAACATGGTCAACATTTGCTGAAGGTATATGGAGTGCGGAACTGTGTGTGCGAGTGTGTGAACACAGGTGAGATGCAAGGGGTCTAAAACACATGGGTTTATGAAACAACATGCATTTTCTAAAGCATTTGATCGGAAGTACATTTCATGAGGCAAAATGTAAAAATTTTTGAGGAATAAAGGCCTTAGCAACTGAAAGCCTATTGAAATCCATACAGTAAGAGCATTATTCTCCTCCATTTACAGTGGAAAAGAACAACTAAAAGACAAGTTTGCTTCAGTGACTTCCTGTGCTGTGCATACCACTATTTGTTATGACCACATTTTCAGAGCACCAAACTAGTTGAAATTAAGTCACTAAAACAAGATTATAATGTCAGTGTAATATCAGCTTGTCTTGTAATGGTCAACAGTCACAACACACCTCTTTAATATAATGATAGTATTAGCCATTTAGCAGACACTTTTATCCAAAGAAACATACAGTAGTGAGTGCATATATTTTTTTTATGGGTGGAATCAAACCCACAACCATAGCGTTGCAAGCACCATGCTCTATCAACTGAGCCACACAGAACAACTATCAGTTCCTCACCTTAGTGCAATTAGCAGCCTTGGGCTCCAGGTCATTGAGGGTGACCAACTCCCGCAGTAAGCTGCTCTCCTGGTATCCTCCCTTGACTCCCCGCAGCTTGAAGTAGGCCTGAGGTTTAAAGAGAATGAGGCGGAGGTTCACCGCAAACCCTGCCATGTCTATGGCAAAGGGTCGGTGGGGGTCAAACACAGTCTTCCATCCATACACCTTGCCAAGGGTGTTGACCTTAGGGGACTCGTAGCGCAGGCCGCCCACAAAGGCTACAGGCCACACCGACACCTTCCTCGTTGAACGCATCTACACAAGATGAAGGAGAGAGAGGGTTGTTCCCATAGAGATTTGTAATCTACATGTAAGTATATGGTTGAGTCATTGGTTGGAGAAGGATTACCATGTGATCAATAAGTATTGATTTTCCAGTATATTATATAAATGTATTTTATCATGCGCAAATAGGCAGGTGTCAAGTGATGCCTCTGTTTTTAGGCTGTGCATTTACCTAATGGAATACTGTAAGGATTCATGTTCTTTATGTCATTACACAGTTAGTGTGCACTGAAGCCAAAAATGTAGCCTATTTTGGTAACTCAAGAGGAAACAACTCTGTACTGCACAACATCTCTCCCTGTTCCACTCACCTCCTCAAACAGCTCCAGACTGTAGGTGTTGTCATCATCTGCAAAGTAGACGATACCTGGCTGGCTGTGTCTATTATTGGATCTGAACGTCTCTCGGAGCCAGCGCAGGGCCAGGTTCCTCTGCATGGTTCCCCGGGGTATCCTGGGGTCCCTCGTGTCCCCACGCAGCTTATAGTTCCTGGGTGTCTCCACGTTGAGGTGAGTGTAGTTCAGGCTTGTTTCCCGGAGAAGCCTGGTGACCAGCGGGGTTCGTCTCGGAGAGTCCTCCACCAGGATCCAGTGCAGGTTAGGCACGTGGAGGAAGGTGTTGGCCAGACGTGTCAGCTCTGCCTTCTGGACCGGCCGGCTGTAGGTTGGGGTGACGACGTGGAGGGTGGGGAGGACATCAGACCAGGGCGGCGGGCGGCTGTAGACGTATTCGGTGTGTACCACCTCCACAATGTCCTTGTTGTTCTCAGAGGAGCAGGGCTTCTTGAGGGTGAAGGTGTTCCGGGAGTCTCGTCGACTCTCATGTCTGTCATCTAGGAGAAGGGAAAGAAAGCTGGTATTGTTGGTATAATAAACTATTATAGACTGTATGTTTCCAGAAAGATGGCCTTCGTAGAGAGTAAGGCAAGATCTAGTCATGCAAATAGTTGTGCATAGTTATACAGTTGTATAGTTGGACTTACCCATATGTTATGGAGAATTTTTTTGAACAAACGTATCATTCTGAAATCTAATGCCATGCTCTTTTGTGAGACATGTATTCTCCTTGTGATAAATATAATATACTCATCACTAATTTATAAAGGAATGAAGTAGTTGTCAGACTAATATGAGTTAGTTTAAGGTGTGAATCCCCTTGCTGCTATAACAGCCTCTACTCTTGGGGAAGGCTTTCCAATAGATGTTGGAACATTTACTGCGGGATTTGCTTCAAATTCAGCCACAAGCGCATTAGTGAGGTTGGCACTGATTTTGGGCGATTAGGCCTTGTATTGTAACCAAGGACAGATTTGTATGCACTCCCATTCTGTGAGCTTGTGTGGCATACCACTTCGCGGCTGAGCCGCTGTCGCTCTTAGATTTTTCCACTTCACAATAACAGTACTTACAGTTGACCGGGGCAGCTCTAGCAGGGCAGAAATTTGACGAACTGACTTATTGGAAAGGTGGCATCCTATGATGGTGCCATGGTGGGGCTGTTCAGTAAGGCCATTCTATTGATAATGTTTGTCTATGGAGATACTTAAAATGTTAAGTGGGGGAAAATGCCCCAAAAAATCAGCTGTAAAATCAGGGACATGTGTAGACGTTGTTATTTTTAATCATGTCTCTAAAGTGTACTATATAAAGAGGAGTATCCCAAAATAAGCAAAAATGGTTTCCTTTACTAGAGAGACTAACCATGAAACCCCCCTAGGTAAATGCAGGAACGACTTTTACCCTTTCGAGCAGCTAGCAAGGGGTTGATGGCACCCTGATGCCAAACAGTGATGAGTAGCGTCCAAGGCAACACGATCAACACGATGGCCAGAATGTCTCGTCTCTTCGGCATCTCCGAGGTCAAACCTGAGCCACGTCATTACCTGCAACACATTACCTGCTTAGTCTCCTTTACACTTTTACAGTTCCCTCTGGAAATATCGTTTTGATATTGGCAACACATTAACAATCTACTTACAGACATGTTAACATGTCGTTTTCCTCTGTTTTGACATGCAATGATTATTGTTAGCCAATTGAAAAAATAAATGTCCTCTCACTGTCAACTGCGTTTATTTTGTGTATATATTTGTATGAACATTACAAGATTCAACAACCGAGACATAAACTGAACAAGTTCCACAGACATGTGACTAACAGAAATGTAATAATGTGTCCCTGAACAAAGGGGGGGGGGGGGGGGGGGGTCAAAATCAAAAGTAACAGTCAGTATCTGGTGTGGCCACCAGCTGCATTAAGAACTGCAGTGCATCTCCTCCTCATGGACTGCACCAGATTTGCCAGTTCTGTGAGCCCTCACCCTCTGATCCAACAGGTCCCAGACGTGCTCAATGGGATTAAGATCTCGGCTCTTAACTGGCCATGGCAGACACTGACATTCCTGTCTTGCAGGAAATCGCGCACAAAACGAGCAGTATGGCTGGTGGCATTGTCATTTTTTATTATTATTTTTTAAACATTTTTATTTCACCTTTATTTAATCAGGTAGGCCAGTTGAGAACAAGTTCTCATTTACAACTGCAACCTGGCCAAGATACAGCAAAGCAGTGCGACAAAAAACAACACAGTGTTACACGTGGGTTAAACAAAAGTACAGTCAATAACACAATAGAAAAATCTAAATACAGTGTGGTCAAATGGCGTAAGGAGGTAAAGCAATAAATAAGCCATAGTAGCGAAGTAATTACAATTGAGCAAATTAAGACTGGAGTGATAGATATGCAGATGATGATGTGCAAGTAGAAAAACTGGTGTGCAAAAGAGCAAAAAAAAGTAAATAAAAAAAAAATTTGGGGATGAGGTAGTTAGTTGGATGGGCTATTTACAGATGGGCTGTGTACAGATGCAGCGATCGATAAGCTGCTCAGATAGCTGATTCTTAAAGTTAGTGAGGGAGATATAAGTCTCCAACTTCAATGATTTTTGTAATTCGTTCCAGTCATTGGCAGCAGAGAACTGTAAGGAAAGGCGGCCAAAGTAGGTGTTGGCTTTGGGGATGACCAGTGAGATATACCTGCTGGAGGCGTGCTATGGGTGGGTGTTGTTATGGTGACCAGTGGGCTGAGATAAGGTGGAGCATTACCTAGCAAAGACTTATAGATGACCTGGAGCCCGTGGGTCTGGTGACGAATATGTAGCGAGGGCCAGTCGATGAGAGCATACAGGTCGCAGTGGTGGGTGGTATATGGGGCTTTGGTGACAAAACAGATGGCACTATGATAGACTGCATATAGTTTGCTGAATAGATTGTTGAAGGGTATTTTGTAAATTACATCGCCGAAGTCGAGGATCGGTAGGACAGTCAGTTTTATGAGGGTATATTTGGCAGCGTGAGTGAAGGAGGCTTTGTTGCGAAATAGGAAGCTTATTCTAAATGTAATTTTGGATTGGAGATGCTTAGTATGAGTCTGGAAGGATAGTTTACAGTCTAGCCAGACACCTAGGTATATGTAGTTGTCCACATATTCTAAGTCAGAACCGTCCAGAGTAGTGATGCTAGTCGGGCGGGCGGGTGCGGACAGCGATTGGTTCAAAAGCACGCATTTAGTTTTACTAGCGTTTAAGAGCAGTTGGAGGCCACGGAAGGAGTGTTGTATGGCACTGAAGCTTGTTTGGAGGTTTGTTAACACAGTGTCCATAGAAGAGCCAGATGTACACAGAATGGTGTCGTCTGTGTAGAGGTGGATCAAGGAATCACCAGCAGCAAGAGCGACATCGTTGATATATACAGAGAAAAGAGTCAGCCCCGAGAATTGAACCCTGTGGCACCCCCATAGGGACTGCCAGAGGTCCGGACAACAGGCCCTCCGATTTGACACACTGAACTCTACCTGAGAAGTAGTGGGTGAACCAGGCGAGGCAGTCATTTGAGAAACCAAGGCTGTTGAGTCTGCCGTCAAGAATACGGTGATTAATAACTTCTTATGGCTGGGGGTCAGTATTGAGTAGCTTGGATGAATAAGTTGCCCAAAGTAAACGGCCTGCTCCTCAGGCTCAGTTGCTAATATATGCATATTATTAGTATTGGATAGAAAACATTCTAAAGTTTCTAAAACTGTTTGAATGATGTCTGTGAGTATAACAGAACTCATATGGCAGGCAAAATCCTGAGGAGAAATCAAAACAGGAAGTGAGAAATCTGAGCTTTGTATGTATTCACCACAATCCCCAATGAAATCCCTTGAGATATTAATGATGTTGCACTGCCTAGGGGTTCCACTAGATGTCAACCATCTATAGAAATTTGAATGAGACTTCTCCTGTGTTGTGGGAGTGAATGAGAGCAGAATCTATCAGGTGTCTGGCAGTCAGCCATTTTCTGATTACGCTTATTCCTCATGGTATCCACTTGCGTTTCATTGCTCATGAAGACACAAAGGAATACTCCGGTTGGAATTTTATTGAAGCTATATGTTAAAAACATCCTAATGATTGATTTTGCACTTAGTTTGAAATGTTTCTTCGACCTGTAATATGACTTTTGGAAGTTTTTGTCCGACGCAACGCTGACCAGAATGAGCGTTTGGATATGTATACCAAACGCGCTAATAAAAGAAGGTATTTGGACATAAATAACGGACATTATAAAAACAAAACAAACATTTATTGTGCACCTGGGATTCCTGGAGTGCTTTCTGATGTAGATCAAAGGTAAGGGAATATTTATCATGTAATTTCTTGTTTATGTTGACGCCATCATTGGGGCTATTGACTTTTACTTCTGAGCGCCGTCTCAGATTATTGCATGGTTTTCTTTTTCCATAAAGTTTTTTTGAAATCTGACACAGCGGTTGCATTAAGGAGAGGCATATCTATAATCTATAATCCCATGTGTATAATTTATATTATAATTTGCAAATAAATTCATAAAAAATCCTACAATGGGATTTTCAGATTTTTTTTCTCTAATTTTGTCTGTCATAGTTGAAGTGTACCTATGATGAAAATTACAGGCCTCTCTCATCTTTTTAAGTGGGAGAACTTGCACAATTGGTGGCTGACTAAATACTTTTTTGCCCCACTGTACATGTATGTTTGAGGAATTTAAATTTTTAGATTTTTGATGTTTTGAAATTGGCGCCCTGCACTTTCACTGGCTCCCGTTAACGGGATTACAGACATAATTAACAGAGTCAAAAGCCTTGGCCAGGTCGATAAAGACGGCTGCACAACACTGTCTTTTATCGATGGCGGTTAAGATATCGTTTAGTACCTTAAACGTGGCTGAGGTACACCCGTGACCAGCTCAGAAACCGGAATGCACAGCAGAGAAGGTACGATGGGATTCGAAATGGTCAGTAATCTGTTTGTTAACTTGGCTTTTGAAGACTTTAGAAAAGCAGGGCATTATGGGTATAGGTCTGTAACAGTTTGGGTCTAGTGTCACCCCCTTTGAAGAGGGGGATGTCCGCGGCAGTTTTCCAATCTTTAGGAATCTTGGATGATACAAAAGAGAGGTAGAACAGGCTAGTAATTGGGGTTGCAACAATGGCGACGGATAATCTTAGAAAGAGAGGGTCCAGATTGTCTAGCCCAAATGAAGGTCTGTGAAGTTATTTGGATTTTTACGAATTATCTTTGAAATACAGGGTCCTGAAAAAGGGGTGTTTCTTTTTTTGCTGAGTTTATATGTACACTGCTCAAAAAAATAAAGGGAACACTTAAACAACATAATGTAACTCCAAGTCAATCACACTTCTGTGAAATCAAACTGTCCACTTAGGAAGCAACACTGATTGACAATAAATTTCACATACTGTTGTGCAAATGGAATAGACAACAGGTGGAAATTATAGGCAATTAGCAAGACACCCCCAATAAAGGAGTGGTTCTGCAGGTGGTGACCACAGACCACTTCTCAGTTCCTATGCTTCCTGGCTGATGTTTTGGTCACTTTTGAATGCTGGCGGTGCTTTCACTCTAGTGGTAGCATGAGACGGAGTCTACAAACAAACAAGCGGCTCAGGTAGTGCAGCTCATCCAGGATGGCACATCAATGCGAGCTGTGGCAAGAAGGTTTGCTGTGTCTGTCAGCGTAGTTTCCAGAGCATTGAGGCGCTACCAGGAGACAGGCCATTACATAAGGAGACGTGGAGGAGGCCGTAGGAGGGCAACAACCCAGCAGCAGGACCGCTACCTCCGCCTTTGTGCAAGGAGGAGCAGGAGGAGCACTACCAGAGCCTTGCAAAATGACCTCCAGCAGGCCACAAATGTGCATGTGTCTGCTCAAACGGTCAGAAACAGACTCTATGAGGGTGGTATGAGGGCCCGACATCCACAGGTGGGGGTTGTGCTTACAGCCCAACACCGTGCAGGACGTTTGGTATTTGCCAGAGAACACCAAGATTGGCAAATTCGCCACTGGCGCCCTGTGCTTTTCACAGATGAAAGCAGGTTCACACTGAGCACATGTGACAGACGTGACAGTCTGGAGACGCCGTGGAGAACGTTCTGCTGCCTGCAACATCCTCCAGCATGACCGGTTTGGCGGTGGGTCAGTCATGGTGTGGGGTGGCATTTCTTTGTGCTCGCCAGAGGAAGCCTGACTGCCATTAGGTACCGAGATGAGATCCTCAGACCCCTTATGAGACCATATGCTGGTGCGGTTGGCCCTGGGTTCCTCCTAATGCAAGACAATGCTAGACCTCATGTGGCTGGAGTGTGTCAGCAGTTCCTGCAAGAGGAAGGCATTGATGCTATGGACCGCCCGTTCCCCAGACATGAATCCAATTGAGCACATCTGGGACATCATGTCTCGCTCCATCCACCAATGCCACATTGCACCACAGACTGTCCAGGAGTTGGTGGATGCTTTAGTCCAGGTCTGGGAGGAGATCCCTTAGGAGACCATCCGCCACCTCATCAGGAGCATGCCCAGGCGTTGTAGGGAGGTCATACAGGCACGTGGAGGCCACACACACTACTGAGCCTCATTTTGACTTGTTTTAAGGCCATTAAATCAAAGTTGGATCAGCCTGTAGTGTGGTTTTCCACTTTAATTTTGAGTGTGATTCCAAATCCAGACCTCCATGTGTTGATAAATTTGATTTCCATTGATTATTTTTGTGTGATTTTGTTGTCAGCACATTCAACTATGTAAAGAAAAAAGTATTTAATAAGAATATTTAATTCATTCAGATCTAGGATGTGTTATTTTAGTGTTCCCTTTATTTTTTTGAGCAGTGTGTGTATATATATATATATATATAAGGCTGAAACGTAACTCTCCGAAGGCACTATATATATATATATATATATATATATATATAGTGCCTTCGGAGAGTTACGTTTCAGCCTTATTATAACATTGATTAATTGAAAAAAAATCCTCAGCAATCTACACACAATACCCCATAATGACAAAGAAAAAACAGCTTTTTAGACATTTTTGCAATTGTATTAAAAATTTAAAACAGATATACTTTATTTTCGTAAGTATTCAGATCCTTTGCTATGAGACCTGAAATTGAGCTCAGGTGCATTTTGTTTCCATTGAACATCCTTGAGGTATTTCTACAACTTTAATGAAGTCCACCTGTGGTAAAATCTATAAATTAGACATGATTTGGAAAGGCACACACTTGTCTATTTAAGGTCCCACAGTTGACAGTGCGTGTCTGAGCAAAAACCAAGCCATGAGGTCGAAGGAACTGTCCGTAGAGCTCCGAGACAGGATTGTGTTGAGGCACAGATCTGGGGAAGGGTACAAAAAAATGTCTACAGTTCCTCCAAGAACACAGTGGCCTCAATCATAATTTTTTTGTGTGTTTAAAAAAAAATGTTTACCCCCTTTTTTCTCCCCAATTCCGTGGTATCCAATTGTTAGTAGCTACTATCTTGTCTCATCGCTACAGCTCCCGTACTGGCTTGGGAGAGACGAAGGTTGAAAGTCATGCGTCCTCCGATACACAACCCAACCAAGCAGCACTTCTTAACACAGCGCGCATCCAACCCGGAAGCCAGCCGCACCAATGTGTCGGAGGAAACAACGTGCACCTGGCAACCTTGGTTAGCGTGCACAGCGCCCGGCCCGCCACAGGAGTCGCTGGTGCGCGATGAGACAAGGATATCCCTACCGGCCAAGCCCTCCCTAACCCGGACAACGCTATGCCAATTGTGCGTCGCCCCATGGACCTCCCGGTCGCAGCCAGTTACGAGACTGGGCGCGAACTGAGCGAGTCTCTGGTGGCACAGCTGGCGCTGCAGTACAGCGCCCTTAAACACTGCGCCACCCAGGAGCCCTCTCAATCATTCTTAAATGGAACAGGTTTGTAACCACCAAAACTATTTCTAAACTGAGCAATTGGGGGAGAAGGGTCTTGGTCGGGGAGGTGACCAAGACCCGATGGTCACTCTGACAGAGCTCTAGAGTTCCTCTGTGGACATGGGAGAACCTTCCAGAAGGACAACAGTCTCTGCAGCACTCCACTAATCAAGCCTTTATGGTAGGGTGGCCAGACGGAAGCCACTCCTCAGTAAAAGGCACATGACAGCCTGCTAGGAGTTTGCCAAAAGGCACCTAAAGATTCTCAGACTATGAGAAACAAGATTGTCTGGTCTGATGAAACCAAGATTAAACTCTTTGGCCTGAATACCAAGCATCACGTCTGGAGGAAACTTGGCACCATCCCTATGGTGAAGCATGGTGGTGGCAGCATCATGCTGTGGGGATGGTTTTCAGGAACTGGGAGACTAGTCCGGATCGAGGCAAAGATGAACGGAGCAAAATACAGAGAGATCCTTGATGAAAACCTGCTCCAGAGCGCTCAGGACCTCAGACTGGGGCGAAGGTTCACCTTTCAACAGGACAATGACCCTAAGCACACAGCCAAGACAATGCAGGAGTGGCTTCGGGACAAGTCTCTGACTGTCCTTGAATGGCCCAGCCAGAGCACAGTCTTGAACCCGATCGAACATCTCTTTAGAGAGACCTGAAAATAGCTGTGCAGCAACGCTCCCCATCCAACCTGACAAAGCTTGAGAGGATCTGCAAAGAAGAATGGGAGAAACTCCCCAAATACAGATGTGCCAAGAAGACTCTATGCTGTAATCACATCCAAAGGTGTTTCTAAAAAATTACCGAGTAGAGTAAAGGGTCTGAATACTTATGTAAATGTGATATTCAAAAATGTCTAAAAACCAGTTTTGCTTCGTCATTATGGGATATTGTGTGTAGAAGAATACTATTTAATTAATTTGAGAATAAGGCTGTAACTGTTATGCACGTGAGTGAGGACCCAAAAGCGGTTTAACAAAAACAGAGTCCTTTAATGTCAAAACACAGGGAAGACATAGATCCTCTTCAGATGTATATAATGGCAGAATAGACAACCCGCAGAGAGGGCGACAAATGAATCATAAAGTCCTTCTGATATTTACAGAAGAGTCCCCCTTCTTAGCAGCAGAGGAGAATAGCTGGGTTAGAGTCCCCTTCTTAGCAGCAGAGGAGAATAGCTGGGTTAGCGGCGACAGACTGCTGGTCTCTCTGGGTAGGCGCGGGTCGTAGAGGACAGAGGTACCTGATCACACGTAGCATCAGATGAACAGGCAGATTCCGACAGGACAGGACAAGGGTGAAGCAAACAAGACGATAGTTTGGTTCTGGCATGAGAAACTCAAACGAGAATCTGACAAAGACAGAAGCAGGAACAGAGAGAGAAATAGAGACCTAATCAGAGGGAAAAAAGGAACAGGTGGGAAAAGGGTGAACGAGGTAGTTAGAGAAGATGAGGAACAGCTGGGGGAAGGAGAGGAAGAGAAGGTAACCTAATACGACCAGCAGAGGGAGACGGAGTGAAGAGAAAGAACAGGAACAAGACATAATATGACAATACATGACAGTAACGTAACAATAAGTTTTTTTTTTTTTTTTTTACCATTTACATTGCAGACTGAATTAAAATACAAATGATCTAAGCTCTGAATATGGATTGTTTTTAGATTAAAGCCACAATCCTGAACTTGTGTTTTAGCCCAATGGCAGCCCCATAATTTTGCTTCCCAGAAAACATGCCCACAATGGCACAAATGTTGTCCCCAAGTAGGCTGCCAACATTGGGCCAATGTGCCTTTGCTGGGCTAGCCTGTGTAGGGCTGATGTGGGATTGCTGTGGGCTAGCTTGTGTTGTGCTGGTGTGGGCTAGCAGACACCTTTCTGAACCATGGCTTCATTATAAAGCGTTGAACCTAAAGAATCAGTGACAGTAATTCTCCACTTTTCAAACGGGCTAGATTTATCCAGTTCATAGATGGATGGGTTGACCCATGTTGGAGCTAGCTGCCATCTAACGGGCGACCATTGCGGCAATGTTAAATCTGTCTGAATTCACCACATGCTAACCCTCCATTGAGGTTCTGCTATAGCTCCCAGACGTGTTCTGCAGAGATAAAGCATTTGCAAAGGAACCTGCTGCCCCTTCAAAGCCATTGCACCCCTAGAAAATATGTCAGAGACGGCTGCAAGCTTTCATTTCTTTCTGCCTCATAAAAAAGGCAAGCTGGAACACTACATATAAAGAATAGCTCCTACTGATAATGATCTGAGAAAGCATAAATGGGTTGTATTCCTAGGTTTTTGAATGACATCTGATGTTTAAATCGTTATTGTGCAGGTTCAAAGCATTAGTACTTCCCTCTCTGTGCAGATTATCTAGTTTCAATTGACTACTTATACTATTGGCAGCTGGTGGAAGGATAAATGGGGAGGACAGTAAACCCAAAATCTGAAAATGAGAAATTATACAGAGCTGTAAGCATAGAAATGCCAGGTGTTTCTTAGATCATGATGTGAAATCTGCGGGGAGATCTCATTTTAGCAAACTTTACAGTACTGTCGGCTTAAGGTATTACTCTCTGACTTCAATCTAGTAGTATAATCGGGTTTGTTTCAAATTAAAGGGATAGATTATGTAAGAAAACAACAGTAATTTGTAATTTGGGTGAACTATCCCTTTTAAATCCACAAGTATGTTTGACTTAAAATCATTTCTGTGGGTTTAAGGAAATGATTCTGTCTCATTCTGTCCAGAGCTACTCACGTGCAAACCAACTGACTGACTGTTTTGGTTGAAAGGATGACAAACACAAACGCTGATCTCTTGGCTCCCCAAAAGCATGATTAACACATTTCACAACTAAACACATTTAAATGCATCAACATAAAAGGAAACAGAGAGATAGTGTATTGGGCTCAGAGACTGTCTATTTGGCCAGGTAGGATATATGTATTCCATAAATCAAATACTCCTCTTTAAGTTACCACCTATCTCCAACCAAAACAGGAGGGATAAATAAGGCACAAAAAATAGCCACCCACCCTCTTTTCATTCTCCTCACCTTCGCTGTGTGAACAAGACAGATAGGCTTGTTAGTCACAGCTCTTTAGATGTAATTAATCCTTGATTAAAGAGGATAAACCTCAGTCTGGGAGATCAAAGGGACACAGTATCTAATTTTCGAGCTAGGCAAGTTGTGTTGGGGGTCTCTTTGTTAATTAGGTATAATTAATATCCGGAGGGCAATTGACAGAGTACAGAGTATTACAGAGTATCCTGGAAATCAACTTCGAAAACTTGGAAAAAATTACTTGAAAATTAGAAACTTCTGTCTGAGACACAAACATTACTTTAAATCAAACCTTATGAAAGCTCTGAGCCCTAATGCAACATCATTATAGCCTACATTACCCATTAGGACAGTATCAGCACAATGTCATATTATGGCCAACCTGTGGAAAGAGAATTGGCCTGCAATCCTAACACCAAACCACCATGTTCAACTGGTTGATTGTATGATAACAGTTATGTTAATGTAAACCCAGCCAACATGACCCCATTGACCCCATGTGGGTATTCAGTGGGCAAGGTTAGCCCACAACAATCCCACATCAGCCCATCATGTGCTAGCGAACAAAAACCTAACACAGGCTAGACCATACCAAGCCCCCACCAGCCCAACATGACCACACCAAGCACACACCAGCCCAACACGACCACACCAGGCCCACACCAACCCAACACAACCACACCAGGTCCACACCAACCCAACCCAACACGACCACACCAAACCCATACCAGCTAAACACAACCACACCAAACCCACACTAGCCCAACACAACCACACCAAGCCCACACCAGCCCAACACAACCACACCAAGCCCACACCAGCCCAACACGACCACACCAGCCCCAGGCCCACACCAACCCAACACGACCATACCAAGCCAACACCAGCACAACACGACCACACCAAGCCCACACCAACCCAACAGGACCACTCCAAGCTCAACACGTGCTAGCCCACACCAAGTCCACGCCAGACCAACACGTGCTAGTCTACACCAAGTCCACGCCAGACCAACATGTGCTAGCCCACACCAGCCCAACACGAGCTAGCCTAAAACAGCCCAACACAGACTAGCCCACACCAATCCAACACAGGCCAGCCCATACCAAGCCCAGCATGGACTAGCCCACATCAAGCCCAGCAAGGGCTAGCCCACACCAAGCCCAGAAAGGGCTAGCCCACACCAAGCCCAGCAAGGGCTAGCCCACACCAAGCCCAGCAAGGGTTAGCCCACACCAAGCCTAGCACAGGCTAGCCCACACCAAGCCTAGCACAGGCTAGCCCACACCAAGCCTAGCTAGAGGCTGGGGCTCATTAGAAAGGGAACACGTCCAGCATTGCTCCAACATGGCACTACATGGCAAGCCTAAAGCTGACACACTATGCATTATAATTATGTAATCAGTTTGATGTGGTATTAGAGCAACCATGACTAATATCTATATTCATTGTTAACGGAAAATTCCACCCTTTTTCAACATTAAATTCAATATCTTCAGCACCACCCCAATATCAAATTGTGAAAATGGCAGGTTGCTATGTTTTCTAGTAAAAAAAAAGAAAGCAAAGAGTTTCCGATTACATAATCCGGTGACACTGATGACATCATCTGGTGTGCATCATGTGATATTAAACAACTATGAGCAGGTGAAGGTTAGTAAAATGTGTTGCTATTTGTCATTAGCCTCATTTCTAAGATCCGTGTATGTTTTGTGTTTGGCAAATATAAATAGGTAGAGTTAAAAACAGACTATGAACATAAAATATAAGATGTTACTGTTTTAATCTTAGGGCAAGGCAGAATACTGCCCCCTTTGGAGGAATTGCGTGCCCATAGTAAACTGAAAAAAAATCTGTCCAAAATTGCTAATATATGCATATAATAGTTATTATTGGATAGAAAACACTCTAAAGCTTCTAAAACCGTTGGAATTATGTCTGTAAGTATAGCAGAACTCACAGGGCAGGCATTCTTCCAAACTAGTTTTGGGATCATGAAAGTTGGGGCAACTTTGACGTGATCGCCCCCACCCTTCCCAACCAGCTATGGATCTGGGGACACTTTCTATTTCTTCCACTAGATGTCCTCATTCAGGAGAGTGTTTAATCATTCAAATCCCGTGAGTTTTGGCCCTATGGGAGTGAATTGAGTGCGTGTCGCGAGAAAATACCTGTGCGTTAGGGCGCGAATTGGTCCCATTCATTCCTTTGTTCCAGCACTCCGGAGGAGAACTAACAATGACCGGTTGAATTGAAAATTGTTTTGTACGTTTAGAACATCCTAAAGCTTGATTCTGCACTTAGTTTGACCTGTTTAGTCGACATATAATATGTAATTTTGAAGTTTTGATGCGCAACTTTTCGGGACCAGAGGAAATTTTGGGTGCATTTCAGCTGATATTGTTAGCAGATGCTAATACAAAGACACAAGACTTGAAACCAAACAATGTTTTGGGTAAGTATGAACCCTTCCAGTACATTCTGAACGAAGACCATCAAAGGTAAGGGAATATTTATGCTGAAATTGTGTGTTTCTGTTGACTCCAACATAGCGGAGAAATATTGCTTATGTCTGAGCGCCGTCTCAGAATATTGAATAGTGAGCGATTTCTGTAACGTTAAAAAGAAATGTAACAAAGCGATTGCATTAAGATGCAGTGTATCTTTCTAACTATATGTAGAACATGTATATTTAGTCAAAGTTTATGATGTCTATTTACGTTATCTTGCGGCGCTATCTATATTTTCTGCGGACATTTTTCAGTATTTTCTGAACATGAATTCAATGTAAATGGACATTTATGGATATAAATGGCATATTATTGAAAAAAAAATGTACTGTGTAACATGTCCTATTACTGTCATCTGATGAAGATTTTCAAAAGGTTAGTGAATTATTTATTTTTTAATCCTGCTTTTAGAATTTTATATTTTCTGGGACAAAATGGCTGCCTCTTGTCTTCATTTCGGTGGTGGTCTAATATAAATATGTGGTGTGTTTTCGCCGTAAAACATTTAAAAAATCTGGCATGCTGGGTAGATGAACAATGTGTTTATCTTTCATTTGAGGTATTGGACTTGTTAATGTGTGGAGGTTAAATATTTCTAAGAATATTTTTGCGTTCCATGCGCCACGTTCCAGCTGAACGTGGGAGGGGTCGTTCCCAAAAGGGAACCCTCACCCGTCAACAGGCAGTTATTTGATGATAGTATATTAAGTCTAGTTTTATTTACTAGGAGGATTGAATCATTATAATTTCCACAAATTTACAAGGGAGGCCAATTTTTCACTTCCTACCTGGTCCAGCTTCCACTGTACAATTAGTAACAACATGTACACTCATCTTGTAAATGAGGACCCTGTTCTGTAACTTCACATCTGCTACATCTAGAAAAGCTGCCTGTCTGCCTGACCTCAGAAGAGGTGCAGGGCGATTCTATTTTTTTATTTTTGTTTACAGACTCCATTTTGCGTGGTAAGCAAAGCACATACCATGGATGTCATTATGTGATTGGACTGAGTCAAGACAAAACCATGACCTTGTTCTTCCTCACTAAACAGTGATGAAAAGAGGAACAACAATGGTGTTTTCTCTTGTGTCAGTATTTTAAGACGTGAGTGGACTGTAAAGTGTATCATACTGGAATAATATAGCCACAGGTCATAATAGGGGTATTATTCAAATCTGCAAACAAACTTGTATTAAAAATCTTGAGCTTAAAAAGCCAGACAAGCAAAGCCAACCCAGTATAGATATATTAAATGTTTATATTCATGATGTGAACTCAGCTTGTTTTACATGCAAAGCTTTTCTGAGTGAGAGAATTATATCAAACCCCCCCCCCCCCCCCCGAGGACATTGGAATGATGGAATGAGAAAACCCCCCAACACACAACACTTACAGTATCTGATTTATCTGACAACAAACCAGCTTTTTTCATTGTTCCTCCCTCGTTTCACTTACTGTATTGATGTTTGTAAATGCTCACTACCTCTTATGTGCTTACTAGTGACGCCAATTAATAGTTACATATTTTTCAGCTTTGTGATGCCTAGATATAGTAGATGTGCAAACTGAATCTAACTGATAGGTACTGTAGATATAACAGCCACTTTTTCAAATGCTTGGCAGCTCTGGAGTTTGTCCTCTGAATGCCATAGATTTGGGGGACTGACAGCAAGTCTCACTGCATGCTCCATGGTGACAGAGACATCACGAAGAGCCTCGCGTGCGTGTCCACACACACACACACACTCACACTCAGTGAAGGAGCTGGACAAGGACCAAACCATAAACCACACTGGAAGAAGCAGGGATCCTTACTAATGGAAACCACTGGGGTTGGCCTTGTTACATGTGGGAATGGCCCGGTAACTGTAAGCAGGCCACCCATAAACTCTGGTTGGACCATGCGGGTGGTTCAGTCGGCGAAACATTTGCGGGTCTTTTAATAATCAAATGCCAACACTTATCAAGGCAGCCATATTGCCTCTGCTGTGAGCTGCTTGTTGCAATACTATACAGGCTCTCAGCCACAAAGTCAATGGGATGGCTGTAAAGTCAAATTGCCATCGACAATGGTTGTGGTACAGTAGGACACCTGGCAGTAGGACAATAGGACACCGGGCAAAAAAAATGCTCATTCATTAAATATGAATAAACCTTTACCATATCATTAATGGAGACATTCCCCACAACCTTGAGTTCATGTATATTACCGGTATACAATATGGGTGGATTGCACAGGAGACTGCTGAGGGGAGAACGGCTCATAATAATGGGCGGAACGGCGCAAATGGAATGGAATCAAACACCTGGAAACTGTGTTTGATTTATTTGATACCATTCAGTTATTCCGCTCCAGTCAATACCACGAGCCTGTTCTCCCCATTTAAGATGCCACCAACCTCCTGTTGTGGATTGCAGATTGAGGAACCAAAAGGGTCATTTTGCTGATGAATGTATCCTGATCATGAATGCATTCATGTTGTGCAGCTCAATCTCATCAACTTGAAGTCTAGACTACAACAATATTGTTATATGTAAAAAAAAAAATCAAGAAGCCAAGATAGGACCTCAACCATTTTTTTTAAAGCTTCAAATTGAAATAGAGCCAATCCATCAAGTCAAGACAAAGTACAGATGTACTCTGGCAGCATAAAATGCACAATTGTCTATTCAATGTTTAACAGGAGGGAAAGGAAAGGGGGTTAATTTAGCACTTAATAAGATTGAAAGCTCCTTGTCATCTATTTAATGAACAGCACCAGTTCACCCAAACTATATATACAGTTAAAGTCGGAAGTTTACATACACCTTAGTCAAATACATTTCAACTCAGTTTTTCACAATTCCTGACATTTAATCCTAGTAAAAATCCCTGTTTTAGGTCAGTTAGGATCACCACTTTATTTTAAGAATGTGAAATGTCAGAATAATAGTAGAGAGAATTATTTCTTTCAGCTTTTATTTCTTTCATCACATTCCCAGTGGGTCAGAAGTTTACATACACTCAATTAGTATTTGATAGCGTTGCCTTTAAATTGTTGAACTTGAGTCAAACATTTTGGGTAGCCTTCCACAAGCTTCCTACAATAAGTTGGGTGAATTTTGGCCCATTCCTCCTGACAGAGCTGGTGTAACTGAGTCAGGTTTGTAGGCCTCCTTGCTCACACATGCCTTTTCAGTTCTGCCCACAAATGTTCTATAGGATTGAGGTCAGGGCTTTGTGATGGCCACTCCAATACCTTGACTTTGTTGTCCTTAAGCCATTTTGCCACAACTTTGGAAGTATGCTTGGGGTCATTGTTCATTTGGAAGACCCATTTGCGACCAAGCACTAACTTCCTGGCTGATGTCTTGAGATGCTGCTTCAATATATCCACATAATTTTACTTCCTCATGATGCAATCTATTTTGTGAAGTGCACTAGTCCCTCCTGCAGCAAAGCACCCCCACAACATGATGCTGCGGCCCCCGTACTTCACGGTTGGGATGGTGTTCTTCAACTTGCAAGCTTCCCCTTTTTCCTCCAAACATAACGATGGTCATTATAGCCAAACAGCTCTATTTTTGTTTCATCAGACCAGAGGACATTTCTCCAAAAAGTACGATCTTTGTCCCCATGTGCAGTTGCAAACTGTAGTCTGGCTTTTTTATGGTGGTTTTGGATCAGTGGCTTCTTCCTTGCTGAGCGGCATTTCAGGTTATTTGGATATAGATAATTTTGTACCCGTTTCCTCCAGCATCTTCACAAGATCCTTTGCTGTTGTTCTGAGATTGATTTGCACTTTTCGCACCAAAGTATGTTCATCTCTAGGAGACAGAACACATCTCCTTCCTGAGTGGTATGACGGCTGCGTGGTCCCATGGTGTTTATACTTGCGTACTATTGTTTCTACAGATGAACGTGGTACATTTAGGCGTTTGGAAATTGATCCCAAGACTTGTGGAGGTCTACATTTTTTTTTCTGAGGTCTTGGCTGATTTATTTTGATTTTTCCATGATGTCAAGCAAAGGTAGGCCTTGACATACAGTGCCTTGCGAAAGTATTCGGCCCCCTTGAACTTTGCGACCTTTTGCCACATTTCAGGCTTCAAACATAAAGATATAAAACTGTATTTTTTTGTGAAGAATCAACAACAAGTGGGACACAATCATGAAGTGGAATGACATTTATTGGATATTTCAAACTTTTTTAACAAATCAAAAACTGAAAAATTGGGCGTGCAAAATTATTCAGCCCCTTTACTTTCAGTGCAGCAAACTCTCTCCAGAAGTTCAGTGAAGATCTCTGAATGATCCAATGTTGACCTAAATGACTAATGATGATAAATACAATCCACCTGTGTGTAATCAAGTCTCTGTATAAATGCACCTGCACCGTGATAGTCTCAGAGGTCCGTTAAAAGCGCAGAGAGCATCATGAAGAACAAGGAACACACCAGGCAGGTCCGAGATACTGTTGTGAAGAAGTTTAAAGCCGTATTTTTATACAAAAAGATTTCCCACGCTTTAAACATCCCAAGGAGCACTGTGCAAGCGATAATATTGAAATGGAAGGAGTATCAGACCACTGCAAATCTACCAAGACCTGGCCGTCCCTCTAAACTTTCAGCTCATACAAGGAGAAGACTGATCAGAGATGCAGCCAAGAGGCCCATGATCACTCTGGATGAACTACAGAGATCTACAGCTGAGGTGGGAGACTCTGTCCATAGGACAACAATCAGTCGTATATTGCACAAATCTGGCCTTTATGGAAGAGTGGCAAAAAGATAGCCATTTCTTAAAGATATCCATAAAAAGTGTCGTTTAAAGTTTGCCACAAGCCACCTGGGAGACACACCAAACATGTGGAAGAAGGTGCTCTGGTCAGATGAAACCAAAATTGAACTTTTTGGCAACAATGCAAAACGTTACCTTCGGCGTAAAAGCAACACAGCTCATCACCCTGAACACATCATGTCCAATGTCAAACATGGTGGTGGCAGCATCATGGTTTGGGCCTGCTTTTCTTCAGCAGGGACAGGGAAGATGGTTAAAATTGATGGGAAGATGGATGGAGCCAAATACAGGACCATTCTGGAAGAAAACCTGATGGAGTCTGCAAAAGACCTGAGACTGGGACGGAGATTTGTCTTCCAACAAGACAATGATCCAAAACATAAAGCAAAATCTACAATGGAATGGTTCAAAAATAAACATATCCAGGTGTTAGAATGGCCAAGTCAAAGTCCAGACCTGAATCCAATCGAGAATCTGTGGAAAGAACTGAAAACTGCTGTTCACAAATGCTCTCCATCCAACCTCACTGAGCTCGAGCTGTTTTGCAAGGAGGAATGGGAAAAAATGTCAGTCTCTCGATGTGCAAAACTGATAGAGACATACCCCAAGCGACTTACAGCTGTAATCGCAGCAAAAGGTGGCACTACAAAGTATTAACTTAAGGGGGCTGAATAATTTTGCACGCCCAATTTTTCCGTTTTTGATTTGTTAAAAAAGTTTGAAATATCCAATAAATGTCGTTCCACTTCATGATTGTGTCCCACTTGTTGTTGATTCTTCACAAAAAAATACAGTTTTATATCTTTATGTTTGAAGCCTGAAATGTGGCAAAAGGTCGCAAAGTTCAAGGGGGCCGAATACTTTCGCAAGGCACTGTACATCCACAGGTACACCTCCAATGGACCCAAAATATGTACATTCTTCTAAAGCCATGACATCATTTTCTGGAATGTTCCAAGCTGTTTAAAGGCACAATCAACATAGTGTATGTAAACATCTGACCCACTGCATTTGTGATACAGTGAATTATAAGTGAAATAATCTGTCTGTAAACAATTGTTGGGAACTTTACGTGTGTCATGCACAAAGTCGATGTCCTAACAGACTTGCAAAATTCTAGGTTGTTAACAAGAAATTTGTGGAGTGGTTGAAAAACTAGTTTTAATGACTCCAACCTAAGTGCATGTAAACTTTCTACTTCTGATATCAAAACACTCAGACCGGGGTCTTTTTGTGTTAAATCCCAGTCTCAGTGGGGAAATCCACAATGTTGTCGGCATTAACGACCGTCACAAGGTGGGAGTAGGACAGGAAAGATGCTTTAGGTTAAGGTTATAAATATGTCAGCGTGGAATACAGTGGATTGTTGTCCATTTTAAATGTTAAAGAGAAAGTAGACTAATGTATTGGTTTTAATATGTGAAGTGCACATACAGATGCAGACATTTTTTGCATGCATACAGCATGACACAGCATCATGGAGTGTTATCAGTGCCAATTATAAAATGCAATAATTACGGTGATTGTTTTCAATTAAAATTGTCAAAAAGAAACAAAAATAGATGCTTTCAAAGAGCAATTTTTCAAGCAACAATTTTGATAGGACTGTTTGGGAATGGTCTGAGTGGGGAGGGGAAACTGAAAACTTCTGTTATTAGACAAAAGATTTGGAACTCTCTTTCTTATTGTTACATTAACTAATTTACTGCATGGTGATGTCGCCATGGAAGGCCAAAACTCCATCCCACAAAAACAGGCTCAATTTCAGGCAGTCTTTTCAAACAGCTCTTACACTAAACGGGCATCACAATTTCACAGTATCATTTCAACCTCATAGTATGGAAATATAAATAGAACACAGGAAAATCACATTTTTGACTGCACTGGTCAGTAGGAACCAATCTTTGTGTTCCCATGAGTGGTCTGCATGGGCATCCAAGCAGTTATCGAATCATCATTATAAATACTACCTATTTGTGCCACAGACCTACATGACATGTAGTTCTCAGGTCAATCCAATTGGATCAGTCCCTGAACCTGGACAGCAGGTTAAACATTCTTGACTTATTGAGATCATAGAAATAGAATCTCTAGAACAGACATCCCCATGTGTGTCAACACTCTATGATGGTGGTCATTATTTTCCTGTGGTTGAGATTGGGACTGATTCCAAAATAAGAGGGAAATCAAATGCCACAGCAACTCAAACATGAATGACTCGTCATACTCACAAGGACATTGGATCTGCTGCTCTTCTCAGGGAGGCAAATCCTGTAGTGTCTGGTGATGGTGCTATAGTGTGTCAGACGGGACCCATTAAGTCAGCTTCCTCCTCTCTCTCCAGTAAACTAGACAAAGTGATTTGCCCCACTGAGAAGCTATGAGTCTGAGCAGGCTGATCCGGGCAGTGCGTTCGGGCGGGAGTATTCGATCCACCGGCAGCAGGGTACTCTTCCTCAATGCCAGCCCCTGTGGAGACAGAAGAGGTCATCCCTCTGGAAGAATGCTGCTTCTCATTCCTAAAACAAAGGCTGTGATTGTTGAAAGCTGACGGAAGGAGAAGGGGGGGGGGGGGGGGCAATGGTGGGACAATGGAATAAATCACGTAAAAAATGTCACAGCCCTCTGAACGGAATTTTATGGGATGAGGCATTGAAAAACAAAGCGAGTGATGCATACCATTCAGGTCTTTCATCTGCAGTACAAGCAGCAGTCACATGGGCAGTCAGACAGACAGTTGTGTCATTTCTTTTCATTCGCATTAATTTCCTGACTAGCGTTATGAAAGGGCCACATTCTGAGCAGAATTCCTAAAGCCCCCAAACTGCCACATATTTGACATGGTAAAAATAATCCTCTAATCGAAGGAATTTCACAGATGGTAAAAAAGAAAACCGACTATACGAGAGGCAGTACAGGGAGACATTTCTAAATTGGATCAAGATTGGATTGAAGAACATGCTGATAGTGGTAATTTAGCTGGAAATTAGCTAAATACTTTTGGCATGGGGAATAGAATACTGTTGTTTCTCTGAGGAGTGCATGCAGCAGGTGTTTTGGATGAGGAGGAACTGTCTGTGAACTCCCTGCCCTGTGACAGACTAGACCAGTCGAGATCAAAGCTACTGTATTAAAATGGCAATGTGAAATAAAAGAGTACTCAGAATGAGTGAATTAGTCATTTTAAGATAAATTGTTCATCAGTGAAGTAATATAATATTATATTGAATGATGTACCAAATTCTGTATATGCTTTGGACTCGATAACCTCTTCAGCAAAGAAAACATTTGTCAGATTTCTTCAGAATTTGTCACAAAAAACCCCAACAACAACTGATGACATGTTTGAAATCTCACAACCCATTTATTCTTTAGTACCAGACAGGTGAGACAGACAGTTCTTGAAAAGGCATGCACCCCGTCTGTCTCCTTTTTTGAAGAAGATATTTGTTAGGGTATTTTACTTTAAGGGCCATGACAGAAGACGATGGAAGGCAGCTCACAAAATAAGATTACAGGATGACAGAGAGAAGGGTATCCTTGAAAAACTCAAATCTGATTCTGGCAGTTGGCTCCTGTTGACTGACAAGTCTGTCTTATTTCCTAATCCAAAAAGATAATAAAATCATTGACAAATGTTATCATTTCATTTTATAAAAAAAAAGGCTCTGTTAACCTCATTGTGCGAGAAAAGTCTTCTCTTGAATGATGCTTTATATTCCAACCAGTGTTGGGGAGTCATTTCCTAAGTGTAATTCAACTAGCAATTTAACTCTATTTTGCAGTAGCTTGGTGGTAGTTTAACTAAATTTAAATCTTTGTAGTGTTTTGCAGTAGTTCACAACTTGTTTGCCATTTGGTGTAGTACATATTTGGCAAATTTGACATGGTAAAAATATGTTTCTCTCTCCCTGACCACTGGACTAACTTGATGCACTCACTCTGACTGTTATACAGATCTCACTGCACTGTTATCATCTGACTCCAGAGAGTGATGTGTTCTTGCAGTCATGTTTCTTACCTTTGTATTATGATAATCAGACACACTTTTTCTAAGTAACTTTAGTTACTGTGCGGCCCCCCAAAGAAATGCCACCCCACACCATGACTGACCCACCGCCAAACCGGTCATGCTGGAGGATGTTGCAGGCAGCAGAACGTTCTCCACGGCGTCTCCAGACTCTGTCACGTCTGTCACATGTGCTCAGTGTGAACCTGCTTTCATCTGGGCTGTAAGCACAACACCCACCTGTGGACATCGGGCCCTCATACCACCATCATGGAGTCTGTTTCTGACCGTTTGAGCAGACACATGCACATTTGTGGCCTGCTGGAGGTCATTTTGCTGGGCTCTGGCAGTGCTCCTCCTTGCACAAAGGAGGAGGTAGTGGTCCTGCTGCTGGGTTGCTGCCCTCCTATGGCCTCCTCCATGTCTCCTGATGTACTGGCCTGTCTCCTGGTAGCGCCTCCATGCTTTGGACACTACACTGACAGACACAGCAAACCTTCTTGCCACAGCTCGCATTGATGTGCCATCCTGGATGAGCTGCACTACCTGAGTCACTTGTGTGGGTTGTAGACTCCGTCTCATGCTACCACTAGAGTGAAAGCACCGCCAGTATTCAAAAGTGACCAAAACATCAGCCAGGAAGCATAGGAACTGAGAAGTGGTCTGTGGTCAACACCTGCAGAACCACTCCTTTATTGGGGGTGTCTTGCTAATTGCCTATAATTTCCACCTGTTGTCTATTCCATTTGCACAACAGCATGTAAAATGTATTGTCAATCAGTGTTGCTTCCTAAGTGGACAGGTTGATTTTACAGAAGTGTGATTGACTTGGACTTACATTATGTTGTTTAAGTGTTCCCTTTATGTAGATTTTGCAGGTTTTCCGACTTACAAAATATGTAGAGATCTGTAATTTTTATCATAGGTACACTTCAACTGTGAGAGACGGAATCTAAAACAAAAATCCAGAAAATCAAGTTGTATGATTTTTAAGTAAATCATTTGCATTTGATTGCATGACATAATTATTTGATCACCTACCAACCAGTAAGAATTCCGGCTCTCACATACATGTTAGTTTTTCTTTAAGAAGCCCTCCTGTTCTCCACCTGTATTAACTGCACCTTTTTGAACTCGTTACCTGTATAAAAGACACCTGTCCACACACTCAATCAAACAGACTCCAACCTCTCCACAATGGCCAAGACCAGAGAGCCGTGTAAGGACATCATAGATAAAATTGTAGACCTGCACAAGGCTGGGATGGGCTACAGGACAATCGGCAAGCAGCTTGGTTTGAAGGCAACAATTGTTGGCGCAATTATTAGAAAATGGAAGAAGTTCAAGATGACGGTCAATCACCCTCGGTCTGGGGCTCCATGCAAGATCTCACCTCGTGGGGCATCAATGATCATGAGGAAGGTGAGGGATCAGCCCAGAACTAAACGGCAGGACCTGGTCAATGAATTGAAGAGAGCTGGGACCACAGGCTAAAAAAAACCCATTAGTAACACATTACGCAGTCATGGATTAAAATCCTGCAGCGCACGCAAGGTCCCCCTGCTCAAGCCAGCGCATGTCCAGGCCAGTCTGAAGTTTGCCAATGACCATCTGGATGATCCAGAGGAGGAATGGGAGAAGGTCATGTGGTCTGATGAGACAAAAATAGAGCTTTTTGGTCTAACCTCCACTCGCCGTGTTTGGAGGAAGAAGAAGGATGAGTACGACCCCAAGAACACCATCCCAACCGTGAAGCATGGAGGTGGAAACATCATTCTTTGGGGATGCTTTTCTGCAAAGGGGACAGGACGACTGCACCGTATTGAGGGGAGGATGGATGGGGCCATGTATCGCGAGATCTTGGCCAACAACCTCCTTCCCTCAGTAAGAGCATTGAAGATGGGTCGTGGCTGGGTCTTCCAGCATGACAACGACCCGAAACACACTGCCAGGGCAACTAAGGAGTAAGAAGCATCTCAAGGTCCTGGAGTGGCCTAGCCAGTCTCCAGACCAGAACCCAATAGAAAATCTTTGGAGGGAGCTGAAAGTCCGTATTGCCCAGCGACAGCCCCGAAACCTGAAGGATCTGGAGAAGGTCTGTATGGAGGAGTGGGCCAAAATCCCTGCTGCAGTGTATGCAAACCTGGTCAAGAATTACAGGAAACATATGATCTCTGTAATTGCAAACAAAGGTTTCTGTACCAAATATTAAGTTCTGCTTTTCTGATGTATAAAATACTTATGTCATGCAACAAAATGCAAATGAATTACTTAAAAATCATACAATGTGATTTTCTGGATTTTTGTTTTAGATTCCGTCTCTCACAGTTGAGGTGTACCTATGATAAAAATTACAGACCTCTAAATGCTTTGTAAGTGGGGAAACCTGCAAAATCGGCAGTGTATCAAACACTCGTTCTCCCCATTTTGTGTGTGTGTGTGTGTATATACAGTGCCTTGCGAAAGTATTCGGCCCCCTTGAACTTTGCGACCTTTTTCCACATTTCAGGCTTCAAACATAAAGATATAAAACTGTATTTTTTTGTGAAGAATCAACAACAAGTGGGACACAATCATGAAGTGGAACGACATTTATTGGATATTTCAAACTTTTTTAACAAATCAAAAACTGAAAAATTGGGCGTGCAAAATTTTTCAGCCCCCTTAAGTTAATACTTTGTAGTGCCACCTTTTGCTGCGATTACAGCTGTAAGTCGCTTGGGGTATGTCTCTATCAGTTTTGCACATCGAGAGACTGAATTTTTTCCCCATTCCTCCTTGCAAAACAGCTCGAGCTCAGTGAGGTTGGATGGAGAGCATTTGTGAACAGCAGTTTTCAGTTCTTTCCACAGATTCTCGATTGGATTCAGGTCTGGACTTTGACTTGGCCATTCTAACACCTGGATATGTTTATTTTTGAACCATTCCATTGTAGATTTTGCTTTATGTTTTGGATCATTGTCTTGTTGGAAAACAAATCTCCGTCCCAGTCTCAGGTCTTTTGCAGACTCCATCAGGTTTTCTTCCAGAATGGTGCTGTATTTGGCTCCATCCATCTTCCCATCAATTTTAACCATCTTCCCTGTCCCTGCTGAAGAAAAGCAGGCCCAAACCATGATGCTGCCACCACCATGTTTGACAGTGGGGATGGTGTGTTCAGCTGTGTTGCTTT